>NW_006159816.1:3110459-3177628 GCF_000334495.1 Tupaia belangeri chinensis
CAGTCTCCAGACGACCCTGAAGATCCTGAAGAGCTGACACTGCATCGTCTCCAGACGACCTGGGAGACCCTGAAGAGCTGTAACACTACATCGTCTCCGGACGACCCTGAAGAGCTGTGATACCGCGTCGTCTCCGTGCTGCTCACAGTAGACGACGCGACCCTTAAGAGTTGTGACACTGCGTCGTCTCTGTGCTGTACCGTGTTGCCCACAATAAACAGACGACGCTGTCGTCTCCATGCTGTAACACTACGCTGCTTGCCCCGGCTCTCACTCCTTCACTCAAGAAACCCGTTCGGCTGTCCCCCCGGGTCGGGACATTGGGCTGAGAGAGAACTTAGAAAGCTGACAATCCCCTGAAGAACAGGTGCACCAGGCACACTATAGGCTAATGGTATCGAAGGACAACTTAGAAAAGCTCTCCAACTACTCAGACGTCAAACTATGTTAAAGGGAATGCCCTAATCCTATCTTCAAATCTTTTAAGTCTGTGCTAAACTAAATCCAATTAAAGCACACAAAGTTGATACTCATCTCAAAGTTTATACTGATCCCAATAGCTTCACTCAGCCTCTCTGATTAATAGCATGAAGGAAGAAAGAACTTTATTTGCTTCCATTCATCTATTCTTTTGTACATAATATTAGCATTTCATAAAAAAATTATAAGATATACATAAAAGCAAGCAAATGTGACTCATTACCAAGGAAGGAAATAGTCTTTTGAACAAGACCCAACAATAGTGGAAATGTTTACTAATGGAATTTAAGATAACTATGGGAGCTAGTATAAAGGTGAACAAAATAGGACCAGCAGTTAGTGTAATAGCTATGTCGCTGGACTCCCATGTAGCCGACCGTGGTTCGAGTCCGGGATCCGGTGGCTTAAACTCACGCCGGGCACATATGCATGCGTGCCCAAAATCCCAAGAGGAGAAAGGAGAAGTGATTGCAGCATGGCTATCCCCCCTAGGGGCTGATTTCTTGCTGTCTCTCTGTCTCTCTCTGTCTTTCTGACAAGAGCACGCTCCCTATGGCAAAAACCTCTCCAAAAAAAAAAAAAAGAGGTGAGCAATTTGTATGAATAGAGGAGTATCAGAAAAGTTATAGAAACTATTTTTAAAGGAATCTAGAAATGAATGTGAAAACAAAGATATAGGATTAGAATCTCAGAGGCTTTACCATAGGGATAAATCAGTAATCAAGAATATAACATTAATAGAAAAAATCTAAACTGAAATATAAAGAGAAAACTGAGAGCAAAAGATGAAACACGTGTCTGAGATATGTGAAAAAATATCAAATGATTTGTGCTACATGTAATCTGAGTTGTAGAAAGAGAACAGAAAAAAAAGTGGGTCCAAAATATTCTAAATTTATGGAAATCATTCATCACCACTTAAAGAAATTCAGCAAACCCTAAGCAAGATAAATATAAAGTAAATCACACATCAGCATATCATAGCTAAATTGCAAAAAGTATAAAACATAAAGGGAAAAAAAATCTTGTTTTTTTTTTGAGAGGTTTTTGCTATAGGGCACGTGTGGTCGCCAGACAGAGGGAGACAGAGACACAGAAAGCGAGAAATCACTCCCCAGGGGGGATGGCCACGCCACAATCCCTTCTCCTCCATTCTCCTCTCGGGATCTTGGGCACGCACGCACACGTGCCCAGCATGAGTTTAAGCCACCAGATCCAGGACTCGAACCATGGTCGACTACATGGGAGTCCAGCGACATAGCCATTACGCTAACTGCTGGTCCCAGGGGAAAAAATCTTTAAAAAGCCAAAGTATAGAAAGCTCACTGGGTGCAGGTGAAGAACGACAGAACGTTAACTGACTCTATTAGGCACAATTGGAGGCTAGAAGACAACAGAACAATGTCTTCCGAGTGTTAAAAGAAAAAAAATGCAACCTCATATTCTATATTGGACAAAAAATAATCTTCAATCACCAGGTTGATATAAAGATATTTACATGTATAGAAAAGTTGGAAAAATATTTATGCTTATTAGACCGCCAATAAAATAGATACTAAGAGAATATTTTTTTTAAATTACTGATTTTATTTATTAGTGTTATTAATTTTAATTTTCTGTAGGGCTCATGTCCTCGTGAGAGAGAGAGAAGAGAGAGAAGGTAAGCTGTCAGGTCTGTGGTTTGAACTACAGTTAGCCATGTGGGAGTCCAACACCTTAACTGCCATGGCACCTGCTAGCCCCACTAAGAGAATTTCTGAAGACTGAAAGACTGTATATCAGAGAGAATGGATATGATGTTAAAAACAATTACCAGATAGAAACACACATACACACACACACACACACACACACATACACACACACACACACACACACACACACACACTTAACTTCTAGTTAAAAAAAGTATGGGTTGTTTAAACAGTAGCAATATATTATGGGATTTATAGCATATATAAAAGTAAGATATATGAGAAGAATTGCACAAAGGGATGGCAATAATTGGTAGTTCATTGTTGTAAGGTGATTACATTGTTGATTAATAATAGATTATTTAAAAAGATACACCTCAAAAGTTAAAAATGTTGGGACCAGCAGTTGGCATAGTGGCTATGTTGCTGGACTCCCATGTAGTTGACCACTGTTCAAGTCCTGGACCCGGTGGCTTAAACTCACGCCAGGCGTGTGTGCGTTCATGCCCAAGATCCCAAGAGGAGAATGGAGGAGAAGGGATTGTAGCATGGCCATCCCCCCTGGGGGGTGATTTCTCACTTTCTGTCTCTGTCTCTGTCTTTCCGGCAAGCACACAAGCCCTAGAGAAAACAACAACCACCACCACCACCCACTCAAAAAAAAAAAAAAAAAGAGAAAGTTAAAAATGTCATCTTACTTCAGGCTGCCATACAAATTACTATAGATTGGATGATTTAAATAACAAACATCTATTTCTCACAGTTCTGGAGGTTGACAGTCCAACATTAAGGGGCTGATTAATATGGCGTCTTAGATGAGTACTCTCTTCCTGGCTTAGAGAGGTCTGCTTTCTCACTATGTCTTCATAATGGAGAGAAAGAGAAGCCAGATTTCTCTGGTCTTCTTCTTATAAGGATATTAAACTCACCCTAAGTACCACCCCACCCTATAACCTCATTTAAACCTAGTTACCTCCCAAAAGCCTCATCTACAAATACCAATACATTGGGTACTAGGGTTTAATATGTAAATGTTAAGGAGGGCACAATTCAGTTCATAACTAATTCATCTAATTTCCAGAGCAATTGTTATAATGAAAACACAGAGACACAACTAAAAGGTCAACTGAAAATCTAAAATAGACTATATTTTAAAATACATGATTAATCCAAAAGGTGACAGGAGGGGAGAAACAGATATAATGAAGGGACAGGACAAACTGAATAAAAACACAAACATATCACTAATTATATTAAATATACATGGAGAAGTAAACTTTTCAATTTCAGAGAATGCCAGTCAGGATAAAAAGTCAGGCTCAACTATATGGTGTTTACCATAACATAATTTAAATATAAAGACACAAACAGGTTAAAAGTAAAAGGATAGAGCTTCAAAGATGTCATGCAAATACTAAACATAAAGAAGCTGTATGATCATATTAATATCAGACTGTAAAAAAATAGTATTCCTAGATAAAAGAGAGACATTTTATAATAAAAGAGGAAGACAATGTGTTTGCACCTAACAACAAAGCTCCTAAATGCTTGAAGTAATGATGTGAAACAGATCCATGAACAGAGCTTTTTAATACCTCAATAATTAATACAGTAATTAGACCCAAAAAATCAGTATAAATATAGAAGATTGGAAAACCTTTGTCAGCTATCTTCATCTAATTGGATTACATAATACTATAGCAAAAACCAAAGCAACAAAAATTCTTATCAATTGCACATGGAAAATATGTCAAGATAGACCGAATAGAAGGACAAGTCTTCACAAATTCCAAAGACTGAAATCATACATGATATATTCTTTGACTACAAATGTGTTAAGTTATAATAACACTCAAATATCTAGAAAATACTCAGTACTTGGAAAATAAACAGTCAATTTCTGAATAACTCATGAATTGAATAAGAAATTATAAATCTTTTAAAAATTCAGAATCAAATGACAATTAAACAACAGCATTTCCAAGTTTGTGACTTATGTGTTAAATCTTGTGTTTAGAGATTTATTTGTAGCTTTAAATTCTTATACTAGAAAAAATAAAGCTATATATTAAAGGATTTCAATACATCCGATTTAAGAAGCTATAAAAATTAGAACAAATTAGCCCAAGCAAGTAAAATAAACAACATTTAAATTGATAGAAAATGAACCAAAACAAAAAAATGAATAACATAAAAAATTGATTCTTTGACAAGATTAATAAAATCTGAAACTTTAAAAAGTTTCTCTTTTTTTTCAAGATTTGATGAATCAACTAGGTATTCAAAATGTTTTGAATCGTAAACAAGTCCTCTAACTAAAAACTTACCACTATCAGTGCTTCTCTTACCAATAGGACTTTTTTTTGAAGAGGCTTTTGCTATAGGGTGTGTGTGCTCATCAGACAGAAAGACACAGAGAGACAAAAAGTGAGAACAAGAAATCACCCCCTAGGGGGTATGGCCACACCGCAATCCCTTTTCCTCCATTCTCCTCTCAGTATCTTGGGTATGCACACACATGTTCCCAGCATTAATTTAAGCTATGGATCCAGGATTCGAAATGTGGTTGACTACATGGAAGTCCAGCAACATAGCCATTACTCCAACTGCTGGTCCCACGAATAGGCCTTTTTATAGCTCTCTTTCTATAAACACATTAAGTAAAAAAATTAATCTTATCTTTCTAGACTATTTAAAACATGTTTAAATCTCAGCAGTCTTATTACAATTTTACCAGTCCCAGATCTCTAATTAATTTGTCATTAAATATAATTAAGAAGCTGAATTAATTCAGTTTAAAAAACTTTATGAGTTCTAAAGAGTGATTAAAAGACTTCCTTTACTCATTAGGAACCAGATAAAAATCAGAACCCAAAGGAGTGTTCCACTTTGGTATGTAGCATTTAAAAAAAATTCATTTATGGGGCCTGCAGGTGGCATGGTGGCTAAGGTGCTGGACTCCAACATGGCTGTCTGTGGTTCAAGTCCTGGACCTGGCAGCTTGAGAATCACACAGGACATGTGTGCATATGTGTTCAAAATTCCAAAAGAAGAATAAAGGAGAAGAAATTATGATGTGGCCATTCCCTCAGAGGGGTGATTTCTCACTTTCCCTCTTACTCTCTCTCTCTCTTGAGCACAAGTGCCCTATGACAAAAACCTAACAAAAAATATACATTTATCTGTAAATATGAGAGCAGATAATGGATAATGGCTTC
The DNA here is from genome assembly GCF_000334495.1 of Tupaia belangeri chinensis. Lineage (NCBI taxonomy): Eukaryota > Metazoa > Chordata > Mammalia > Scandentia > Tupaiidae > Tupaia > Tupaia belangeri. The sequence goes on from NW_006159816.1 coordinate 3,115,852, forward strand.
CTCTAAGTTTGCTATTTTATACAAAGACATGTGTCATATATATCAAGGACATGAGCCTGTCCACTGAGTTTCTAACTTCCATCACCTTTTTTTTTCCCTAGAATTTCTATGTGTTTCTCTTGTCTGTTTCTGTCTCCATTATTTTATATGCTATCACTCTATTCTCACATTTACATTTCTCTTTTTGTTTCTTTAAATATATTATATTTATTTTCTATTTTATGCCTAGATTAAATATTTAAAACTTTGGCAAGTCTGATTTTGCTATCCTTTTTTCCTTGCTCAAGCTGTCTTATTTTCTTGCAATAAAATCTGAAACTTTAAAAAGTTTCTCTTTTTTTTCAAGATTTGATGAATCAACTAGGTATTCAAAATGTTTTGAATCGTAAACAAGTCCTCTAACTAAAAACTTACCACTATCAGTGCTTCTCTTACCAATAGGACTTTTTTTTGAAGAGGCTTTTGCTATAGGGTGTGTGTGCTCATCAGACAGAAAGACACAGAGAGACAAAAAGTGAGAACAAGAAATCACCCCCTAGGGGGTATGGCCACACCGCAATCCCTTTTCCTCCATTCTCCTCTCAGTATCTTGGGTATGCACACACATGTTCCCAGCATTAATTTAAGCTATGGATCCAGGATTCGAAATGTGGTTGACTACATGGAAGTCCAGCAACATAGCCATTACTCCAACTGCTGGTCCCACGAATAGGCCTTTTTATAGCTCTCTTTCTATAAACACATTAAGTAAAAAAATTAATCTTATCTTTCTAGACTATTTAAAACATGTTTAAATCTCAGCAGTCTTATTACAATTTTACCAGTCCCAGATCTCTAATTAATTTGTCATTAAATATAATTAAGAAGCTGAATTAATTCAGTTTAAAAAACTTTATGAGTTCTAAAGAGTGATTAAAAGACTTCCTTTACTCATTAGGAACCAGATAAAAATCAGAACCCAAAGGAGTGTTCCACTTTGGTATGTAGCATTTAAAAAAAATTCATTTATGGGGCCTGCAGGTGGCATGGTGGCTAAGGTGCTGGACTCCAACATGGCTGTCTGTGGTTCAAGTCCTGGACCTGGCAGCTTGAGAATCACACAGGACATGTGTGCATATGTGTTCAAAATTCCAAAAGAAGAATAAAGGAGAAGAAATTATGATGTGGCCATTCCCTCAGAGGGGTGATTTCTCACTTTCCCTCTTACTCTCTCTCTCTCTTGAGCACAAGTGCCCTATGACAAAAACCTAACAAAAAATATACATTTATCTGTAAATATGAGAGCAGATAATGGATAATGGCTTCCTCTAAGTTTGCTATTTTATACAAAGACATGTGTCATATATATCAAGGACATGAGCCTGTCCACTGAGTTTCTAACTTCCATCACCTTTTTTTTTCCCTAGAATTTCTATGTGTTTCTCTTGTCTGTTTCTGTCTCCATTATTTTATATGCTATCACTCTATTCTCACATTTACATTTCTCTTTTTGTTTCTTTAAATATATTATATTTATTTTCTATTTTATGCCTAGATTAAATATTTAAAACTTTGGCAAGTCTGATTTTGCTATCCTTTTTTCCTTGCTCAAGCTGTCTTATTTTCTTGCATGTTCTTTGCAATTTATTTTTAAATCTAAGTGAATATTTTTTATTTGTGCTAATTTTTGAGACTGACTTGTAGATGCATTTCCAGAGAAATAACCTGTATTTAAAATCAACCAAGAGCCTGGAGAGATCATCAACTTGGATCAAATTCAAATACTGGCTTAAAGTTTTACAAGCCACAGTAGGTAGTCTCAGGTCCTAAAACTTCTGCGTGGGTGAGCTTGTGGTTAAATTTTTAGGAAGGGTATTTTGCTCCCTGCTCAGCATTAAGTTTGTTTCCCTGAGGATTCCTTCTGTGGAGGAGGCTTCTTTCTACTTCTTTCTGTACTAAGTGTGTAGGTCTTCATGAGCACAGTTTTGTAAGTCTCCAACCAGACCCTCTATTTTCTACAGGACCTGAGACTTGTTTCCTAAACTTGGTGCTCAGTACTGTGATGGCAAACATTTAAGGACTGGCTTGGAAGGAAACATCCCAGGCCCAGCTGTAGTGGTGCAAACAGGAAGGTACCACTGCATGGTGGCTGAGGCTGCATGGGAGGCCTGGGTTCAATTCTTGGCCCAAGCTAAACTGACTGGGCATTGCTACACACACCTGTGGTCCTTTGCTGCACACACCTGTGGTCCTAGCTAACTAGGAGGCTGGGTCAGGATCACGACATGGTTAGACAAGCAGCTGTCCCCCCCACCCCAAAATGATTAACCCTATTAAAAGATGGGAAAATGAGTTGAAAAAACCACTCTCAAAGGAAGATATAATGAATAGCCAAAAGGCATATGAAAAAATACTCAACATCCCTCATCGTAAGGAAGATGCAGATCAAAACCACAGTGAGATACCACCTAACTCCAGTCAGAATGACTAAGATTAAAAATCAGAAAATGGTAAATGCTGGCAGGAGTGGTGAAAGGGGAATTCTCCTACACTGCTGATGGGATTGTAAATTGGTCCAGCCACTGTGGAGAGCAATTTGGGGATTCCTCAACGATCTACAAATAGAACTACCATATGATCCAGCAATTCCACTCCTGGGTATCTACCCAAAAGACAGAATTCTTAATTGGAAAAGTGCTTGCACATCGGTATTTATTGCAGGATTATTTACAATTCCTAAAACATGGAACCAACCCAAATGCACATGAACAGATGAATGGATTGAAAAAGTATGGCACATATACTCTATGGAATACTACTCAGGCATAAAAAACAACAAGACCTTGGTTTTTGACAGATAATGGATGAATATGGAAGATCTACTGCTGAGTGAAGCAAGTCAAGCTATGAAGGAGAGACATTGCATGTCCCCACTTAATATATACCAAATGTCCGCACTCTATGGCCAAAACTGAAAGACTAAAGGTTATAGAAACTTAGTAAATGGTTGTGAATACCACATACAGTGTGGGAAGGGGGCAGGCGAAGGAGTAGAGTCTGAGGAAGGACATTAATGAGAAAAAAAGAGAGGCAAGGCATTTATGGGACAAAGAAATGGATTATTATCTAATGAAGTTAGAATATTCACTTTGCAACCTAAGTAATGTGAGATTGAATGTGTAAAAGAAATTGAAATAAAAAATTTTTAAAAAGGACCAGCAGATGGAGTAATGGCTACGTCTCTGGACTCCCATGTAGTCGATTGTGGTTTGAGTCCTGGACCCAGTGGCTTAAACTTTCCTGGGCATGTTTATGTGTGTGCCCAAGATCCCAAGAGGAGAATGAAGGAGAAGGGATTGTGGTGTGGCCATTACCCCTGGTGGCCACCTGCAGGCCCCATAAATGAATTTTTTTTAAATGCTACATACCAAAGTGGAACACTCCTTTGGGTTCTAATTTTTATCAGGTTCCTAATGAGTAAAGTGATTTCTCGCTTTCTGTCTGTCTCACTCTGTTTATTCAGCAAGTGCACGTGCCTTATAGCAAAAAACCTCTCCAAAAGAAAAAAAAAAAGAAGTTAAAAAACAAAAACAAAACATCCTGATTTATAGCATTTGTCAATTTCTGTGTTGTAATAGCCACATGACTGATTACAAGCTACCAACATGATGTCACTGAATATGAAGTTGAACAAAAGTTGTGTCCAATCAGCTCCCAGGGATGGTAGTAGCCAGCTCCATTGCACCACTGCTTGTACTTTACATGGCTGAAAACTGAAGCTCAATTCACTTTGGCATATCCCTCATTGTGAAGAATATTTGAGGAGTTGCTCACCCACCTGGATTTCTACTTTGTGTTTTAGATGTAGGTGTATCAGCTGTTTATCAACTTGACACTGCATTTTAAAAGGAGAAATTTTTTTCTTCATTTGTTTTGTTTTTGTTGTTACCAAGAATTTCTTGTTTAGAGTGAAATCACTAGTTAGAATACCTTGTCAGCCTTATTGCCAAAAACAGAAGTTCTTCACTTCATTATCATCTTCTCGCTCTCTTTCTCTCTCTTTTAAATTTGCTATTGGGTGCGTGCACTTACCAGAGAGAGAGAGGGAGAGAGTGTGAGAAAGAACCCCCCAGGAGAGACGATCATGCTGCTTGTCCACCCTTCTCTTGGGATTTTGGGTATGCTTGCACACATACCTGGCATGTTTTCAAGCCGTGGGGTCCAGACCTCAAACTGTACAGTTGGTCATATGAGATCCAGGCACCTTAGTCACCATGCCACCAGGATGGCCCTCATCTTTTCCTTTTAAAATACAGTTTACTATTTTTATTTTGTGATTGTACAGATAATATAATTATAGAAAAATTGAGAAATATACAGAAGCACATAGAAGAATGGTGAAATGATCCATAAACTCATTATCCAGAGCTAAGTACTGATAACATTTTGATACTTGTCCAAACTTTGTATTATGTATGTGGATGTAAATATCTCTGTGTATTTTTTCTAATTTGTAGCATGCTGTATTTACCATCCTGTACTTTTGTTTTCATTTCTTTATATTTAATGAATTTTCTCTTGCCATTAACAACCCATTTTTATGGATGAATTGTGTTCTCTCACATGAATGAACCAGAGTGACTAGTCATTTATGTTATTTCTAAGTCTTCCCTGTTATAAATAACAATGAAATGAACATAAAAGATTTTTTCTGGTCAGTTTCCTTGAGTAAGACTTTTTTTTGTCCTCCTACCTTGGAATTGAGACGATTTTCCTCTCTGGTGTTAGACTATTGTTCTTTTTTTTCCCTTCCTTTTTTATTTCTGCTTTGCTCAGCTATATCTTATTCTGCCACAACTCTCTAGTCTCCTACTCTATCTCCAAAACTTCATCATTAATAATACTATTTATAGAACAATATTTTGCTTTGTCAGCCAAATCTGTTAACCATTTAAGAAATGGTACCATTAGGGAATATGTAATTGAATACAGTATTTGTAAAGGCTAAAGGAAAAATCTGTTGTCTTTTTTTTTTTTTCTAGTTCTGTATTCACTAAGATCAGTTTTGCTCTTGGATATTAATAACCCTTTTAACAACTGAGATGGCCACCTTCAAGACTATCAAAAGTATTGCTTCCCAGGAAATAGGAATATTGCCAGTCCATTGCAGTCATTTTTGCAAAAGTATAGGGACAGCACAGTGTCTGCGCTCAGTAAAACCAATGCTCGCGACAAATGATTCATCAGTTTATAAGAAATTACAGTGGTAGTCAGTCCCTTCTCCCTAAGCTCTCGTCATCCTTCTGCTGCCATGTAACTTGTTTTGATTGAATCTCTTTCGTATGACCATGTATCAGGTAAGGACAGAACAAGAGGAAGTAAAAGAATGACTACAAGTTACCTCTGCAAATGAATAATACACACACACACACACACACACACATATGCCTTTAATACACCACAAACCTTAGGTAGGGAGAAGTGATGTTTCCCAAGAAATGTGTTGTCAAAAAGAAACATTCAAGACTATTATGCTTAATAATGCAGTCACAATGTACTAAAGACTTTCACTCTTACAAAACTAAAGAAAGCTAAACTGTACAAATAAAATAAAAGCAACTTCACTTCTCCAGTAAACATGGTTCATAATCTCATGAAATCAGAGGCTATTTAAATGGCTGGTTTGGAGGTCAGCAGCTGGTTAAGGGGCTGGATCCCCACATGGCTGTGGCTGGAGTACCAAATGGTAGATTGAAACTCATGTTGGGCATGTATTCGTGCCCAAAGTCCTAAAGGGAGAATGGAAAAGAGGGGACTACGGAGCAGCTATCTCCCATGGGGTGATTTCTTGCTTTCTGTCTCCCTGTCTCTGTCTCTCTGGCAAGTACACATGCCCTATAGCAAAGGAAAGAAAATCACACCAGGTGCATGTGCGTGTGTGTCAAAAATCCCAGAAGACTGGAGGAGAAGGGATTGTGGCATGGCCATCTCCCAAGGCATGTGTTCTCACTTTCCCTCTCACTGTCTCTTTCTGTCTCTATATGACCAGTGCACTTGCCCTATGGCAAAAACCTTTTAAAAAGAGGAAAAAAAGTCAGGCTTTAACTCTAGAAGGATTACTGATAACATTCTTGTTGAATTCAATTTCCATCTTTCAAGTGAGTGACATATCTAGAAAGATTCTCTTCAACCTACCCCCTTTTCTGCTTCATATTAAGTACAAAATTATGAGTCACAACCCTCATATCCAGTCTCAGGTATTTAGATAGGTAATATGTAACAATAATATATATATTTTCTATCTGACCAATTCTTTAGTCTCTACTCCACAGCAAAAGTACGTTGTTAATATCACTTGTCCTAACAAAGCCATAATGTAATAGTATAGTTGATAAGAGCACAAATTATTTGAGACAATTTGGATTTAATTCTCAGAATGTCATTAGTTATCTTTGTGACCTTGGTGAAATGATTTAACATTTATTTTATTTCTTCATTATAAAACGAACATGATGAAACCTACTTCACGAGTTACTTTCAGGATTAATTGAAATCATATGCAAAATACTTAGCACAAAACTAGGGTAAGTGTGCTAAATGCCTTATTAACAATCAACATCTGTTTTAAATGGTCACATTCAATTAAATTCGTCTTGTCTTCATTGAGTACTTATGTACAAAACAGTAATTTGGTAAATTTGAATAGTGTATGGCATGTATTATATGAGCCTGCCTTAGTAAAGTTTTAGGTCTAATTGAGTAATAAATTTTACACACTCTAAACATGTATATAACAGGTAAAGTCATATGTAATAAAAACATGGTTAACATTTAGAAAAACTGGTGAGATCCACGTGAACTAGAGAAGTAGGTTCTTTTTTTTTTTTTTTTTTTTAGAATTATTTTAGGGACCGGCAGGTGACGTGGTAGTTAAGGGCACTGGACTCCCACATGGCTGACCCTGGTTCAAGTCCAAGACCTGGTGGCTTGCTTTCTCACTTTTCCTTTCTCTTCTTTCTCTCATCAAATTAAAAATAAATAAACAAATGAAAATGAAATAGATAAAGAGATTCTAAAAAAATAAATAAATAGAATTATTTTATTGGTAAGTGTACTCCCAGGCCCCAAGAACAATTTTGGAAATTTTGCCACTCTGTTGCCCAGCAGTCTAGCAGCCTGGCCTCACCCCACTGACTGGAGGAGTCAGGCCTGGTATTGTCAGGCCTTCTCTTGTGAGTACATCCAAGTCACAAGAGTAACTTCGGAACTTTCAGCACAACAGCCCATGTGCTGTGCTGAGCAGTGCGTGGCTTGATCCTCTTCACTAAGTTATATCTCCTTAGCTTGTTACCACCTCATCAAGAGCTGAAAGTTTGGTAGAGAAGCCAGGCATCCGAAGTTACCCATAACTGCTTTGATTTGGGAGACACGGCCCCCTAATAGAAACATACCTGGGAACTAAAGGTGAAATTTCCTCTTCTAATACTACAGAATCTACTCCAATAAGTAGGAAAAAGTAAATACTGCATCAGATGACCAAAACCCAGCACAGATCTTGAAGAAACATGAGAAAACAAGGGGGTAACTCTCCCCAGGTGAGCACAATAGTCCCTCACCAACAATGGACAGCACAAAGGGATACCCAGAAATGTCAGAAAAAGAATTCCAAATATTCATAGTGATAAAACTCAATGAGATGCAAGGGAAAACAGACTGTCAGTTCCAGGAAATGAGAAAGTCTCTTCAGGACATGAAAAAGCAATTTCATAAAGAAATAGACATCCTAAAATAGAATCAATCAGAACTTCTGGAAATGAAAACAATATAAGAAATTAAAATCTCCCTAGAAAGCCTTAACAGCAGATTGAACCAGGCAGAAGACACAATTTCTGACCTTGAGGGCAAAGTCTTCAACATAGACCAAACTGCAAAAAGAATGAAACCAACAAAAAAAGAGAGAGAGAGAAAGAGAACAACATACATGAAATTCTAGACACCATGAAATGCCCACACATCATACATATCCATATAATGACTATTCCAGAAGATGAAGAATCTGCTAAAGGTATGGGAAACCTCTTTCAGGAAATATTATCTGAAAATTTTTCAAATATAGAAAAACATGGAGAAATTCGGATCCAAGAAATAAAAAGGACCCCAAATAGAATCAACATGAAAAGATCCTTCCCGGGCACATCATAGCCATATTGGTAAAAATCAAAGACAAAGACAATGTTCTAAAAATGGCAAGGGAGAAGTGTCAAGTAACTTTTTTTTTTTTTTTGGAGAGGTTTTCGCTATAGGGCGCATGCGCTCGACAGACAAACAGAGACAGACAGAGAGACAGAAAGCGAGAAATCACCCCCCAGGGGAGGATGGCCACAGCAATCCCTTCTCCTCCATTCTCCTCTCGGGATCCCGGGCACGCACGCACACGTGCCCGGTGTGAGTTTTAAGCCACCGGTTCTGGGATGCAAACCGCGGTCGACTACATGGGAGTCCAGCGACATAGCCATTACACTAACTGCTGGTTCCCTCAAGTAACTTTTAAAAATTATCCCATTATGCTAAAATCAGGCCTCTCAACTAAAACAATGCAGGCAAGGAAAGAATGAGAAGATATACTCAAAACATTAAAAGAAAAACAATTTCAACCAAGAATACTATATCCAGCAAGATTATCCTCAAATGTGAAGAATGAAAAAAGCATTCTCAGATAAACAAAAACTGAAAAAATTCACTAATATTAGACCAGCTCTATAGGAAGTACTGAGGGGAGTATTGTAACAGTAACTAAAGAGAGACAAACAAAAAATAAGGAAAAAAATCTGAGAAAATAGTTAATAAAATGGCAGGGATAAGTCTGCAAATATCAATAATAATGTAATTCTCTTTCCAAGTATACAAGATGGCAGGTGAAAAAGCTGCAGAGCAGGATACTAAGGAGAAGAAACCTGAAGCCAAGAAGGCTGATGCCAGTTGCAAGGTTAAAAAGGATGACCCTAAGGCTAAAAAGCCCAAGAAGGAGAAGCCTCATTGCAGCCAAAACCCAGTCCTAGTCCTGGGCATCAGCAAATACTCCTGGTCTGCCCTGTGTTCCAGGAAGGCCATGTACAAGAGGAAATACTCACCCACTAAATCCAGGATCGAAAAGAAAAAAGAGGAGGTTCTTGCGACTGTCACAAAACCAGTTGGTGGAGACAAGAATGGCAGTATACGGGTGATTAAACTTTGCAAAATGCCTAGGTATTACCCTACTAAAGATGTGCCTCAAAAGCTGTTGAGCCATGGCAAAAAACCCTTCAGTCAGCATGCGAGAAAGCTGCGAGCTAGCATCGGTCCTGGGCCCATTCTGATCATCCTCACTGGGCATCACAGAGGCAAGAGAGTGGTTTTCCTGAAGCAGCTGCGCAGTGGCTTGCTACTTATAACTGGACCCAGGTTCTCAATTGAGTTCCACTGCATAGAACACACCAGAAATTTGTCATTGCCACCTCCATGAAAGTTGATATTAGCAAAGTAAAAATCCCAAAGCACCTTACCGATGCTTACTTCAAGAAAAAGAAACTGCAGAAGCCCAGACACCAGGAAGGTGAGATCTTCGACACAGAGAAGGAGAAATACGAGATTTCAGAGCAGTGCAAGGTTGATCAGAAAGCTATAGACTACTCACAAATTTTACCAAAAATAATGTCAAATGCTAATGGATTAAATTTTCCCATTTAGAGACACAGTCTGGCTGAATAGATTAAAAAACAAACAAACAAAAAACAACAAAAAAAACCAAGCCATCTATATGCTGCTTACAAGAAACACCTCACTGATAAGGACATACATAGATTGAAAATGAGGGGCTAGAAAAAGATATTTCGTCCAAATGGAACCAGAAAAGGGCCGGAGCTGTGATACTGGTATCAGACGAAATAGACTTTAAGATGAAAGATGTAAGAAGAGACAAAGAAGGACATTATATAGTACTAAAATGATTTGTTTACCAAGAAGATATAACATTTATAAATATGTATTCACCCAACACCTGAGTACCTAAATACCTCATGAGATTGTTAGATCACAAGGGAGAGATAGACTGCAATACGATAATCGTAGAAGGTCTCAACATCCCACTGTCTCCTCTGGACAGATCATCTAGACAAAAAATAAGCAAAGAGTTACAAGATATAAATGATGCCACACATGAAATGGACTTGACAGGCATCTCCAGAGTAATTTGCCCAACTACCACAAAATAGACATTTCTCTCACCCCCACAGGGAACGTTTTCGAGGACTGATCACATGATAGAGCACAAAACAAACCTTTACAAATTCAAATATATAGAAATGATATCCATCATCGTTTTTTACCACAATGGAATCAAACTTTAAATCAACTACAGAAAGAGCCCCAGAAAATATACAAACATGTGGAAACGAAACAACCTACTTCTGAATGACTTTACAACTGCAGAAAAAAATAAGGCTAAAGTCAAAAGGTTCATAGAAACCAATGCTATAAACAAACAAGTGTTTATAACCTATGGGAAACAGCAAAAGCAGTTATGAGGGGGAAGTTCATAGCAATTAGTATCCACAAGAACAAAGCAGAAAGGTGGCAAACAAGCAACCTAATGACACAACTCAGGAAACTGAAAAAACAGCAACAAAAAAGTAAAAAAAAAAATTCTAGGAGAAAAGAAATAATCATGATTTGAGCAGAAATAAATGAAATAGAGAATAAAAGAACTATTTAGAAAATAAATAAAAGAAAAATCTGTTTCTCTGAGAAGATAAACAAAACTGACATACTGTTAGCTAGGCTAATCAAGAAGACTAGAGAAAAGAACCAGATAAATAAAATTAGCATGGCAACAAGCATTATTACAATGGACATAACAGAAATACAAAATATCATTAGATAATATGAGAGATTATACACCAACAAACAAGAAAACCTAGATAAGAAGGACAAATTTCTGGACATGTATAACTTACCAAGATTGTAACAAGAAGAAATAGAAAGTCTGAATAGAGCCATAGCAAGCAATGAGACGGAATCAGTATTAGTCTCCCAACAAGGAAGAGCCTAGGTCCTGGTGGCTTTACTTCTGAGTTCTACAAAAGTTTTATAGAACTAACTCCAATTCTCCTCAAACTATTTCTAAAGATTCAAAAGGAAGGAACCCTCCCCAATTCATTCTATGAAGCCTCTGTCATCTTAATTCCAAAACCAGACAAGGACATGACAAAAAAAGAGAAAACTTCAGGCCAATATCCCTGATGAATACAGAATCAAAAATTCATAACAAGATAGTAGCAAGTCGTGTTCAACAACATATTAAAGAGATTATACAGCATGACCAAGTAGGCTTTATTTCAGAATTGCAAGGAAGGTTCAACATACACAAAACAATAATTGTAATGCATCACATTAACAAAAGGAAGGATTAAAAACCATATGATCATATCAATTCATGCAGAAAAAGCTTTCAAAAAAATCAACATCCCTTCATGATTAAGACTCTCAGCAAAATCATCATAGAAGGGACATTCGTCAACACACTAAAAGCCATCTATGACAACCCATAGCTAGCATCATACTGAATGGGGAAAAGCTGAAAGCTTTTCCACTAAAAACTGAAACAAGGCAAGTCCGCCCACTTTCTCCCCTCCTTTTTAACATTATACTGGAAGTTCTAGCCAGTGCAATCAGATAAGAGAGTCAAATAAAAGGCATTCGAATAGGAGAAAAAGAAGCAAAATCACCTCTATGTGCAGATATAATGCTATGCATATAAAGTCCAAATGAAACCACAAAATGACAAATGAATATAGTAAAGTGGCAGCATACAAAATCAACATTAAAAAAAAGCTATAGCATTTTTATACACCAACAATGGACAGAGATAGAATTGAAGAAAGAAATTCCATTTACAACACCCACAAAATCAGTAAGATATCTAGGAATAAACATTGCCAAAGATGTCAAAGATCTCTACAAGGACAACTGTGAAACACTTGAAAATCAAATTAAAAATGATACAAAAAAGTGAAAAATCACCCTATGTCCTGGATTGGAAGAAATAATATTATCAAGATGTCAACCGTACCCAAATTAATTTACAAATTCAATGTAATTACAATCAAGCCATAGATAGCCTCACAGAAATAGAAAAATAAAATCACAAAGTTTGTCTGGAATCATAAGAGGCCCTGTATCACCAAAGTAATATTGTGCAAGGGAAATAAAGTAGAAGGTACCTCACTTTCTGACCTCAAACCATATTACAAAGATGTAATAATTAAAACAACATGGTTGGGACCAGCAGTTAGCATAATGGCTGTGTTGCTGGACTCCCACGTAGTCGACCACAGTTTGAATCCCGGACCCGGTGTCTTAAACTCACGCCAGGTGCGTGTGCATGCATGCCCAAGACCCCGAGAGGAGAATGGAGGAGAGGGGATTGCGGCTTGGCCATCCCCCCTTGAGGGGGGGGGGATTTCTCGCTTTCTGTCTCTCTGTCTCTCTCTGTCTGTCTGGTGAGCGCCCATGGCCTATAGCAAAAACCTCTCTCAAAACAAAACAAAACATGGTACAGCATGACATTGACACAAAAACAGACAGGTAGACCAATGGAACAGAATTGAGAACTCCCATATAAACCCCAAAGCATAGAGTGAACTGATCTTTGACAAAGGATAGAAGACAATCCAGTGGGAAAAAGAGAATCTTTTCAGCAAATGGTTTTGGAGAACTGGCTATCAACCTGTAGAAGAATGAAACTGGACCCTTATTTCTCACCACTAACAAAAATCAACCTAAAGTGGATTGAGAATCTAAACATAAAATCTCAAGCTATAAAAATACTGGGGGAAAACACACGTAAAACCATGGGAGATCTTGGAGTAGGAAAAGACTTCTTACAGGAGACCCCTAAAGCATAGGCAATAGTTCCAAAAATAGAGAAATGGGACTATTTTAGGCTGAGAAGCTTCTGTACAGCAAAAGAAGCAATAATTAGAGTGAGAAGACAACCCTCAGAACAAGAGAACATATTTGCAAACTATATTTCAGATCGGGGACTGATAACCAGAATATACAGGGGACTCAAGCAGCACACACCCCGCCCCGCCCTTGCACACACACATACACAAATCTGATTAAAACATGGGAAATGTACTAAACAGACAACATTCCAAGGAAGACCTATGAGTGGACAAAAAGCATAGGAAAACGTGCTCAACATCTTTTATCATAAGGGAAATGGAAATCAAAACCACTAGGAGATACCTCTTAACCCCAGTCAGAATGGCTAAAATTAAAATAATAAATAATGATAAGTGCTGGTGAGACTGTGGTGAAAAGAGAATTCTCCTACACTGTTGGTAAGAATGCAAAGTAGTATAACCACTCTGGAAAACGATATGGAGAATCCTCAGAAACCTACAAGTAGAATTGCCATACGACCTAGTAATTCCACTCTTAGGAATCTACCCAAAGGCTAGAAGTCACAAAAACACTTGCACATCCTTGTTTATTGCAGCAGTATTTGCAGTCATTAGGACATGGACTCAACCCAAATGTCCAAAAACAGACAAGTAGACTGAAAAAATGTGGCATATGTACTTTATGGAATACTACTCAGTCATAAAAAACAATGAGACTCTGACATTTGATACGAAGTGAGCAAATATGGAAGACTTAATGCTAAGCAAAGCAAACCAGACTATGAAAGACAGACTTAGTATATCCGCACTCAGTATATACTGAATGTCTGCCCTATATAGCAGAAACTGAAAGTTTGGAAGGTATAGTAGTAGGAAGGATAATTGTAGAAACTGGAGATTTTAAGGATGGGGTAATGTGAGCATGGGTAAAAGAGGGTGGGAGGAAGGAGAACAAGGGTGAAAATACTTTTATTTGACATAAAAATTAAAAGTTATTTGCTGATGATAATGTATATGGTACTGTCTTTGTCTTGACTGAAGTGCACTGCGTTTGTGCTGGAAAGGACAATGTTGTACACTGTAAAGATACATAGTAATTAAACATACATTTTAAAAAAGAATTATTTTATTTCATTTTATTTATTATTATTTTAAATTTGACCAGAGAGCTAAAGAGAGAGAGGGAAAGTGCAAAAACAAGCTACCAGGTCGGGACTAGAACTGTAGTAGGTCATGTAGAAGTCCAGCACACCACCATGCCATCTGCCAGCTGTGCCAACTGCCACGTTTTTTTGAAGGAGATGGAACTTCAGGTGCTCAAAGACATAGAGGAATGAGTAAGAGCTCAGACTCTGGAGCCAAATAGGTTTGGTAAGCTTGGACAAATTATATAACCTCTCTCTGTCTCAAGTTCCCCATCACAGCATGGTTAGTACCTAGCCAAGAGCCATTTGGAATGGTAAGTGCGATTATATATTAGTGATCAGGACAGTTCCTGCCCTATGGTGACTGTTTTACAAATGTGTGATGGTAGGAAATACTGCAAATGAGGACAAAGATAGAAATGAATATATGTAGAAGCAACATGAGGATCAATCCTTTAGTACACCCCTAAGTTATTTATGTTCTCGATATGGTTTTAAAGAAAGCAAACAGGAACTTCATAAATACTGCTTGAAGATTGTGATGATCATGCTTCATTTGCTATTCTTTATTGAACTTTTTAATAAAATAGCAAGAATTTTTCAGGCTACTTAAATTATTAAATTTAAGTTAAGTTTCAGCACCAAAAGACATTTGTGAATCATTAAAATTATTGTTAGGGCATACACATTTTTTTAAAACTTCCTGTACTATGATATTAATTTTTAAATTAATATATTTTCTAAAGCTGTTTCTATTAATATTTTTCTTTCATTCCATTTCCCTTAGATATCATCCCACTTCATATAATTTTGTCTCTTCTCTTTATAAAATTATATTTATTGTTCTCATAATAACAAATACACAATTGAATGTAAAACACAAAAGCCATCAACACTCAAGTTATTAATATACCTTCAAGATGAGCATGATTGGATTAGAAGCACTAACCTCTCTGATGGATAATCTAGAGGCAAATTTGTTGAATAATAAAAACCTGTTTTGGCTTTCTATTAAATTATTGAAAATCCAAATGGTAAATGTTAGTATATTATAAGATTTGAATATTCATTATATGACTTCCACTTTTATATTTTTTTCACTTCCCAAAAATGTTATTTCCATAACCTTGAATATACTATAACTTATCATAAATGTTTTTAAAGAATAATTTCATCATCAGAACCTGAGCTGCTTTAAAAAAAAATGCCAGTTGAGATTTAATGCTGAGTGAAGTAAGCCAGGTTATAAAAAACAGACTTTGTATGTCCTCGCTCCATTTATATTGAATGTCTGTGCTCTATAGCAGAAATGGGAAGACTTGGAAGGTATAATGGCAGGGAGGGTAACTGTGGATAGTAGAGAGAGTGTGGGCGGGGTAATAGGGGGTGGGTAATGGGAGAAGGAGGGGAAACAGGGAATAAAAAAAATCCAGTACATTTAACTGACAAAAATTAAGTTATTTGCTGATGATAACGTATAGGATAATGTCTTTGTCTTGACTGATATGCCCTGTACTCATGCTGGGAGAAGACATGTTTTGTACACTGTAAAAATGTATGGTGGTTAAATGTAAATAATAAACATCTTTTTAAAAAGCAGTTGATTTCTTCTTTATTTATTTTACTTTTTATTATTTTTTAAAAAATTATTTGATCTAATTAATTAATTAATTAATTAATTTTTATTTTGATCAGAGATGGGCAGAATGAGAGAGAGAAAGAGGGGAAATGAGAAAGCAAGCTGCCAGGTCTGGGATTTGAACTGCGATTGGCCATGTGGGAGTCCAGCACCCTTAACCACCATGCCACCTGCTGGCTCCTATTTTACTTCTTGTTTATTTTATCTCTTCTATGACAGAGAAAAAGAGAGAAAGGCATGAGGGTCCTCATGCCCTGATCTATCCCTTGACTCAGCCTGCCTGAATCACAGGCATGTGCAGCCTGTGTGCACAGGAAGACCGCCAGATGTGAACCAGGACCTATCCAGGTGGGGCCAACATCACAGAGCATTATATCACCGCTGCACCACCATAACGTGCCCTGGTTTCTCTTTTAAAACTTTGTATCAGATCAGCATTTATTCCCCAATTAATAAAACTGTTATTTAGGAAGTCAAAAAGGAATTACTCAGTTAAAGTTCTTAAAAGGTATTTGAGCAGATGAAAGAATGTTCATGCAGGAGTCAGAGTCCAGTGGGTGGCAGTTAGGATACAGCATGGAAAACAAAAAAATAAAGGGAAGTTAATGAGTCTCAGGCAGGGCTGGAACTAAGGACCATGAATATGAGAGGTCTGAACAGCGTGCATAGGGTGGCATCACAAGCCCATGCAGGGGGCCTTGGTAAGCAGAGTCAATGCTGGGCCAGTCAGTGATGTGCCCTGTCATATGTGCCAGTTGAGATATTTTTCAGTCTGTCATTAATAGTGACTTTTAGGGGCCGGCAGGTGGTGTGGTGATTAAGGATGCTGGACTCCCACATGGCTGACTGTAGTTCGAGTCCCAGACCTGGCGGCTTGCTTTCTCACTTTCCCTCTCTTCCTCTCTCTCACTCTGTCCTTCTCTAGGCAAATTTTAAATAAATAAATTAATTAAATAATTCTTGGAAAAAAAAAAAGACTTTTAGGCTGTGACTGGTTCCCTAATAAGAGATAGGATACTCACACTGCTAGAAAAAAAATCTTTGTTTTCACAGTGGGTGCAACAATCATGAGGAGTCCTTCATATCTAAGCAGTCAAGCTTTCCATGGACTGAGTGAAGGCTGATTTTGTCAGCTCTTTACTATCCCTTGACATTTTGTTTCTCTGGGAAAGGTCCTTTCAGGTTATAGTTGTGTCCTTGAGTTTGGCATGGACAATTGTTTCTAAAATTCTGGCTCTAAGATACTCCTTGGTAATCCATTAGATACACAAGGAAAAACATTACTCTTTCAGGTCACTGGGATTACGTTTATTGAATTTCTGTTTTAAGGTATTAAATGCTTAGTCAGTCAACCTTTATTGAGCACACATTGAGTCTCTAGCACTATATTAGAATCTGCAGAGAGGCAGAAAAGCATAGTAGATGACTATGCCCCAGAGTCATTTCAATACAGAAAAATAAATGTAAAAAACTGAAGAGCCCTTAAATGAAATTTGTAAATAAAAAATGAATACAGTAAATTTTTGTGTATGCTCCATAGTCTACCATTAATTACTCATATCATTTATTTACCAAGTATTTAGCACACACATATGGTGTGTTAGACCCTAGGTTAGTCCCATGATGTTGTTAACTTTGAAGCCAGAACATCTTGCTCAGAGATTGCTCATAATCTAGAAATGGTTGTGGTAAATAGAGAAGTGTTTATAATTCTTGCAATGTGCCAAGCAACTGGTACAGATCTCAGATGGACATCATTAAGAAAAGCTTATTGGAATAGATATTTATGTTAGTGTCTTAAACTGTGAGAAAGATCAAATAGGAGCCCATACATAGAGAGATTCAAGGCAGAAGACAAACTCAGAAGACAGAAGCATAGCCTATCTGTATTAGTTATCGAATGTTTTACCACATTTCCCCAAAACTTACTAGCTTAGAATTATGGTAATCACTTGCTCTCTTCCTCTCATGGTATCTGTGGGTGAGGAATCTGGGATTGGCTTGGCAGTTTGATTCTGGTTTGCCATTTCTCATGGGATTATATAGTCACATATCAGTCAGAGCTGCCCTTGCTCTGAAGGCTGCAGAGGGCTCAACTGTATGCCTCAAAGTTGGCCTACCCATGTGACCAATTTAGGTGGTGTTGGCTATCACCAACTGGATGGCTCCAGTTTTTCTTTAAATGGTCTTTCCATGGACTACCACAGTGTCCTCACAGTATGTGACTGGATGGTGAGCAAATCAAGAGACCAAGGTGTAGTTTGTGATGCCCTTTATTTCCTCAGACATCACCTGCTATATTTTGCTAGTCACCCAGGCTAGTATTGATTTAAAACACAGGGAGCCTTTTAAGAGAATAAAGGCCAGAAGGTGAGGATCACCAGAAGCCACATTGGAGACTGGATACAACACCACCCAAAAGGATTTTAAAATAATATACAACATAATTAGGTTGATAAACATTTACAGTCCTCTATGAAGATTTTACTCTTCTATCTTCCCAACTAGAATGTGAGTACCTTGGAGGTAAAATGGCCTTTTATTTCTGTTTTTCTCAATACCTAGAATACTTTCTGGTAATTAAAGACACTTTATACAAGTTTCTTGAAAGAATGAATTAGTAAATGAATGAATATAAACAGAGAGATAAATTAAAGATATCAAAACCACTGGGTGAAGTTTTGATTTGGAGGAATGCCAGAAATTACATAAATGACTCGGGGTCTTTATGAAATCCAGAAAAGAAGA
Source organism: Tupaia belangeri chinensis (assembly GCF_000334495.1). NCBI lineage: Eukaryota > Metazoa > Chordata > Mammalia > Scandentia > Tupaiidae > Tupaia > Tupaia belangeri. The sequence goes on from NW_006159816.1 coordinate 3,134,307, forward strand.
TAAGTGAATAATAGGAATTGTAGGTGTTATTCCATATTAGCCAAGACTTTGTCTGCCAGACTTGATTATTCCAATCACTCAAAAAATTTACTTTAGGACATTGATGGGGAACTATATGGATGAGATAATACTCAGAACAAGAGAGTTCAGATGACCAAGATAGATCTCTGAATCACATCTTACAGTTAGCCACCCATCAAACCGGACTTCTAAATATTGTCAGAGGGTCACTTTTCTTAGGAGACTGGTGTGACAGATTGCTACTCTTCAGCTTAGAATTTTCTTGAAAACATCAGAGAATTTGCTGTATTTTCTCCATAATGACAACATCTCCCAGCCAGGCCGATTACACTATATGCTTAAGAGGATCCTATGGTTCAACCAGAAGCAAAGGAGGGCCTGGGAGATCTTGTAATTGTGATACATCAAGAAGTCCTGAATCTGGAACCTGAGGTGATCACTGGAATGTTCTAGGCTGCAGGGTGCCCATCACCCCTCTTACACACAGTGTAAAAACAGAGCACACATCCATGGGCTCTTCAGACCTGGTGGACTCTTACTCTGCACAGCTGCTAGGACGTGACATTTGGGAGTACATCCTAAAGAACTAGGAGCCCTGGGGCCCAAGTTCACTCACAGTCTTGTATCTGTCCACTTGCACAGCTCGTTTGTTAGGTCCACACTAAAACAGAAAGGAACTTTTATGGGATCTAAGTCAGCATGCACTCAGTCCTGAACTCAGACTGCCCTCACTCCACCCTTGAGCACAGGACAAATAAAGCCCCATTTATTTACATGATAATTGCAAAGGTACAAAAAACTGACACTGTCCTTCTATTCCCATCATTGGACCCTTGGAATTTTATACCATCCCTTTTTTCCTCTTAGTTTATCTGAAGGAATTATTAATAATTGTTCTTAATAAATCAATTAAGATAGACAAGATGAAATACTCTCCTTCTATGCATGATCTGCTGTTGAGAAGCTGGCACTTGTAAGGTGAAACTGCTTCCTACCTACATGCGCCCTCATGAGGAGTGCTGAGGAGCTGCCACCCTTCACAGATGCGGCGTAACTTAAGTATTAAGGTAAAGCCAGAGGGAACATGGCGTGCAGCCCCTGTGCTGGGGAGAAACCCACCAGGTGAGACATATATAACAGGTCAAACTGAAGCTGTGTATTTGCTTTCATTGCTGAAATCTTTTCAAATAAAAGGACTGAAATTTGGTTTGGATATCATCACTGTTTAGAAAGAAGGGAGTAATAAGGTCAGCACCAAATTCCCTCTGAAATGGAAATGAAGAGAATCAGCATCTATTCATATACGCCCTCACCCCTCACCCACGCACCCTTGCTCAACTTTTCCCTGCAACCCACTCTGAGCTGGAAATAGATCGATAGACTGCTTGTCAGACTTATGCAAGGCTCACAGGCTCTCAGAGCTCTCTCAGACTGATGTTCAGAGTGGGAGTTTACCCAAGGGGTTAAGAGTTGAAGTTTCACAAGGTTTCTTAGTATACAGAGAAAATATATGAAGTTAAGACGTTAACAAAACAAAGCAGATGCAGGGCTCTAAGTGTCTGGGTTCTTTATTTCCTGAGTCACTTCAGTGTGCTCTCCTCAAGGCTCCCTTCAACAAGTTTAGCCTCCCTCAACAAGCTCAGCTTTGTCCTATAGTAAGAATTTATTTTGTTCTATCTAGAGTGTTGGGAAGGAACATCATATATTATAAATAAATAATTTAGCACCACTTTGGTGCTGCTCTTGTCCTTCCTTGACTCTGACAAGCCAGGCTTAGAGTGGTTACTTTGCTGCCACTGACTCCCAGGGTCCAAGTCCCAGGCATGAGACCCTGTCCTGGGTTTCCCTGAGTTTCTCGCCTGACTAGTAACTAGGTGATCTCTTTCATGGCTTGCCTGATTTGGCTAGGCTTCTAAACTCTGGCACTGTTTATTCCTGTTTCTCAACTTTGGTTGTGTATCAACATTGCCTAGGGAAGGCTTTTCGCTTATTTTTGTTTTTTGTTTTGTTTTGTTTTGTTTTGTTTATCATTAAATATCTATCTCTGTAGCCTAGGTTCCTCAGATAACTGAAATCATATTATTACAATATTTGTTCTTTTGCATCTGGTGTTATTTCACTTAACATATATTGGGCTGCCAGAAAAATTATGACATATTTTTCTATACAAAAATGAGTCATGACTTTCCTGACAACCCAATAGAATGTTTTCAAAGTTCGTCCATGTTGTAGCATATATCAAAATTTCATTCTCTTTTGTCACAGAATTATATTTCATTATATGTTCTACATTTTATTTATGTAGTCAACCATTACTTGTTTGCTCCTTTTGGCTACTATGAAAAATGTTGCTGTAAACATTGGCAAAAGGTATCTGTTCGAGGGCCTGCTTCCGATTCTTTTGGGAAATACCTAGACGTGGACTTGCCAGATCATATGGTAATTGTGTTTGCTTTTCTGGAAACCTGCTATACTATTTTCCACACAGCTGTACCACATCCTTACCGTCCCACACCCTTGCCAACATTTGTCGTTTTCTGTTTTTGTTTTTATAATAGCTAATCTAGTAGATGTGAAGTGATATTTAGGGAGTTTTAAAATTATTGGTGGTCATAGCTTAGCCCTGGAGACTCTGATTTAATGTTCTGAGGTGAAGCTTTGTCATTGCCTAGCGAAAAGCCTTCTCTAGGCAATGTTGATACACAACCAAAGTTGAGAAACAGGAATAAACAGTGCCAGAGTTTAGAAGCCTAGCCAAATCAGGCAAGCCATGAAAGAGATCACCTAGTTACTAGTCAGGCGAGAAACTCAGGGAAACCCAGGACAGGGTCTCATGCCTGGGACTTGGACCCTGGGAGTCAGTGGCAGCAAAGTAGCCCCTCTAAGCCTGGCTTGTCAGAGTCAAGGAAGGACAAGAGCAGCACCAAAGTGGTGCTAAATTATTTATTTTTTTAAACCTTCCCCAAGTGATATTAATGCAGTCAGGGTTAATATCCTTTAATATATTCTTGGCTTATACTACCCGACTTTCATCCCATATTCCCAGCTTTTCTTCCTGGTCTCACATGAAAAACGAGAAACTAAGAAGGAGCTTAACAAGCACACATAGTAGTAACTAATAAGGTCTTTCTACTTCAAATCCTACGTTCTGTCTACTGTATTCTACTGTGCCGCGAAGAGTGACTTTATAGGTTCCTGATGGAGTCTTCCAGCACAGAGGACAGCAACTCCTTGGGTAGGAATTGTGAGGGTGTATTAGTTTCTCAGGGTTGCTATAAAGAATTACTACAAACTGGGTGGCAATTAAAACAATGGAAATTTAGTTTCTGGGAGTTCTGAGGGCAGAAGTAAAAACTTAAGGCCTCTGTGACTTCTTGCCCTTTAGTCTCATAAAGACAATGCTCACATAAGATATAGGCTACCCTAAATCGAGGATGATCTCATCTTGACATTGTTAACTTTCTTATAGCTGCAAAGACCTTTTTCCCAAATAAAGTTGCACTCAGAGGTACTGAAAGTAAGGATTTAGACATATCTTTTTGGGGGCCAGAGTTCAACCCACTGTAGAGAGGTTTCTGTTGGTCTTTTAAATTGTAGTCAATTCAATTGTGAGTCAAGAGTTAACCATACATAAAAGCTCAATCTGTTAGAATCAAGGCTGGGTTTGAACTTGCACTAAATTCAGAATGCCAGAGGGATCTGCATCCCCTTCTTCATTGCAGCATTATTCACGTTAACCAAGATATGGAAATAATTCAAGTATCTATTGATACCTCATATATTTTAAAATACATGCAGTACATTGATGTCTTGCCTCAATAGATGAACTCAAGTATCTATTGATACGTGATATGATTTTTAAAGTATATGTAACATCAGATCAAGTGGACTCAACAGAAGAGTAGGTTAAAAATGTGTCATGCATATATGGAATATTATTCGGACTTAAAAATGGAGATCCTGCCATTTGTGACAACATAGATGGCCTGAAAGACATTATAAGTGAATTAAATTAGCCACAGAAGCACAAATAATGTATGATTCCTTTTATATGGGATATCTGAAGTAGTCAAGTATGGAGGAGTAGACAATATAATTGTGGTTCTCAAGGGATGGGACAAAGGTAGTATGATGAGTTGCTATTTGATGGCTATAAACTTATAGCTATACAAGGTGAATAAGTTCCAGAGAGCTACTCTAAAGCATAGCTTATGTAGATAACAGTAAGGTATTATGCACTTAAAAATGTAATGTCTCATGTTAAGTGTTTTTTCTAGAAAAAAAGAGACATAAGGAAACTTTGGGACAGTGGATATGTTTATAGTGATAGCAGCATCAGTGTTTACGTATGGTGACACTCTCTAAATTGTACACATGAATTATTTGCAGGTTTTTCTATATAAGTTATACATTAGTAAAATGGTGTTGAGGGGAGGAGAAGAAAGATCAATAGTAATCTTTGTCTGAAGCCAACTTGACTGCCCAAGTGTTTAGTTCATTTGTAATGTGCTCTGGAGCAGTCTACTCCTAGGATAGCCTTGGAACTATCAAGGTACAACTGAGACCCTAACTCAAGATGGCACAGAAATGCCCAGGCTAGAATTCACACCTTGCTTTCTCTTCCGTCTAAAATGATCTGCCAAAGCAGTGAGCGCTAAGTCTACTTAGGATGAAACTATCTGGGACAGAAAGCTTTGTTCACTGGAAGGAACTTTACTGTCAGCACTTAAGGCTCCCATAGCAGAGTTTTCAATTGACCACACTTCCTTGGTGTCTTCTTGCTCTATCTCCTTGCTCAAATTAGCCCATCTACCTCTTGCTGTCCACAGTGCTCCCAGATGATTTCAAGAATTCTCGGAAAGTTTTTATAAAAAGAAGAAGAAAGAGGAAGAAGAAAAGAAAAAAAATAAAAAGAAAAAAAATTTCCTTCTTAAGGAAAAGGCTATGGGTGCATATTCTGTGTAGAGATGGAGGGCAGCTTACCCAGCTAACATGCCTGTCCTGTTTGGACTAGAAGATCTATCCCTAGATGCCAACTCTATTCAGATTTTTATAACCTGAAGCAATTTGTGGAAGTTGCGTTTGTCTCAAAAATACTTCCACTGTGAGCCAGATTCAAGGCAGCCCCACTTTTCCAACTGTGCAGACATCTGGGATGTTGGGTGTAAAATCCTGAACTGAATTATTTTTGCTTTTGCAGTGTTTGATAAGGTGTCTGAAGAGAGAGCATTTTAGTTCTCAGCTTTGAAGAGAATTGCACACATGACTCTCTCATTTTCTTTTAATATTGGCAATGATTTTATTAAAAACTGTGACTCCTTTATGAGTGAATGCATCTGAGACACCAAACACAGTCTTTCAGTAGATTCAGCCATTTGTAATACCAGCAGAGAATCTACAAGCAAGGTTTTAAGAACGGAGCGAGGTAATTCATCAACTGTTCGTGCTTATTCTCCTGACTCCTGGGGAAATTAAATTTGTTCTCACCTACTGAAACTTCCACACATTTATCCTGTATAAATCTAATATGTGTTTAATGCTAACCTGCATCGGTTCAGCCATTATGGTGAAAGCCTAGTCTTGTACTTTTTTTCTCATTAAAAGTTTTGCCTTAGCATATTCATCAATGGTCTAGTTTATAGGTCTATAGCCTAATGTTTTGTAAGTTTATAATATTTATATGAAGCTTCTAAGCTTCATATAATTTATAATTTTTTTTAATTTCCATCTTAGGATGCTTGGATAGTTAGATGGAAAAGCTCCAAGTTCAGGGACAGAGTCATATTAATCTTTGCTCCAAGGGCCTAGAGGAGTGCCTGGCTTATAGTAAGTATCACATAAATGCTAATTGAAATGCAATTGTGTGAAGTGCTTTTGTGCCTTATGTATAGCACAGAAGCCTAATCCCTTCCCCAGCGTATCATTTTATCCATATTCAAAAGTTCTAGTAGATGTCCTATTACAAGTCCTCTCAAATCTCAGTAGACTATTTTTGTCATCTCTACACAAACAAAACATGAATATAAACACTGTCAGTGTACAAATGGCCCGTGGATACATGTAAAGATGTTCTATCTCATTAAAGATTAAATAAACACAAATAAAAATGGCAAAATAATTTTGTCTATCTGGCACAAATTCAAAAATGTGATAACATTTTAAGTGTTTCAAACTGATGAGGGTAATGTCATAAATTAATGAAAATTGATATAGGTACATGAATTTTGGAAGAAATATTCATTCCATGTGAGAGAACCATGTGAATTTTGGAAATACAGCCTATGAAAATAGCAGCACAACTATGTATATATACATATACATATACATATACATATACGAAAGACTTTCTAATAATTAATATCATGAAACTATAATACATAGTTGAATCAATTAATAAATAACTTCAATGACCTTCAGTAGAACCCTGGACTTCCACATGGCCGACTCTGGCTACCAAGTCCTGTACCGAGACACCAAACACAGTCTTTCAGTAGATTCAGCCATTTGTAATACCAGCAGAGAATCTACAAGCAAGGTTTTAAGAACGGAGCGAGGTAATTCATCAACTGTTCGTGCTTATTCTCCTGACTCCTGGGGAAATTAAATTTGTTCTCACCTACTGAAACTTCCACACATTTATCCTGTATAAATCTAATATGTGTTTAATGCTAACCTGCATCGGTTCAGCCATTATGGTGAAAGCCTAGTCTTGTACTTTTTTTCTCATTAAAAGTTTTGCCTTAGCATATTCATCAATGGTCTAGTTTATAGGTCTATAGCCTAATGTTTTGTAAGTTTATAATATTTATATGAAGCTTCTAAGCTTCATATAATTTATAATTTTTTTTAATTTCCATCTTAGGATGCTTGGATAGTTAGATGGAAAAGCTCCAAGTTCAGGGACAGAGTCATATTAATCTTTGCTCCAAGGGCCTAGAGGAGTGCCTGGCTTATAGTAAGTATCACATAAATGCTAATTGAAATGCAATTGTGTGAAGTGCTTTTGTGCCTTATGTATAGCACAGAAGCCTAATCCCTTCCCCAGCGTATCATTTTATCCATATTCAAAAGTTCTAGTAGATGTCCTATTACAAGTCCTCTCAAATCTCAGTAGACTATTTTTGTCATCTCTACACAAACAAAACATGAATATAAACACTGTCAGTGTACAAATGGCCCGTGGATACATGTAAAGATGTTCTATCTCATTAAAGATTAAATAAACACAAATAAAAATGGCAAAATAATTTTGTCTATCTGGCACAAATTCAAAAATGTGATAACATTTTAAGTGTTTCAAACTGATGAGGGTAATGTCATAAATTAATGAAAATTGATATAGGTACATGAATTTTGGAAGAAATATTCATTCCATGTGAGAGAACCATGTGAATTTTGGAAATACAGCCTATGAAAATAGCAGCACAACTATGTATATATACATATACATATACATATACATATACGAAAGACTTTCTAATAATTAATATCATGAAACTATAATACATAGTTGAATCAATTAATAAATAACTTCAATGACCTTCAGTAGAACCCTGGACTTCCACATGGCCGACTCTGGCTACCAAGTCCTGTACCTGGTAGCTTGCTTTCTTATTTTCCCTCTCTGGCCAATTAAAAAATAATGATAATAAATTAAATTAAATGATTTAAAAAATAATGCTGTACTTTCCTCTTTTTAACCTTAGTGTTAGATAAATAGAAAAAAATCATAGCACTTGGCTAAATTTGACACAATTATTACCAGAAGATCACTTTTTTTATACTTTTAATATAAATTTCTAGTAATTTATTCTTTCAATTATCTTTAGAAATGTAGAGATGTGAGAATCTGGAAATTATAAAGTCATGAAGGCAGGGAGAACAAGTGCATTTGATGGAAAGCTAAAAGAGAACTTTGGAGCTTTAGGGCTGAGAGGGAGGGGCTAATGACTTACAATTTAAGAACATGTTCACTCATTCATTCTTTTAGTCAACAGTTTTTTATTTCGTATCTACTGTGCCTAGTAATGTTGTAGCCATTGGAGTTCAGTGATGACTACACAGGAAGGGTCTTGCTGTAGGTGTCAGAATGGCCATCAGGGAATTGTACTGCAAGTATACTACAAGTTGACCACCCCCTGCTGAGCACTTCCTGCCCTGGCCCTGGGCACAGTGTGAAGAATAGTTCACAAAAGGTCTCTGCTCCTGTGCTGCTGATGAAAGCAGACATAATAAACTCATTGATAAGAAGATATATATGTGTGTGTGTATATATATATGATATTTCAGGTATTGATAGGTGTTATGAAGAAAATAAAGCACAGATGATGATAGAAGTGACTGCAGTTAGTTGGATTTCTGTGAATACTTTAGTCATATGTCAGGGAAGGATTTGGGGGCGAGAAACATTTGGTCTGAGATCTTAATGATGAAAAGGAGCTAGTGCTGAGATGGGACAAAAGAACATGCTAGGCAGAAGGAAAGATGTAAAAGCCCTGAAATTGTGGTTAGGCACTAGAGACTAAATTATGTCCCACCAAAATTCCTATGTTGAATTCCTAACCTTCACTGTGGCTGTATTTTGAAGACAGAGCCTCCAAGGAGGTAATTAAGGTTAAATGAGGTTGTAAAGGTGGGGCTCAGGTGTACTAGGATTAGTGTCCTCAGGGGAAATGACACCATGAGCTTCTTCTCTCTCATTTTCTCTCTCTAACATGTGAAGACATGAGTAGGTGGCCACCTGCACATCAGGAAGGAAGTTCTCATTAGGAACCTATTTGATTGATGTCTTGATCGTGGATTGCCCAGACTCCAGAATTGTGAGAAAATAAATTTCTGTTGGTTATGTCACCCACTTTATTATGGCAGCTCGAACCGACTAAAGCATCCGTTTTAAGATATATTTAAATTAGCGCTTCCTGACAGATTGATTGCACAAAGTAGGAAAAAAAGGATTAAAGATAACTTTGAGTTATTTTGCCTGAGTGACTGGAAGAATGGTGATGAGTTAATTGAGATGAGAGTACCAGGGTGGGGTGGGGAAAATATGTAAAGGAGAGGAAATCAGATCAGGAGTTCCTCTTTAAATAAACATATATTAAGAAGGATGTAAAATCTGGTTGCCTGTCGTTTTGTGTTCTTAGCAACCATAGGTGTTCAATATCCAGACAGTAAAATAGTGACATTTAATTATATTCTTCTTTCTTCATGAATTAGCTGGACTATTCCACTCATCATTTATTTGATTTCTCACTGTTATAGTTTATTTATAGGGCATGGTGGCATCCACCCTATGGCAAAAACCTGTGGAGGCTGGAGGATTGTGGCATCGAGTCCACCTTTCTCTCTCTCTGTCTCACTGTTATAGTTTGTTTATAAAGGGCATATTAAATATTGAATTATTTGTCTTTGACAGTTTTCAAAAGAATAAATAAGTTCTTTAGTATCATTGAGTTATAGATAATTTCTAAAATAATGAATTCATGGATGTAAATATATTTAACATGTTTTGATACATTGAAGTTCTTATCTTTATTGACATTCAAAGTGTCTCTATTTGTGACTAGTGGAAGTTCCTTCTGTTTGGTCCTAGAATCCTTTTGACATGCCATGCTAGTTTTTTATAGCTTCCTTGCTAGCTGGTATAAGAAGGTGTTATGGCTCATCAAACATAAATTCTTACCGTATAGCAAAAATCATTCATTTCTCCAAGGAGAAAAATTTTTACGTTAAGAAAAACATATTAAAGTATATTTGTATATTGCTGGGGATAATTCAGTTGAGAGGAAATTACTGCAGGAGCAAATTCCTTAAGTGGGGGAGAGAGAATGGAGGAAGTGGAAGTGTTGGCCTTAGAGTAGAACAGAGACGATTCATTATTGTAACAGTGCACTGGGCAAAGAAAAATGCTCTAAAAATAGAGGGGCCATATTGATGAGTGGAATAAAACTTTGCCTATATGATTCTGAGTTAACTCACAATATTTTCTACCTATAAATTCACTTTTATTTTTCTAAACATAACTTCACGATCACGAAATGACAAAAATAATGTGATTAGCAATACAGTAAACTTTGGAGATCATCTGTTGGATGTAAAGAATTGTTTAAAACTCATGATAAATGATTGTGAATACCAGATACAGTGTGGGAAGAGGGAGGGTGAAGGAGTAGAGTCTGAGGAAGGACATTAAAGAGAAAAAAAGAGAGGCAAGGTATTTATGGGACAAAGAAATGGGTTATTATCTGTTGAGGGATAACCTTATAGTATTGTCAATTGGACCAGTGCAAAATGTACACATGTTGGAATTTTCACTTTGCAAGCTAAGTAGCATGATTGAATGTATAAAATAAATTGAAATAATAATAAAAAATAACAAAATAGAATTGTTTAAAACTCAAAGGAAAAATACTTAACTCTAAAGAAAAAAATTTATTTATAATATTTTATTTTTGTTTTAATTGGGAAGTTTGGGATTCATTTATTCTTGGTTTACTTGAAAAAAAGTAAAAAATATTGGTCTTGTGATTTATTTGTATTTGTTGGCTTGAATCATGGCTATAGGGGGCTTTTACATTCGGTCACCAAGTACCCAAGTAATTAGTGTCCTTGTCATGAAAATAGCCATCCTATCTTGTCTGATTTAACTGAAGTGTTATCTCCACTTTTAACCGTCATAATCGTTTCTCTCTTTGCAGAGACTATAACATCATCTCTTTTTTCCTATTTCCTATCCATAATGCCCATTTATTAATATTGTCAAAGAATGCCTAGTTATAAAAAATGTGAACTTACTTCTATCATCCTTAGGCCTTGATATAGATGTGCTAAATGAGATTATTACTGTCTTCTTCCCACCAGAGTTCCTGCTCCCTGCATTTTTGGTTCAGCTAGATAGGAGAGCAATTTTGAAGACATAGGATGGGTTTAAGTGAGGGATGCCTGAAATTCATTCTTTAATGTCATTCAAGCAGGGGACTACAAAAGAGACCCTGAGGTCAAGACTCTGAGGATGGAAAGGAAAAGAGAAATGTAAGGAACAAAAGATTGCTAGTGGGAAATCTTGTAATTTTGAAATATTGCTTAGGACTATCCAGCAAGGATGTAAAGAGCATATTGTTCTCCATTCTCTCCTCTTCTTTCTTACTATGACATCTAAGGTTTTCTGGTTTCAGGACCCTGAAATTTATCTACTTATTAATGGCACTAATCTGCTGCAGGTCAGCATTAGAATGAAAAAGACTCTGTTTTTGGTGCTTGACTAAAATGACTTTCTTTATGCCAGACCATATGTGTGCTCACCAGAGAAATGGCGAAAGGGAGAGAGAGACCGACAGGTATAGTCCTGTTGCAATCCTTTTTCTTCTGTTTCTCCATTCTGTCAGTATTTGGGGCATGCATGCACATGGATCTGGTGTGATGTTCAAGTCTCTGGGGCCAGGACTTGAACCATGGTCTACAATGTGGGACAAGGCCTTCTAGGCATAGCACTTACCCACTATGCTACAAGGCCAGTCCTAAAATGATTTTGATGAAAAAAATTTTATTCCAATGTTTTTGTAATCGATTTTCCAACTATCGTTGGAACCCAACATAATCATAAATTGCAAATACACATACAACTATTTATGCAAAATTGAATTTTCTCAAGTACAAATTAGTATCTAATCACCCAGTTTGTTGAAATATTCACCCTAGGATTCCTTCAAAATGGGAACTTCAGTAGTGTTTGTTTCCAGACCATTAACTGCGTGATGGAGAATCTAGGGGTGAGTTAAGCAGCCTAATGTACAAAAGTTGGAAATTTTTAGACAAAGATGAATGACAAATGAATGTTAAATAAATTATAGGGAGATAGGAAAATAGAATTGATTTATTGATCTATGCAGCTTAGAAATAAATCAATTTGTGAAAGTAAAATAGATCCTTAATTGTTGCCCACCAAGCACAGTATAATTTTGTTGAAGTTGCTAAAGAAAGTAATTGAGTAGTTTCTTCTTACAACATGAAATACTCACCAATATTTCCTTGTCTCACTCTACTGATTTATCTGCACACTACTTTATACACTTAATTGAAATGCTGATATGTATATATATATAAGCTACTTATGAAACAATGTGTGGTATCACTCTGTTACCCACATTCCAGTGAGTTATTAAAATGTAATGAGCATCCATTGGTGATAAATCCTAGACTGATAACTTAAAACAAGATGACAAAGTAAGGCAATTATCTAAATAACTTGGGAAATGCTGAGTTGTTTTGCTGATTCTTCTAGGTATTTTTTAAATGTCCTCTTAAATTTAATCTAATATTTACACCACTGAGTAATTTGAGTGGGACAGAATTTTAGCAATCTTGCCAGTAGAGAGCTTTGGTTCTAAAGTGGGAACTTAGTCACGTGCAACAAAGCAAACCTCTCTCATTTTACAGTTTTCTGCCTAGAGGATGAAAGCCATTCTTTCTTTTAAAATTAATTATTATTATTATTATTATTATTATTATTATTATTATTATTATTATTATTATTATTATTATTATTATTATTATTTTTTAGAGATTTTCATCTTAGGACATGTGTGCTCAGGAAAGAAAGAGAGACAGAAATGGTGAGAGGGAAATTGAGAAATCAACCCCCCTCCCCGGGGATGATGGCTATGCTGCAATCCCTTCTCCTCCATTCTCCTCTCGGGATCCGGGACATAGCAGAGGGTGGGGGATGGGGAATCAGGGATGGCAAGACAAAGGGCAAGGTATGCAGGATGTAAGAATTGGAAAATTATTTGCTGAGAACATGTATGTGGATGTGCTTGATTGAGCCAATGCACAGTGTATTTTGGATGGAAAATTCATTTGTGTGTTGTGATGGTGTAAAGTGAATTAATAAAAAAATTAATTATTATTATTATTTTTTAGAGATTTTCATCTTAGGACATGTGTGCTCAGGAAAGAAAGAGAGACAGAAATGGTGAGAGGGAAATTGAGAAATCAACCCCCCTCCCCGGGGATGATGGCTATGCTGCAATCCCTTCTCCTCCATTCTCCTCTCGGGATCCGGGACATAGCAGAGGGTGGGGGATGGGGAATCAGGGATGGCAAGACAAAGGGCAAGGTATGCAGGATGTAAGAATTGGAAAATTATTTGCTGAGAACATGTATGTGGATGTGCTTGATTGAGCCAATGCACAGTGTATTTTGGATGGAAAATTCATTTGTGTGTTGTGATGGTGTAAAGTGAATTAATAAAAAAATTAATTATTATTATTATTTTTTAGAGATTTTCATCTTAGGACATGTGTGCTCAGGAAAGAAAGAGAGACAGAAATGGTGAGAGGGAAATTGAGAAATCAACCCCCCTCCCCGGGGATGATGGCTATGCTGCAATCCCTTCTCCTCCATTCTCCTCTCGGGATCCGGGACATAGCAGAGGGTGGGGGATGGGGAATCAGGGATGGCAAGACAAAGGGCAAGGTATGCAGGATGTAAGAATTGGAAAATTATTTGCTGAGAACATGTATGTGGATGTGCTTGATTGAGCCAATGCACAGTGTATTTTGGATGGAAAATTCATTTGTGTGTTGTGATGGTGTAAAGTGAATTAATAAAAAAATTAATTATTATTATTATTATTTTTTAGAGATTTTCATCTTAGGACATGTGTGCTCAGGAAAGAAAGAGAGACAGAAATGGTGAGAGGGAAATTGAGAAATCAACCCCCCTTCCAGGGGATGATGGCTATGCTGCAATCCCTTCTCCTCCATTCTCCTCCTAGGATCTTGGGCTTGCGTACATATGCACCCAGTGTGATTTTTAAGCCATCAGGTCTGGGACTTGAACTTCAGTTGGCCATGTGGAAGTCCAGTGACATAAATGCTATGCCATTTACTGCCCCCTGAAAACTATTCTATTCTTCATAATGTTCATTCACTTAAACTCAACAATATTAACCACTTGTCAACTGTGCTGGATGCTGGGACTACACAGTCTCTAGTCTCTTGGGGTTTATGATCTAGTGAAGATCACCCAAACAAGAACATATTATAACTTAGGATATATACTCTAAAAGCAATGCTTAAACAAAACTTTGTAAGTATAAAACAAATGAATTGATTTATTCTAACTGGGAAGTATTCACGGAAAGTGCAGCTTTTAAATTTGGCCTTAAGGATGAGGAAATACCTTAAAGGCAAAGATGATGAAAGATAGTCTGCAGAAGAGAGAGCACAGAGACAGGAAAACAGGCTAGTGAGCTGTAAAATGTCCTGAGGAACTGGGACCAGCAGATGGTGTAATGTTATAACCGTTTGACTCACATAACTGGCTGTGGTTCAAGTCCAAGACCTAGTGACTTGAACCTCACACCAGGCATATGTGTGTGTATGTCCAAGATTCCAGGAGGAGAATGGTGGATTAGGGATTGGAGGATAAGGAATTGTGGCATGGTCATCCTCCCTGGGGGGTGATTTCTTGCTTTCTGTCTCTCTGTCTCTCCAGTGAGCTCATGTGCCCTATAGCAAAAAATCTCTGTCTGAAAAAAAATTAAAAAAACAAATGAGAAGAGGATTTCAAAAGGAGGTCAATGGAAACAAATGATTCAGAGAAATATTGTAAAATGAGGACAAAGAAGTATATAGATTTAGCAACTACAGAGTTGCAATAGTTTAATATGAGAAGACCAAAAAGTTGATGAAAAAATGAAATTAAAGCACAAGTTTATTTTGGTACAAAAACTTTGGAAGTCCATGCATAGTTTTTAATAATACACAGTTTCTGTGAACTTTTTGAAGCCCCCTTATAATGTGGTGAGACTAGAAACCATATCACAGTGGACTGAGAAGTAAGAGAGGTATTTCCCTAGAGGAAACAAGAGAAGATAATTATTACCCTTTAGAATTGTATTTATCACTATTACTATTATTTTAATTTGATCAGAAAGAGGGGCAAAGTGAGAAAGCAAGCTGTCAGGTCTGGAATCGTGGTTGACCATGTGGGAGTCCAGCACCCTTATCGCCACGCCACCTGCTAGCTCCGAGAATTATTTTTGAGAACTAGTGATTAAATGTAAATGAGAGAGGGCTATAACTATGAGAAAAATAAGGTTTGAAAGGACATTTTATTAAAATAATAGAAGCTGATTCTAGGAAGACAAAACAGAGGTGGGGAGGTAATCTCCTACACTGGTGAGCCCCTACTCCCAGCATAGTCCTTGTGAAGACCACTCCCTTTGAACATTAGATGGCTCCATGACTAATAGAAAGGGATACTCTTAGGCCAGATTTCAAGCCAAAGTATTAAGAAGACCTGGCAACTTCTGCTTTTGCACCCTGAAAGAAGCCTGGTGCCAAACACATCCTAGCTGAGGTACCAGACACAAGTAAAGATGCCATATTGGAATTTCTAGGCTCAAGAAACACCACTTGAATCACAGAGGAGCCCGGCCCTGCCCAAATTGCAGACTTGTGAACAAATAAATGTTTTAAGCCACTAAATTTTTGGATGATTGTATTTAGCAATAGGTAACTGAAACAGATGTGTAAAAACACAGATAGATGTTAGAGAGGTTTGAGGGATGGGATTAGGCCTTGATCTAGATGAGAGGAGATAGAATCAAGCAGAAGAGTTGATCTTGGAAGTGAATGAGGGCTTCGATTTTTTTTTTTTTTTTGAGAGGTTTTTGCTATAGGGCGCGTGCGCTCACCAGACAGACAGAGAGAGACATAGAGACAGAAAGCGAGAAATCACCCCCCCAGGGGGGATGGTCACGCCGCAATCCCTTCTCCTCCATTCTCCTCTCGGGATCCTGGGCATGCATGCACAGGCGCCCGGCGTGAGTTTTAAGCCACTGGGGTCCATGACTTGAACCGTGGTTGACTACATGGGAGTCCAGCGACATAGCCATTACGCTAACTGCTGGTTCCCAGGGCTTCAATTTTTTTGAAACAGAAAGTATTGAGAAAAGGAAGGGTAAACATAAAATTAAAGTTGGATGTGGATGAGAAGGAAATTGGACCAATTCAAGTTAGACACCTATGTGCTATGTTGAGAGTGAAGACTTCATGAAGGATGGAAAGATGAAGAGGAATGAAAAAAGATTGTGAATAGGACAGAGACCCATCCTTGGAGGAGGAAATGGATGACAGAGAAGCTATAAGATCCCCACTGGGGGCCAGCAGATGGTGTAACAGTTACATCGCTGGATTCCCACATGGCCAACTGCTGTTTGAGTCTGAGACCCAGTGACTTGAAAATCTTGCCAAATGTGCGTGTGTGAGTGGCCAAGATCCGAGAGGAGAATGAAGGAGAAGGGATGGTGGTGTGGCCATCCTCCCTGGGGGGTGATTTTTCATTTTCCCTCTCACTGTCTCTCTCTCTCTGTGGCAAGTACATGTGTCCTAAGGTAAAAATCTTAAAACAAAACAAATAAACAAAAAACAGAGTCCCAGTGAGTGTGGTGTTCATGAATTAGTGAGGAGGCCAATCAACACAGCCTAATGATTTTGTGTACCTGCTCTTGCTAATATTGGCCTTCTCCAGAGATCAAAATTTTACTGTTCAGGTGTGCTAAGAGTCATTCCTACTTGGTTCAGGGATTTTGAATAATGATTATGTAAACAGATAGAAAAAATGTAATCCAACTGGAATTGTTGAGTGTTTCAAGTATTTCAGAAACCCTTATTTTATATATGTATATATACATATAAATAAATTATATAATTTATTATATATAAATATATTTTTCAGAAAAGTTATGATATAGTTTTCTGTGTGTATGTGTGTATATATATATGTGTGTGTGTATATATATAACCCTGCTCCTTGCCTATTTGTAATACTGGAAATGATTTCCATTAACAATTGCTGACTCATATACCTGAGATACATACAATGCTATTTATACTAAAGAAATTGAGTGCACATCTATTTTAGCTTCATGCCCTATTTTCATACTTCTATCCATTTGGGTTTTTGTCCCATATGTTGTCCTCAGTACTCTGTCTCAAGCTGTTGTCTAGTTATAGCTTAAAGAAACTTCCGTTCCAAATGGGACTGTATTTTAGTAGGGGGCTATATTTTTTAAACTTATTTCATATGAAGATAGATATTAAAATATCTATAGATGTTATGTAAAGCTTATTAGTTAATACTTAAAATCTCTCTGTGAAGCCAAAAAATAATGAGTTAGTTTTTATACCTTTGAGTAGTATAGTGACTATTCTTTGTAGCTCCTCATTTGAAAGGTAAATAACTGAATGTAGTTTGGGCTTGGAATGTGACTAGCTGTGGAAAACCAACCCCAAGATGACCCAATGACTTTGGGACATTAATGGGGGTTTGACATTCCTATATCACTACTGAATAAAATCCATTTGCTTCCACCTGGCCCATTTCCTTGTGTTGACTTCTAGGACTCCTTGCTCCCCATTGGTCCTCTTTCTGCACTTTGAATTCACGGTTGACTTTGAACTCTGGATCCTATTTATTTATGTGCCAGGACCTAGTTGCCTAAGTTCTCTCCACTCTGGCTGCTCATATCTCTGGCTGTGATACACTACAATCAGTGGGCCTGGAGTTTCACCCTTTGACACACCTCCCACACACAAGAATGTGGCCCCACAATAAGGAAAGAACTTGCTAAGATGCAATATCCATTGACCTGTGCTTTGCAATGCCTAGTTTTGAGGCTGAACATAATGGGCAGTCAATGACATTCAGGGAGTTTAGCAGCTATTAATTAGTATTGTTCACCAGAAAGTCCTAACATACCCTTTAAGATGTGATAAGATACCATTAATTATCATATTAGGGTTGAGAAATAACGTTTCAGTTACATTCAGTGAGGAAATCTGGGTTAGAATTGGGGCTTTCCTTCATTAACTAATAACTGATTTAGGATTGCTTTATGTTTATTCCTGGGTGCTAAAAGTTAACATACATTAGGACAGGCATAGAATCACTATTTAGTTCAATGATTACTAAACTTCCTAAAGGAAATTGAGGTGGTGCATCATGAGATTTACTGTGGATAAGTAAGCTAAGCATTTCAGCTAAAACAAAAAACACATTTCATTCAATCCCATTCAGATTCCATGATATAAAGATTGAGAAGAAAATAGAATCAAACAAATCTATGACTTGGAAACTGCCGATTGGCATCGGCATAGCTGAGAAATTCAGGCCAAACTTGAGATGTGCTAAAAAAAAAAACAAACAAAAAAAAAACCCAACAAATTTCCTAAAGTCCTGGGAGATTTTGGCATATCATCGTGAGCAGTTAAGTGCTAGAGAGATTTTATTTGTGCCAAATATTTGCCATTACCAACATCAAACCTGCATAACTATGCTGCAATTTTACTGCTGGAAATGAACTTTTCTTGGCCTGAACATGTGCAGAGGCTAAATGGCAAGACAACACCAGAGCTGTGGTACAGAAAGCTAAAGGGAAACAAACATTCGTGGGAGGAAGCTTGAGCATAAAGAACACCTCAAAGACATTTGGCAGAACAATTTCCATGGAAGGGGGTAGTCATTTTTACCTGGTTTGAAACAACAGAGTAAGCAAACGTACTTCATGTGAAGCTCTCCAATGCAATAATATGTACAAGGATGCCCCAGAGATCACAAAGGAAGAATGATGGTCATGAAAAGGTAACTTTGATCCTTCCTTCCTTCTTTCCTTCTTTCCTTCCTTCTTTCTTTTTTCTAGAATTTGCAAGTTTGCCAAAGAGAGAGAAAGAACATCCTCCCTTCCCAGTAGGGGGGTAGTCATATCACAATCCCTTCTCCTCCATTTCTCTACCCCCTCAGGATTTGAGGCATGCGTGCACATATAACTCACACATTTTTTCACATGCTTTAAAGCCACTGGGGCCTGGATTTGAGCCTCAGTTGGCCATGTGGGATATGGCTTTCCATGCATACTTCCACACTTGACCTCTGCACTATGGTGCCAAATCAGAAACGGTAACATTTAATGCAATGCTTGTCGTAGGTGCTATTATGTGCCACTGATATCTCCTTCTGGGCTGAGATATTCTTTTCCTCAGCTGCTTAGAACTTTGGCTGCTGCTGTCAGCTCGTAGCTGATTTCCTTACATTCTTCTGAAGATAGATACCTTTGCCCAGGGTCAGGTTCCCTACAGGGGCATATACTCCCGTATCTGGCCTTTGAGGTACAGATGCCTGGCTTCTTTTTCTTGATCTGGGGCAACTCTGAAGAGTCATTCTATCTTCTAAGTTCTCCTGTAAAACTCTGGTACAACTGCCTCACAGTTCTTCTCACTCTGCCATATTACACTGCTTTCTTCACTTTGTTCCTGAGAGCTCTTCTCAATACGCTTCTTGGAGGCAAATCTCTATCCTACAAATTCCCTGGAACCCAACCCAAGGCAATGTTCATTTGATGCTAACACTGTGTGATAGGACAAAAATGATCAATTTGTGCTTGTTCCCAGCTTTCCTCCATCTCATTGCTCTGAAGAGGGGTCAGACTTGGCCAATATTATTTCTCCTCCTCCAGCCCCCTGTGAGTGGTGTAATTATTTGCAGAGTTTTGGTAAAAGGAGAAAGGTGGTAGAGAGAAGAATTGGAGAGCTGATGGGAAAGAGATTCAGGAGAAGCTGGGGCAAATATTTAAAGTATTTGGTATGGAAAAGAGATTGTAAGAAATATCACTGTGTTCAACATGGCCTCTTTATGGTAACTGACACAGCACAAAGAATTTGAATTCTTGGGAAATTAATTTTTGTGGTTTGACTATCATTCCATTCTGAGGTTGGATTACATGGGTCACAACTTTACACTTTGATATAGGCAACTGTATCTTTGAATGTGAATAATTATAAATAATTATATCACCAGCTAATATTTTATGAGTGTTTTAAGATGGGGTATTGATTAATATAGTGCAATTCATGTTTCTTAACTCCTATGACTATAAATCAATAAAAATAGATTTTATCTTGCTGAAAACTTTAACCAAAAGGTTTATGGTAATGTAAATAAACCATGGTTTCAACCCTAATCATGACAGCCATGTAAACAACTATTAATATATACAATGGAACTAGACAGTACTACTAGCAGTAAAACACAATGCTCTGTGAGACTGAACCACATTGGAAAGCTCCAGGTTCCTTCCCAGAGACCTCCCCGAGTACGCTCATGCATGTGTCCAGGATCTGGGGCTCACCGAAACTGTAGGCAGATCTCAGCATCCAGACCCTCTTGGAAGTGCCCATCTTTCTTGTTGTTCTCTATCTCTCTTAGAGAAGGAATAAATGAAGAAACATACAAAATACTTCAAAAACATCTGCAAACATCAGCCATGCACATATGGGTGCCAAGGACAGCAAACTAATAGCGGTAGGATGGCCAATGGGAATTTATGGGCTGTAGATTAAGACACTCTGGAAATCAGCATTTTAGATATTCAAGAAGTTAATTTTTAAAATTCTAATGCTCAATACCAATGGCACATACGTAGAATTGATAGGAAATCTATTCAGGCTAGAGTAGATGAAGAGTGTCTGGAGATGAAAACTAGATGTCCTTAGATTTTCTCAGCCTAGGTACGAGGTCCTCTTTGAGCAGGTTTTGGATTGGTTGTGAATTATGGCATTCAACATGAATCTTCTTTTATCTATTTTTTTTTATCTTTTTTTTTTTTTGGGGGGGGAGAGATTTTCACTGTAGGGCACGTGCGCTCGCCAGACAGACAGAGAGAGACAAAGAGACAGAAAGCGAGAAATCACCCCCCAGGGGGGATGGTCACGCCACAATCCCTTCTCCTCCATTCTCCTCTTGGGATCTTGGGCACGCACGCACACGCGCCCGGCGTGAGTTTTAAGCCACCGGGTCCGGGACACGAACCGCGGTCGACTACGTGGGAGTCCAGCGACATAGCCATTATGCTAACTGCTGGTTCCCTATCTATTTATTTTTGGCTGTTAAAATTCAGGGATAGTTAAGGATTATTAGTAAATTTTTCTCAAGGGTAAATATTTCTCAAGAACAAATTTAAAAATACAAATAAGTATCTTTTTTAAAAAATTAAACTTTATTAATTTCTTCCATGAGCAAGAAAAAGAGAGCACCTCAACAGGACCTTGACACCATGATCCAACCCAGCCTAAAGACAGCCTCAGGTCATGGGCAAGTGTGTATCTTGCATGCTCAGGGAGGTCTCTGAACCGGAATGAAGAACCTTCTCATGTGAGATTGCCTCTCGGTGGCATATTTTACTGCTGTGCCACCAACAGACCCACAAATAAGTGTCTTTAATAATACATATTGGATGAGTATTTCAAATGTATTTCCACTGGAATCCAGTTCAAATAACTGATAATGATCATCAGCTGCCAGCAGTCTAGGGATCAGCTGTGCCAGTGTTCCAAATCTACCAAGATGACTCTATTTGTCATCCTTAGGCTTGTTCTTTCAAGTCCTAATAGACAAGCGTTCTCTTGGGGAGCTGTCTCTTTGTTTCAGTTGAAAAGACTCTAAATTCAGGGTTACCTAACCTTTTGGGGAAACACAGGACAAGAAGACTGAACATATTCCAGAGGAAAGGCTGGAGTGCGGTGGGTTGCTCATGTCGCTTTCGTGTCAGAACCCCTCACTGAACTAAGGCTGTTTCTGTACCCAGTCCAATTTCCATCCTGTGCCAATACCTTTGACCTCCAAAAGTCACTACATATGAGATTTTGTTTTATTTATCTTAAAAATTTATTTTGAGGGACAAGCAGATGGTGAAATGGTTACATCACTGGACTGCTACATGGTTGACTGTGATTCCAGTTCCAGGCTTAAAATTCACACCAGAAGCGTATGTGTGCATGTCCAAAATCCCAAGATGAGAATGAAGGAGAAGGGGTTGTAGCATGGCCATCCCTCCACTGGTCTGAATTCTCGCTTTTTGTCTATCTAGTTTTCTGTCTTTCAGGCGACTGCACACACCCTATAGCAAAGATCTCTCTCTCAAAAAATTTTTTTTGGGAATTTAAAATTTAAAAATTTACATCAAAACATTGACATATCTTTTTTTATAATGTTATTTGATATATAATAGATGATTATGTTCCAGAATAGGAACATATCGAAGTTTAGTACTTTGAAGCTTACCTTTTTTAAAAAGAACCTTGTATTTTAGTGTGATGTATGTGACAGCAAACATACATTTTTATGGTGGATAGCTCAGTGAATTTCCACAAACACAATGTACCCAGTTAAGAAACAAAACACTAGCAGCACACAGAAGTCCTCTGTGCTCCCTGCCAATCATTGCTCCTCACCAAAGACACCTGCTTGCTTGACTTTTTACTCCTTAGATTGGTTTTGGCTGTGTTTTTGTTTGTTTGTTTTTGGTATTGTGTGTAGTTGGAAACATAAAAATATGTCCTTTTTTGTATCTGGCTTCTTTCTCTCAATATTATTATGTTCGTAATTCATCCTTAGTGTGTATAGTTGTCTATCATTTATTCTTGTTGCATAGTATTCCATTACATACATAGAACACAACTTATTTGTACTTTCTTCTAGAAACAATGCCCCTACAACTAGCTACAGAATCTAATTCCAATTGCTTTGTTGAAACTCTGGGGCTAAGCAATAGTCTCTGGATGGAAGGAAGGGGGTTTACTCTTTCCTAGGCTTTTTCTTTCTCTTTTTTCTTTTTTTGGAGAGGTTTTTGCTGTAGAGTGCGTGTGCTGGCCAGAAAGACGGAGAGAGACAGAGAGATAGAAAGTGAGAAATCACCCCCCAAGGGGGGTGGCCACACTGCAATCCCTTCTCCTTTACTCTCCTCTTAGGATCTTGGGCACGCACGCACACAATGCCCGGTGTGAGTTTAAGCCACCGGGTCTGGAACTCAAACCGCAGTCGACTACGTGGGAGTTCAGTGACATAGCCATAACGCTAACTGCTTGTCCCTAGGCTTTTTATTTCTTAAATGCCAAAAAGCCTTTTCAGCCATACTGAAAACCCAGAGCTATCCTGTTAACACAGTAGCCCCTGCTGAGTAGTGACTACTGAGCCGTGGAAAGGCAGTACGAACTCAGATACAACGCATGAGCAAAATACACATCTGATTTCAAAGGCTTAGGATGAGAAGACTTATATGTTGGTTATTTGTTGAAATAATAATGATTTGGCCATTTTGAACTAAATACAGTTTTGAATTTAGCATTAACATCTCCTGTTTTTGTTTTTGACTTCTAAAAATATATGGCTATTAAAAATCTAAAACTATGGAACCAGAAGTGGCTTGGTGATTCAGGTGCTGGTGTCCTACATTACATGACCAATTGCATTTTGAGTCCAGGGTCTGGTGGCTTGAAAATCATGCTGAGTATATGTGCATGCATGCCCCTAATCCCAAGAGTAGGTTAGAGAAGGGATTACGGCATGGCAGTGTCCTCAGGGGTGACTTCTCACTTTCTCTATCACTCTCCAGTGAGCACATGCACCCTATGGCGAAGACGAACAAACAAATATGAAATTAGATAGGTAGCTTTTGTTATGTTTTTGCTGAGTATTATTGATATTGAACATTATCTTATATAAGTGGCTTGGTTATTCTACTAAAGCTCAGAATGTTACAGCAGGTGACTTCCCAAGTCTGTTGTTCAAAAAATTCGCTAAAAGGGCCAGGTGCCCACTGGAGCAAGAATGTGGATTCTCAGTTCCTAGCACTGCCAAACTGTCCCTTCAGTCCTCTGAGGTTGGTTCAAGTGAGAACCAGTGCATACCTGCCTTGGGACGTGGGCACTGCACATATGCCTAGGGTAGCAGTGAGAGTGGGTATGACATTAAGCACTGATACCACTTTAATTAAAAGTATGACAAGAGATGTTAATTATGGAAGTATATAAGGCCAAAACTCATGAGAGACTTCATGTTTCAAGCCTCTATAGGGAAACCACTTTTCGCTTCGCTTAGCACTGTTTATAGCTGCTGTTGGTTATATGGAAAATGAGGCGGCTAAAGTTCAAACGATTTATATATGGCAATATAATTTATATGGAGTCATTTTGGAGGCCAGCTGAATCATGAAAGTGTCAATTAATTTTAAAGTTTTTACCCACGTGTTTAAGTTTTATCCACTACAGACCACATCTCATATCAATTCCAAACATGCAAATTAGGGTGGCGTCACAAATCCTACCACCATAAAGAAATTAAGATAATACTAATGAAAGAAATAGATATGTAAAAAATAATTTAAGGGTAAATATAATTCCTAACAACTTTATTGAGTTCCATATTCTACCTGGATGAGAGGCTTATTCTGATATATTGCTTTTAATCTGGTAAAATGAGGGCCTAATGAACATTCACTGGATATGCACATTTTTAAATTTTTTGGCACGTCTGAGTTTTTGTTTTATTTATTCATGTGTTCTTATCCTTCTCCAGTGTCATTATTACTCATTGCTGGAAAACAGACACACATACCAGTTATCCTTAAAGTAATAAGACCTTTAAATTTTTAAAAGCCTATAGAAATATGACCTCTTGATTGTGCATTACATTCTGTTTCAAATTCTCAATTGCCCTAATCCCATAATTAAAACTCAGGTAATTTAAATCACTGCAATGATGTTTTTGTGATACTATATTTTAATTGCATTTAAATGATGAATTTCGGTGCCATATATTTGTCAGACAAGTAAGAATAAGAACCCTAATTCCCCAAAAGACACTTACTATGATTTAAACCAGCAAAGCCCTGATTCAAAGAATCCGGAAATTAGACTCAACATGTGAATGTGTCCAACAAGCGAATTCGAGAACTTGGTTCTAAATACTTTTATGGGAAAAAGAAAAACCATGCTGATGTCAGAAAGGATTAAAAATTGAATAGGCCTAGAGTTTTCATCAGAAAATGATCTGATTTTAGAATCTCCATTATTTTTTAAGCTACTTTGGGGACTATTTTAGTTTCTGTGGAATCATCTTATAAAGTAAAGCACTGACTAGAATCTCTATTTCTATCATTGGATCTTCACCTCAAATCAGCCCATCAATGTCTTTCTCAAAGAATCTTGAGGAAGAATTTAAGACATTACTTCAAAGCAAGAATGATTATGAGAGAAATGGATGTCCTGGGTGCTCCTGGGTACCTTGGACTCACAGAGCAGGCAGCCTTCTCACCGAAGACAGTAGGCAAAAGGACCCAGTCATTTGGCATTCTTCTGCAGGCATGAATATGATAGTTTATACAGAACCAGAAATGCTGGGAAGGAAGCTTAGAGATCACTGGATTCAGCTCTCTCTTCTAAGGAAGCCCAGGCCCAAAGAGGAGGCACACTTATCGGCAGAAACACAGGCAGGAAAGCGTGCGCATGCGCAAGCGTACGAGTGCGCAGTTGAACACCTATCCAGGCCGCTTGCTGTCAGTAAATTCTCTGGGGGAGACATTTGGGAGGAGAGGAGGAAGATCTTTACGTGGGCCTGGCCTATTCTTTGGAAAGCAACTCCTGAGAAATCTTTCCAAGGAAATTTTTCAGACCTGGTGCTGCAGTCTTGAGGGGCGGGAGACAGCTCATTTATCTTAAGCCCGCAGTTGTCGATAATGTTTTGTGCAAAGAAGGATGTGTAGCTTTTTTTTTAATCTGCATTGTCTGTGGCACAAAAGACCCAGCTTTTATTCACTTACAAATTGTACACTTCCCACTTCCAGATGGGGCCACAGGTTTGTGTTTGTGCCATCCTTCTACTTACATCCATGCATAGACACAAAAAGTAAAAGACTTGGGCCTTCTTTGTGGCCTAGTGGTTAAGGCAGCAAGATCTCACATGACCAACCATGGTTCAAGTCCCAGACCTGGTGGCTTAAAAAACAGGCTAGGCATCCTGTACATGAATGCCAAAAATCCCCAAAGAAGAGAGAGATGGAAGAGAAGGGATTCCATGGTAACTATTTCCAGTGGGGGTGCTTTCTCCTCACTCTCTCTCTCTGTCTCTTTGACCACTGCACACTCCCTCTAGTTAAAAAAAAAAAGACTCACAGAGTGAAGTCATCAACTTCCAGCAGCTATAGAGGAAGTATTTTTTTAATTAGCAAATTAATTGATACTGTTGTCTGATTCTGAAATGAAATATTCAACCAAAGAAATCCCCACCCTGTTTGTGGACCACCAGGAGCTTTGAAGTTTGTTTGGAAAAGTCAAGCTTCTGCCACCTATAGGGCCTTCTGCTGTATTTTGCTCCTACAGATTCTGCTTTTCCTGACTCTCAAATCTGCACCTCTCGTTCCCTCTAGCATGGGATTTTTCTCTCTTGGCATGACTGACATGCTGGACTAGGTAATTTTTTGTCATGGAAGCTATCCTTTGCATAGAAGATGTTTAACTGCAACCCTGGCCTCTACCCACCAGATACCAGCAGCACTCCCTCCCCGCATTACCTGTCATGATAATCAGAATGTCTCCAGGCATTGCCCCCAGTAAAGAACCGCCGCTCTAGCATGTGCACGCTGCAGACTCTCTAATCCATGATGTAATTTTAAGTGCTGCCAGATACAGTACCTGCAGTACACCTTGCAGGGGTGTGCATCCATAGAAGACACTCTTTGGGTATGTCTAATAAGGAATGTAGCAATCTTCTTTTCTTGTCTCTGTGAGTGCTGTGTTTTTCTGTAGAGTGCCAAGGATTTCTCTGATTGATGTTGCCCTCATTAAGGACAAGAGAAATCTCCATCCAACTGGAGACTATCAAAGGAACTGAACTATGGGTATTCTCCTCAGAGGATCTCTTCTGCCCATGACAGAGCACTTCTCAAGCAGGCTGAGTCCTGGCTCCAGATCAGAGGAGGGAAACACTTCTTTGTACCTAAGACCTAAGAACCTAGTTCTTAGTTCTAGAGACTGAGCTACTTCTCACATGGTAGTTCATTTCAGTCCCGGAAGACAGCGAAGATACAGATATATATTTTTGTGTCTATATATGTAAGAAAGCAAAACAGTGTTCCTCCCACGTCCCATACCATGGATTGCGAATGTGTCACATACCAGTGAGTAAGGATATGGGTAGTGCTTTATCAAAGTGAGGTTGACTTCAATCATCTTAAACAAATTACCATTTCCTTCCTAACTGAATCCTCTGTGAGAACAAAGAGTTCAAAAACCAGTGCAGCTAGAGAAGAGGGTGTGTGGGAACAGGAAAAAAGTGGGAGAAGCTTTTTGTAGTCTATTAAAATAAGAGTATTGACACCTCTTTTTTTTATATACAAAAAAAACAGAAAGCAATGCATATATGCATGCTTAAATTCTTCTGTCTTTTGGACTAATTCCCAGCAGTAAAAATGTATTATTTGATCGGGATTTCCCTCCCTTTGGTATTGAAGTTCACATTCGCAGGGCTCTTAGTAGGTTAGCAAGTACACAGATGAGAAACAACAAATCAGCAGGCCGAGTCTTTCTCTTCCTCTCCCCTCACTTTCCTCCTTTACATGCTGGAACAGAGCTTCGGTGATTATAAAGAGATTTTATAGGCCATTTCAGGTAAGTGCAGTGAATGAATGGTAGGACAGAGGAAAACCCGCTGATACGAAGAGTAGGGAGAAAAAGCTTCTTTCTAAGACAGCTAAATCAGTTTGCATAACTCAGTACTTCTCTTCCTGGGGCCAGGGCTCCTATCGGGGTCACAGAGATGCTGATGAGGGGCTGTGGAAACTGCCTGGTGGGTTCTTCTTGCTGCTGTATGATGGTAGCATCCAAAGGTAGGCAGTCTGACTGAATTCTGTTGCTAGCTCCTTTCCCCAGTCTCAGCTTCATGTCTCGTCTCATGTCAGGAGAGAGGTTATTTTCTGATTACTAAATTGTAAAATTGTAAGCTGCAGTGTGTTCATAGTAGACAGAGGTAGTAAAGCTGTAATAATTAGGTTTCAAGGATGTTAGTAAATCTAAATATAAGGAGTTTTTAGTTCTTTTGTAAGAGAAAATAGTTTTTTTAATAAAGCAAGTATTCTGAACCCCAATTTCATAAAGCCTTCCATGGATATGCCATGGGGTTTATAATCATCTTGAAATTGATCACATATCTGTTTTCCTGAACCAGGTCATATCTTTCATCAGATTCTCCTGCAGGTTCCTAATGGATGAAAGGTTAGGAAATGCTTATTCCCTCAAAGGCAATCATGAAGGTGCTTCTTTTCATTTTGTCTAGGGTTTGCCTCATTTGTGTGTGTGTGTGTGTGTGTGTGTGTGTTTGGTTTTGAATTTCTGAGACCAAAGAGCCTCACTAATGCTCCTCTGTTTTCCTAGACAGAGAGCAAATTTGAGATCACAAGATATCTAGAGATTCAATTTTTAACTGTCTTAACTATAATTGGGTTACATCCTATAGAAAGTTACTCTGTGGACACTCAATGATGGCTTGCCTTTCAAGTTGGTCAGGCTGAGAATGGACTTAGGGAGGAGAGGTAGGAGGGTTGAGGGAGGAGAAGAGAG
Organism: Tupaia belangeri chinensis; assembly: GCF_000334495.1. Classification (NCBI taxonomy): domain Eukaryota; kingdom Metazoa; phylum Chordata; class Mammalia; order Scandentia; family Tupaiidae; genus Tupaia; species Tupaia belangeri. The sequence continues at coordinate 3,162,779 of NW_006159816.1, forward strand.
GGAAAATTAAGTACTTAAGGTGAATAATCACTTTTTTCACCTTTCTTTCTTTTTTTTTTAGGTTGGTATTATAACATTTATTAAAATAATGCTATGGGTTAATAGAAACAACAAAGAGCCAAAGATTAAAATGCAAGCTATGTAAAATCCCTACTAAAACCCAAAGATGTCTAATGTATTCATTCATTAGCTAACTGAAAGCCCAAGAAAGACAAGACACCCAATATAATAAAGTATTGCAAAACAGTTAGCAATTTTCAGTTATCAAAATTGTGGATTTTGCATTTTGTATCCTTTTCTCAATCAAGAAAAAAATTCTTTTTGAATTTTATGTAACACACATATAAAACAAGATAGAAAAATACATTATAAACTTTAAATATGTCTGAAGTAATTGATTTATTCAAATATGTCTGAAGTAATTGATTTCCTCCTGGTTGTCTGTTAGGATTATTGCATCCATGCACCCTTTCTGAAAGAAGTGTGTGTGTGTCAAATGTAATACCCAGAGTAAGTAGAGATGATTAAAGTGACCTGGTGTGGCCCAGCCTAGGAAACAGGGCTTTCCCTCCTACTCTACTATCCATGATTACCTTAAGTACAGTATCTCTACTCTCTTCTCCAAAGGCCACATCTTCTCATGGGGCCCTGAAACTGGTTTGTAAAGCAAGCATGCACTTTGTTAAGAGGAGAATAATTTCTCACAAACTCATTCTGTGGAGCCACAATGGCCTCCTCATTGCTTTTGGACTCCCCAAGCACTTCCTTGCCACGGGAGCTTTTGCACTGATCTCTTGGTCTAGAATGCTTTCCTTCCTGCCCAGCAGCACAGCCCACTCACTTCTTCAGTCCAAGACACCAAAAGCACTTGCTCAGGGCCTGCCTCCTCTATTTTATGCTCTTCTTCCTGACTTTCTTTTTTTTCTCTTTAGCATGTATCACTATCTGCGTATTCTATATTTCACTTATTTAGGTGTTAGCTAGTAGAGTTTTGGCTCCTCTGGAATACAAGCTCTGTGAGGGCAGGAATATTTCCCTATTCTAGTCTGTACTAAAAATTATAGCACATAGAACAGTGTCTAGTTCATTGCAAATACTTGAAAAAGAGTCCTTAGATGAATAATACTAAGAGTTTGGGGGATAAAACTTGCTTGTAAAAAGAGTGCTATATTACCGTTCAACTCTATGATTCTGGGATCATGAAATCAAATGACTCAGGCAGGCAGGTAGGTTTGGGTGTTCCTATAGCTCCCATTAAAACCCTTGTTGCCTCTGTACCATAATCTTCAAAATGGCTGTGCCCTTCACATCAGTTCTGTGATAGAATGAGGACTATGTCTAACTCTGAGAGCAGGCCCATAGCATATAGCAGATGCTCAGTAAATGTGAACAAAAATAAATAAATGAAAGAAAATACAAAAGCACTATAAGAACAATTATTGAAGTGGATGTGAATAGTTAATCAAAAACTAAAGAATTTCTTTGTGAAGATTATTCCCTAGATAGTGACTGTTCAGGGAAGGGAAGAAGATATGGTCTCTGAAGAAGGCAAAATTATTCAGGACAACAAGAACAAGAATCTTAAGAAAAACAGTGGGATGAGTCTAAGTTGGATTTATGACAGTTCCAGGTTACCACAGTGGCTTCAACTTTTAACACAGGAGTATGGATATTCCACCTTTCTCATTCCCAAAGTGATCTTTCAAACCCCAGTGTTAGATAACTTCTAGGTCTGAATGAAATGCTTTGGGCTGATAAAGAAACTGACAGGGGACCAAGAAGACTAACTTTTCAGGTTTTGTTTCGTCTTTTTATTTATTTATTTTTTTGAGAGTTTTTTTGCTATAGTGTGTGTACGCTCGCTAGAAAGACAGGGGAAGAGAGAGAGAGATAGAAAGCAAGAAATTAACCCCCTCCCAGGGGAGTTGGCCACACCACAATCCTTTCCCTCCCATTCTTCTCTTGGGATCTTGGGCACAGATGCACATTTGTCCGGCGTCAGTTTAAGCCACCGAGTCCAGGACTCAAACTATGGCTGATTGCATGGGAGTCCAGTGACATAGCCATTATGCCAAGTGCTGGTCCCAGGCTTAGTTTCATCTTTTTTTTTGGTGAGGTTTTTGCTATAGGGCATGTGTGCTCACCAGAGAGACAGAGAGAGACAGAGAGATAGAAAGCGAGAAATCACTCCCCAGGTGGGATGGCCATGCCGCAATTCCTTCTCCTCCATTCTTCTCGGGGTTTCTTGGATGCACATGCATATGTGCCCAGTGTGAGTTTAAGCCACAGGGTCTGGGACTCGAACCATGGTCAACTGTATGGGAGTCCAGCAACATAGCCATTATTCCACCTGCTGGTCCCAGAAAGCAAGTCACCAGGTCCTAGACTTGAACTGCAGTTGGCTATGTGGGAATTCAGCACCCTTAACCACCATGCCACCTGCCGGCCTCCATCTTTTTTTTCCTTTTTTGGAGAAGTTTTTCGCTATAGGGCGCGTGCACTCGCCAGACAGAGAGAGACAGAGAGACAGAAAGTGAGAAATCACCCCCCAGGGGGTATGGTCACGCCACAATCCCTTCTTCTCCATTATCCTCCTTTCAGCTTGGGCACGCATGCACACGCGCCTGGCGTGAATTTTAAGCCACCGGGTCCAGGATGTGAACCGCTTCGACTACATAGGAGTCTAGCGACATAGCCATTATGCTAACTGCTGGTTCCCCCGGCCTCCATCTTTAACAGATCTTAAGACCTGATAGAATATGACTGGTATACTTACTCAAACCATGTATTCTGTGGCCTTAACTATTTCCTAAACTAATCTTAAAAACAATCTTCCAAAACTGGTATTATTTAAGCAATATTTCATGGTAATTTTTGAATAAAAGTATACCTACAACGAGCACATCCACCCCCCTTTTCCTCAGCATTATTATTTATATCTTTGTAAATGGCATTTCCTTTAGCAAATGTAAAGCTGTCCATCACTTTCCGTTATAAAATTGTCACTAGTTTTTAAAAAACTAACACCTTTTATCCTGCTGTCTTAGAAAGAAAATATCCCCATACACAGAACTGATCAAGATTTAGAAATAAGAAGCTGGAACATCAATCAAGAAGTTTCTGACCCAAAACAGAAGGTTGGTTTTTTTCCCCCTCCTTCATCGTCTTCTAAGCTTTCTCTTTTCATTAATTCACAATGCCAGGCAAAGTCAGGGGCATGCTGGGCCTGTCATTGTGGCTTACAGATCAAATAAAAGCCAGTATTAATCATCTTGCTTGATCTTTAGAAACTATTAATTTTCCAAGAACAGTAGTCCAATGACACAAGTCCTTAATTCTGTGATCTTATGCAGTGTCATTTCCCTTTTCTCCTCTTAGCGTAAACCTTAGAACATGTTGGTTACATAAACCATTTTAAAGTAAACTTGGCCACTGGGCAGTCAGATACATGTTCAGTTTAAGAAAATGGTCTTTTGTGGGGACCAGCAGATGGTGTAATGGTTACATCGCTGGACTCCCACGTAGTCAACCATGGTTTGAGTCCCAGATCCAGCAGCGTAAAATCACGTGGGACATGTGTGCATGTGTGCCCAAGATCCCAAGAGGAGAATAGAGGAGAAGGGACTGAGGTGTACAGTGTGACCATCCTTCCTGGGGAGTGATTTCTTGCTTTCTATTGCTCTGTTTCTCTGGTGTGCACATGAGCCCTATAGCAAAAATCTCTCAAAAAAAAGAAAGAAAGAGAGAGAGAGAGAGAGAGAAAAGAAGGAAGGAAGGAAGGAAGGAAGGAAGGAAGGAAGGAAGGAAGGGAGGGAGAGAGAAAGAAAGAAAGAAAGAAAAAGAAAATGCTACTTTGCTTCTATTTCTCTAGGAAATCTTTAAAGTATTGTTGGTACTCTGAGTCTAGGCTTAGTTACTAGGGATAAACTTGAGTCTCCTTTTTCTTCTATGGAGAATGGACTAAGATCCATTCTCAAGTTTGGAGTCTACAGACTTATCCCTAGAAAGAAGAGGGTGGTGCAGAAGCTGGGAGATGCTACTGGGTAAGGCCTCTATGTCTCCTTATTGGAATTGTTGGGTAGGTTGCTTGCTAGACAATCTGCATAGTTTGACTAGGTGCTAGGAAAAATATCATTATATTAAAGTTGGACTTAAATGGAGTCAGAAAATATGTCAAATGTATGTTCATTGAATGGCTAACACAGCTTTTAAGTTATGAACAGAAGTAAATAAGAACTAGAAAAAGAGATCAGATGTTTTCAGTAGAATTTTAAATGCCTATTATACTGTATAAAGTCCAATATATTAAAAAGAAGAGTTCATTTCTTTTCCACAGTTAGCTATACAATAAATAAATAAATAAAAATGTAACTTTGGCTACACTCATGGTGTTGAGGTGATCAAGTGACAGAAGGACAGAATTAATCTTAGTATGCACCTGGTTTTTCGTTCCACTTTTCTCTGCCTCTTCATTTAGTGTTATGTTTAATGCTAGGTTCTGTTTTTAACTTGTGGGAGAGAGAAGTGTAAAAGACACACAACATCTGTAGCAATGGACAGAAGAATGAATAATAATAGGAAATGTCTTTGTACCATCTGGTATAAACACAGATGTGTGTTTTCTTTAAATATAAAAATCCTGAACTCTAAAAAGGGAAGATGTACAATATCCTAAAGAAAGTCAAGAGCCCATTCTTGAGTGGCCCTAATTAACAGGAAGAAATTCTCCCTGTTAGCTGCCAGTTTTTTTTTTATAGAACTACAGTGATAGGTAATGCTCATTTCCCCTGCAAATTATGAATGCAAAGGTCAGAGTGCTCTCCAAGACCAAAGGAGACACTGGACAAGTCCTTTCATATCAACTGTTACGTGATTTTAGTTAGTAAAGTAAATCCAAAATTAAGGTATTTTGTGTTTCTTCCAAAATCTTATCATAGGGCTTGAAAGCTTTAAAAAAAATGCCCAAGATAGGATAAGTGAAGGATCTTGGGCATATTTTATAAAGTTATATAATTTTAATCCTTAACTACACAATAACTACCCCACAAGAGATATATAATTTTAATCCTTAACTACACAATAACTTCTCCACAAGAAAAGAAGACTATCTGCCAAACTAACAAATAATTGATAAGGAAGTTTTTTTTTTTTTTAAAGGAAAGCATTTATATATTTAGTCCCAATAATGAATTTACTATGCCTACTTAGTTTGTGAAGAAAAATTTAATTTATATATACATATATATTTTATTTTCCAGAGAGTGCATGTACTCACTATAGACAGAGAAAGGCAGAGGGGGCAAACATTCCCAATAATGTAGGGTCATGGCGCAGTTCCTTCTCTTCCATTTCCTAATCCTTTCAGGATTTGGGGCACACAGAATCCATATGCTGTGTGTTTTTCAAGCCGCTGGGTAGGGATTCAAAGCATAGTTGGTCATATGAGATCTGGCTCCCTTAACCACTGGAAAATGTGACTGGCCTTGAATTTATATTTTCTATTAGGCAAGCAATACTTCTCAAGTTCAGAGGTATCCATGTTACATCTTAACAGAGTGAAAACCTCTGATGATCTTCCTACTACAACTTTGAGAGGAGATTATCGTCAATTTAAATTTTTACAGAAATGAAGGTATAAATAGTATTATAAGTGTTAGTATGTTAAGACCATGCCAAAGACAATCTGAAGGACGTCTACGGGCCACTTTTCATAAGTTACAATATTATGAACTGTCTCACAAGCTTTGGGAAAAAATGTATTATTAAAAGCCTTCTGTTATAAATGTTGGTGAGATTCATCCACCAAAAGAAATGAAAGGCCTAATCTTTTATGAATGGAGTGTATACTTAGTAACATGCCTCCTTTTAGGATTACCTCAAAAATATACCTTGGGGTCAGCAGGTGGTGTGATATTTAAGGTGCTGTACTCACAGATGTCTGGTGGTGGTTCGAGTTCCAGACCTGGAAGCTTTCTTTCTTTCTTTCTCTCTTTCTTTCTCTCTCTTTCTTTCTTTCTTTCTTTCTTTCTTCCTTCCTTCCTTCCTCCCTCCGTCCCTCCCTCCCTCCCTCCTTCCCTCTTTCTTTCTTTCTTTCTTTCTTTCTTTCTTTCTTTCTTTCTTTCTTTCTTTCTTTCTTTCTTTCGTACCTATCTGGGCTAGTGGTTAAGGTAACCATATCTTACACAGGCAAGCACTATTTGAATCCTGGCCCTGACAGCCTGAAAAACATGGTGAACACATGCATGTACAGACATGCCCAAAATTCCAACAAAATGAAGAAATAGAAAAGAGAGAGAGAAGTGAACACGTCCTCTTTGGGAGTACTTTCTCCCCTCTCTGTGTTTTTCTCTCATGAGTGTATGTGCCCTCCAGAACCTGGGGGGAAAGTATCTTAAATAGAATACCCTAGGGACCAGCAGATGGTGTAATAGTTATGTCGCTGGACTCCCACATGGCTGACCATAGTTCAAGTACTGGACCCAGTGGCTTGAAACTCATGCCGGGTGTATTTTCATGAGTGCCCGAATTCCCAAGAGGAGAATGGAGGAGAAGGGATTAAAGAATGGCCATCCTCCCCAGGAGTGATTTCTTGCTTTCTGGCTCTCTGGCTCTTTCTCAGTGTCTCTGGCAAGTGCACGTGCCCTATAGCAATAATCTTTCTCTAAAGAAGAAAGAAGGAAGGAAAGAAAGAAGGAAAGAAAGAAAGAAAGAAAGAAAGAAAGAAAGAAAGAAAGAAAGAAAGAGAAAGAAAGAGGGGAAAAAGAAAGGACAAAAGAAAGAAAGCAAAAGACAAAGAGAAAGAATAAGAGGAGGAAAAATAAATAGAATGCTCCGTGGTGCTAGACCCACATGTGAAGGTGGTATGTCCTCCCAGTACGTGACCTGACAGCTCACACATGCCTTTGATCAGGAAGGCTGAGGCTGAGGGTGGATTGCAAAGACCCTGTTATGGGTGCCTCTCTCTCTCTCAGAATAAATTAATAAACTTTTAAAAAAGTAACTTTCAATGCATTAGAATATATTTAGCTTGTCCAGGATAAATTTATGCTACTTACAAAGCCTCCTTATTTTCTACCTCTCATTCTATGAAAAATATATAATAAAATTGGAAAGTAAGCACATTCTAGTTACTCAAGTGTAGTAACAGCCATTACTCCATGTGCTATTTGCTTCTGGCATTCCGCTTGTTACAGGTAACTGACATAATTACAGCTTCATGTTTTGCTTATAACCTATAGGTGCAATTTCTTACATGGACACACATGAAGTCTAGTGTTACACAGAGTTGTCACAGAAATTAGAGGTACCTGACAATGGTAAAAATCAGGGACCAGCAGTTAGCCTAATGGCTATGTCACTGGACTCCCATGTAGTCAACCACAGTTTGAGTCTTGGACCTGGTGGCTTAAACTCATGCTGGGCGTGTGTGCATGTGTGCCCAAGATCCAGAGAGGAGAATGGAGAAGGGATTGCAGCATGGCCATCCCCCCTGGGGGGTGATTTCTTGCTTTCTGTCTCTCTGTCTCTCTCTGTCTTTCTGGCGAGCGCATGCACCCTATAGCAAAAACCTCTCAAAAAAAAAAAAAAAATCAGACACTCTCTCTCTAATCTGCTGGGCTTCTGCTTTTTGTTGGTGCTGGGTTCTAACTCTCCAATTCCCTTCTAGGTTGTTGCTCAGTTGGCAAATACTCGAACTATATGCTCATTTCAAGTATTCAGGATTGATCTGTAGGATTGACCTTCTCTAGGTTCTTGGATGGTCTTATTTTGTCTCAACAACAAAAATGAAAAGAAAAGAAAGCAGAAACAATGCAAAGAGCTCCATACATAGAATTCATTTATCCTTTTTCTGCAAAGATTTATTTTTCATTGTTTCAAGAGCTTCTGACAAATAAGCTTTGGAGAAGTGCTGACAATTTCAACTTTATTAGTTCACATGTTGCTTTCTCAATTTAAAAAACCCACAAAGCTTATCTAGAAAGGAAATGATGCAAGACAGTTGTTACAGAATAATTACAGATTTACTTTTAGAGGATAGCATAATTGCTTATGTAGTACATTTAATGAATATGAACTCTTTCTACATAATTTAGTTAAAATAAAGCATACTTATTTTAGAAATTATAGAAGGATGTTCACCCACGTCTGTAAGACCAGTCATGACATTACTGTTAGACAGGGAATGACAGGATGGGCAAGGGTAACAAGGTTCCCACATTATATTATTGTAGAAGATGGCTTCTCTGGGTAGGCATAATAAAGGACTGAAAGATAGGACAGTTTCTAAATGGATGGTAGGACTATAAATAATTAGGAAGCCATAACTGGAACTCCCAGTCTTACAGGTAGCTGTAAGAAAGGAGAATATTCAGGTTTTGTTTGTTTGTTTGTTTAGGTTTTTGCCATAGGGCATGTACATTTGCCAGAGAGAGATGGAGAGAGACAGAGAAGGAAATCAAGACATCATCCCCTAGTGAGGGTGGTCATGCCACAATTTCTTCTCCTCCATTCTCTTCTCAATATTTTGGGCATGCACGCATGTGTGTGTGTGTGTGATTTTCAAGTTTTTGGGTATGGGACTTGAACCATGAACAGCCATATGGTAATCCAGCACCTCAATCATCATGCAACCTCCTGGCTCCAGAAAGAGAGCTATTTCTAAAGAAAGATTGTTGCTTGGTTGTACATCTGAAAAGACAAAGCAACAAAGTTTAAGCCTATGGAAAGTAACTATAACCTGACCTTGAGGTGTTATCACTGTTTGTGTACAGGACAAAGGAGGATGTTCTTGTACTAGCCTTTTCAACTCACCACAGAAACTCTTTGTTTCTCATTTTATTGTGGTCTTCAAACATGTTGGACCAATTCATAGTAAGTAACATAGTTTAGATTATAGCTTACATAAACACCACCATAGGGGTAATTGAAATAAAAGTTTATAAATTGGCAGTTATTTCTTATTTTTGGTATATTCCATGCATGAACTCTATATTTTCTTCTATGAAACTAATTTATCTATGTAAAAATAGAAAATAATTACGGGGACCAGCAGTTAGCATAATGGCTATTTTGCTGGACTTCCATGTAGTCAACCGTGGTCCAAGTCCCAGACCTAGTGGCTTAAACTCATGCCTGGCGCATGTCCGTGCATGCCCCAGATCCCTAGAGGAGAACAGAGAAGAGATTGCAGTGTGGCCATCTCCCTGCCTCCCCCGGGGCGTGATTTCTCGCTTTCTGTCTCTGTCTCTCTCTTTTTTTCTGGTAAGTGCACACACCCTATAGCAAAAACCTCTTCAAAAAAAAATAGAAAATAATTAAATCTATATTAAAGCTATCTATAAATTTTAAATAAAATTAAAGATGTGTATTATCCATTAATCTACATAAATACAGATCAGATGATATTATTTATCATCACTCACCAATGGGCTGTGGCCACAAAAAAGTTACAGTGATTGAATAGTTTGAGAGAGTGATGGTTGCTCAGCTGTCTCTCTCTTTCCAAAGGGGCAGTTGGTGATGTGCCTGCACTCTGTCAGCAGCAGTGCACATAATTTGGGCTGGCATAATTTACACTTATTATTCTAAGTCTTCTGTCATCTTCCCTTTGGTTTATTTTGTATTCTCAGGTTGGATGAACAGCAGAACAATAGGGACTGTGCTTGCTTTGACTCACATGTCTTCCACAGCTCCTCCCAGGGTCCAGCACAGGGTGTCCCTCCTGCTGGATTATTGCTAACTGCCATTGAGGTTACTGTGATTGCATGGGAATGCAGAAGAGTGTGATTTGAATAGCTGCACAGAATGGTAAATGCAGAGTTTTTTCCTAACTGAAGAATTCTAGTCTATGAAATTGTTGGAACTAAAGATTCAAATGGAAAAATGGATACTTTGTCCATGTCTCTACTATTTATTCATTTGTTTACTCATTCTACCTCAAATATTTATTGAGTGGTTACCATTTACCAAACCTTGTTTAAGGGGCTGGACCTACACAGTCCATGCCCTGAAAAAATGTGGGCTACAGGATAAGTAACAGGTTTTTCTCAGAATTGTGCTTTATCCACATTAAGAGTCAAATGATCTGGGACCAGCAGTTAGCGTAATGGCTGTGTCGCTGGACTCCCATGTAATCGACCGCAGTTCAAGTCCCGGACCTGGTGGCTTAAACTCATGCTGGGAGCGTGTGCGTGCGTGCCCATGATCCCAAGAGGAGAATGGAGGAGAAGGGGTTGCTGCTTGGCCATCCCCCCTGGGGGGTGATTTCTCACTTTCCATCTCTCTGTCTCTGTCTGTCTAGTGAGCGCACGTGCCCTATAGCAAAAACCTCTCAAAAAAAAAAAAAAGAGTCAAATGATCTAATTTTGACTTGTGTGGTACAGATTTCTTGTGTTTACTTCATTTCCCTCAATATTACATAATCTAAAATATGACCTGGCTTTTTTAAAAAATACTTTATTAGAAATGCACTCAGTGGCATTTCCTTTTGTCCCCTTCCACAACAACTAAAGGACCTCAAGTGCCCAGAAGTAGATTAATCACAATCCTCGGTTCATGAAAACTATCATTATTGGTTCATTCAAGACTCTTTCATCTACCTACCTACCTACTTGCCACACCCAAATCGACCTATAGATTTAATATTGTACCAAATGTAACCATATATTTTAAAACTATTTTAATTAAGACAGCACTTAAAAGTGTCAATGACTAAGGACATTACCTTTTAAATTGACCAGTGGAACAGAGTAGAGAACTTAAAATAGATTTGCGCAACCTTTAGTTTCTGTCAGAGGGTATATGGTAGATCATTAGGGAAAGGAGAGGCCACTGCATAAATTGAGCTAGGAAGAAATGTGGATCACCAACACTGATTACAAATGGATGAAGAACTTAAATGTCAAACGGCAAACTTGAAAATTTTAGAAGAAAATACAGGTGGATATCTTTCTAATTTCAGGTAAAGAAGGATTTTTTTTTTTTTTTTGAGAGGTTTCTGTTATAGGGTGCGTGTGCTCACTAGAAAGACAGAGAGAGAGAGAAAGCAAGAAATCACCCCCTGGGGGGATGGCTATGCTGCAATCCCTTCTCCTCCTTTCTCCTCTTGGGATCTTGGGGATGCACGCACATGCGCCTGGCTTTGAGTTTAAGCCACTGGGTCCAGGACTAGAACCGCAGTCAACTACATGGGAGTCCAGTGACATAGCCATTATGCTAACTGCTGGTCCCAAGGAAGGATTTTTTTGTTGTTGTTTTTTTGTTTTTTTGTTTTTTTGAGAGTTTTTCACTGTAGGGCGCGTGCGCTCGCCAGACAGAGAGAGAAATAGAGACAGAAAGCGAGAAATCACCCCCCAGGGGAGATGGTCACGCCGCAATCCCTTCTCCTCCATTCTCCTCTCGGGATCTTGGGCACGCACGCACACGCGCCCGGCGTGAGATTTAAGCCACCGGGTCCGGGACACGAACCGCGGTCGACTACGTGGGAGTCCAGCGACACAGTCATTACGCCAACTGCTGGTTCCCAAGGAAGGATTTTTTTAAAACAAGATTCAAAAATTCTAATTTTGAGAAGATTTACCAAGTTGTACTGAAATTCAGAACTTGTGATTATCAAGTCATCTTTAGAGAAAAAAACTGATGACAAGTCAAACTTGGAGAAACTATTTGCAGTACACACACACACACACACACACACACACACACACCCCTGACAAGAATTAGAATCAAAGCTATATAAGGGGACCAGGTGACAACATAGTGGTGATGCAACCAGACCCACACGGGGAAAGTCCTGGGTTAGGGCTGCAGAAGTTCCCTGAATGTGCTGGACACATGCAAGCATGCTCATGCCCTGGTCAGCAGTGAATAGGGGTGGGTCAGAGAGCGGCGGCCCTGGTGGGGCTGCCAGTCTTGCTGTCTCTCTCATGAAAGAGAAGAATAATTGAACTAAAAACAACAACTAAAACTATGTGAAGAGTCCCAAATTAGAAATGATGAATATCCCTCTTTCCTTCAATGCTTATCTACTTGCCCCTCCCCTTCTGTTATTTTCCATTGACTGACTATCTCATCTAGCCAATAATAATTTGAATAGAGTCTGAACGAGTTGCTCATTTCTACCTCTGTGCCATTTGCTCCAGCTGGAATGCTTCTGCCACGACCAGCTGGATTACTGACATCTTAAATATTGCCCTGAGCAAAGCCCATCGCTCTCAGAACCTTCCCTGATGAATCCAACTCATTGCTGCTCCTCCTCTCAGAAGTCATAGAGAATCAATTTAAACTTGGTTGCTACACTTACATATTCTTAGATTCTAATTTTTTTAGATAGCCTGTATATCCTGCTACACTTAAATTCCCTCACAATATAAAAATGTGTGGGATTACCAGATGCATAACAGCTATGTTGCTGGACTCCCACAGAGTTGACCGAGGTTTGAATCCCAGACCCAGTAGCTTGATACACGCTTGGCATGTGTGCGTGTGTGCCTAAAATCCCAAGAGAAGAATGGAGGAGAAGGGATTGCAGTGTGGGGGGAATTTCTCACTTACAGTCTCGCTGTCTCTCTCTGTCTCTCCGGCGAGTGCATGCATCCTATAGCAAAAATCTCTTTCTCTCTCTCTCTTAAAAAAAGAGGTGTTACTTGTTACTTTCTGTTTCTGTGGTCTTCTTTCTGCCTGGCTTTTCCATTCCATAGTTTTGCGCAGTGTTGTGCAGGTGATGGGCACCGGTAAATGAGAGTTCATTCTCTGGACTCACTAATTGCAAACATGAAGATTTTACTCAAATTAATCATGAACTTTCAAAAATGAACAAAAATAGGTGGATTTATCCAAGGGAGTAAAATAAAAAGAGAGAGAGAAATGAAAAAGACAGCAGTTCACACAAATAAATGCCTCCAGAGATCTTAGACAAGTTATATAGACATATGGAAGAGATTTAAAAATACCCATTTATGAAAAAATTGTGGAAGAAGAAAGCTATGTAAACAAGCCAAATTAAGGAAAAATTACATATTAGAGGAAGACAATAAGCAGCAAGTTTCAGAAAACATTTTAAATGGCAGTAAAATGCTCAAATAGGATGGCAACAAATGAAAGTAAATGACTGGACTAATTAGGATTATAAGCAAGAGATTGTTCAGAAGATAAAGACCCAGATGTGCTTATGCCTTTTACTTTAGAAAAAGCAGGTGGAGACCTACGTTTATCAGACAACAATTTTCCTGAGACAACAGATGTAGGCAATTAAAAAAAAAAACTTACCTACAAACAAATTAGACAAGGCAGCAATTCCAGATAGCGTGTGTTCTTGATTTTTATAAGGAAGGAAGAAAGTGGTGATGAATTGATGTAGACATTTTTAGATGATACCAGATGATAAGTTTCAGAATGATCAGAATATAACAAGTTGGAAATTAATCCATTAATTAAAGGTTCTATAAGTTGAGTGGTGAATTTAGTGTGGGTATTCAAGAGTCTCCAATTTTTCTGATTACTCAAAACTACTTGAATAAAAGGGATTATTTGTAATTTAGGAATTCATTGAAATATTTTCTTTTAGTAGTAGAATACCCTAAAATGAGGATCTACTTATTCTTCATCCTCAGGCTGTTAAGTTACTCAGGTATCCAAATATCCTACTCATAAAACTGGCACTCTCATGACAGGACTCCTGACTGCAGCATTTTAACACAACTACGTTCTGTTGACCTCACTCAGGTGCCTAAGTTTGGCATGTACTAGTATTTTGTGTTGAAACCTAGGCAGCAATTATTAGGCAGTAGTTCCATGCCAAGTGCTACATGAAGTGCTGTCTGATTAGGTTAGAGAAAGAAAAGTGTTTTCAAATATTCTGCATTCTGTGTGTATGCATGATGCATGTATATGCCTCTGGCCATTCATTCATTCATTCGGTCATAGAAGGCATCTGGGCTAAAGTAAAGAGTGTAGAGGCTTCAGAGTCTGAAAGATGGGATTAAGTCCAGTCTCTGTGATGCACATGCTGGATGACCGTAGTTATTTCACATACTTTCCCTGAGCCCTATCTGATAAGTGAAGGGGTAGGGTTGGGATTATGGAAGAATATTTACTTTACAGGGCTACTGTCAGAATTAATGTCGATCATACTTATGAAAATGCTTTTTCATCATGAATATCTCTAAAATGAAAAAGGTAAAGAGGATGAGAACTGAGAAGAAGCCTTGAGATTTATAAATCAATGGATCCTTGATGATTTGGGGAGTAGAAATCTCATTGAGGACATGGTACATCTGATTAAAGACAACGTGAGAGAGTCCAGATGGCAAGTGGAGGCAGTTTTCGACAAAAAGTTTCTTGTGTATTTGTGTCCCAAATAGACTAAGCTTTTAAATCAGAGATTCTGCTTATATATTTTTATATGCCTAATTCCACTCTGATTTCTATATAGTAGGGTGCTGCACATAGGCACTTGAAATATTAGATGTTGATGACAGAGTAAAGACCAAAAGAAGACAAGGTGACATGAAGTCAAGGGAAGTTTTTCTTATTTTGAAAACAGGAGAGTCTTGGATATATTAATTGTAAGAGATCAGAGTGAGTAAAGCAGGAGAGATGGCAGGTATTGCAGAGGCACAGCTATTGTCTCCAATGATGGCATCAGGGAAGAGGAAATGAGATCCAGAGTACAGAGAGGGACTGTACTAAAAGAAGCAAAAGAAATTGGCATTAATATGCATGGAGGAGGCCTTACCTTGAACAACAACACAAAAAAATTATAGAGAAATTCTGAGTTCTTTGTGATGAAGAACATTAGCATTGTTGCTCACGTCAGATGGATTCTGCCTTCATGGAACGAAAGTGTGAAGA
>NW_006159816.1:3177815-3202374 GCF_000334495.1 Tupaia belangeri chinensis
ATTGATTTTGCCTTCATGTAACTAAAGTGTGAAGATTTCCTTCTGAATAAGAGGGTGTGTTGGGGATTTTGATGGGGTTGAATGTTCCATCAGAACTTAATATGAGATAAGAAATGGATAGTTGAAAAGGACCTGGGGTAGGGATATCAGGATATCAGCAGTGTTGAAAAGAGAAGACCGAGTACAAACTACAGGTTAAGAATATTGAAGCAGAAAGGCTTAGTAGATAAATATTTAGTTGTTATTTCTGGAGTGTATGAAGGAAGAGAAAGTTGTGCTGATGCCCTGCCAAATTTTCACCTCAGGTGGCCCAATCTGATGGTATACTTCCATTTTTTTTTCCTTTTAATGGAAGAAGATAAGCAGGAGAGTTGGCATGCAACTTGAAAATTGCTTACAAGAAATAAACTTTTGAAATAGAGGTGAGTAAAGTTAATATGGTAGATTTGTAATTACCATAAAGAAGAAACATTAATAATTGAATTTGTCCAGAAATGGCAGAGTGTCTTGAGAAGCATGAGGTCCTAGCTGTAGAAAAGCTCACCTAGGCCAGGGAATACAATGTGACATGCAACTGCCAGCCTAGACTGGCTATGCCTCTTCTTTATCTGAATATGTTTCATATTTGTTAAAGAGATGGACCTTAGGTTTTTGCTGAAAATATCCATCTCAGATATTTGGACTAACTTCAGCATCACAGTGGTGCTAAGGCTGGTAACAAATACTAATTCAACCTCAGCCAATTGATTTTTGAGAAGCATTTATTACTTGTACAATGAAAATTAATATGAGAATACATTGCACTTATCCTGTTAATGATTAAAGGATAATTTATTTGATTATTTCTCTGTCGTTCAGCATTTAGTTTGTTGCCAGTGTTTTCTTATCCAAGCTATAAAGTACTAACCACCTTTGTACACACTGTTTGCTTAGATGTGTTTGAATGTCTCCACGATAATGTGGGGTTACTGCGTGGATGCTCATGCACACTAATAAGGTAACTTCCTGGCAGGCTATATCCATTACAGTCCCATCAATAGTGCATGAGAGGACGCTGTATTGCTTAATAGTCTCACATAACGTATAACTATATCTTCAGTATGATGAAGAAAATGAAGAGCAAATTTTGTCTTCTTGGGTTTTAAATCAGGAAACCTTAAGATATGTGAGACAAAATAGCACAAAGCACAATCATGAAGATGTATCCCAGTGTATTTTCTTTGAGTTATGTAATGTGCTCAATATGTGCCAATTAATACTTACGTGAATTAATTTATGTGAATGAGTTTCACATTTTCTTCAACCGTGGTGCATTGATGTGCTTTCTTTTCTTGTGATCATGGTATATATTACAATTATCATCTCCTTTCTTCTATATATTATAATCCCTAATTTCCATGTTACTTCAAAGTTCTAACAAACATTAAGAATAGCTACATAATGTTCCTTTAATAAGATACTCACTAAGCATTACTCTTTTCCTATCATTAGTAAAGGTATGATAAATATTTTGGTGGCCTGTAGTTTTTTCCACATTTGGCATTACTTCCATAAGACATTACTTCCATGTCCTAGATTGAAATTGCCAACTAAATCAACAGGAATAATTATTTTAAGAGTTTGATAAATATGGTAAATGCTTTCAGAAAAAGTGGCATTAATGCTTAATGAATAAGGTAACCATTTCACCTTATTTCTACCAACTTTTTTAAAAAAGTAACTTGTTAAAAGTCTGCTATTGGGATGCTATTTTAAGTAAATGCATGTTTTTTTCCTTTTTCCTTTTTTATTTTTTTGGTAATTTGTAGTAGGCCTGAACATTGCGTATACCTATGTCTACCCAAAATTATCCTTAAATTCGCTTCTCATCGTTTGCTGTTGATGGATAATTCTTTGCTGTGGTGTGGGTGGGGCAGTGCTATCCTGTGCATTGTAGATATTTCTTCAGCATCGTTGTATTTTACAACAACCCTGACATGCAAATTTATCTTCAGGCATTGCCAATTATCCTCTGGGGGACACAATTGAACCTTCTGAAAGATTCTTTTTTTTTTTTTTAAGCAAAACAAACAAACAAACAATGTAGTAAACTACCTATTAGGTTGATCTTTTTTGGATGCTTAGATAATTGTATCTGAAGTGAGAAAACCTTTAAAGTGTGAAATAACTGCAAAGCGAAGACAGCCTAAATGTAAGAAGGATCAATTCAGAAGATTTCGTGATAGGGCAAAAGCGGAACAGATAGGGAAACAGGCTCAGGGAATTTAATTCAACTACCCAAGATTGCTATCCTAGAAGCCAGGACTAGCACTGAAGTTTTTTGTCCCCTGGGCTTTAGGTCTTTTTATAACCCTACCCTATTGCTCATGCCCTCCCTGTTCCCCATTCTGATTCACCTCGTTCTCTCTTTTTAAAGGAATCTTTACAGAAAACTCACCTGGGCATCCAAGCTTGTAGTTCTTCAGCTAATATTTGACATTTAAGTGGTTATCATTTATACTCAAGGTTTGATCCCAGCAGCATGAAAACTTTTGAGGGCAATTGGATAAAAACTCTGATCACAAATAGCAACTTTAAAATGCTGTCAACTAGGAGGCTTCAATAGCATCTTGGGTTATTTTGTTAGGATTATGAGTCTCCTTAAACTGGTTAAGTTGTGCTCCCTTTTATAAAAAGATTAGTTTTGGCCACTAGTAGAGAATTAGGAAATGTGAAGAAAAACTATTTTCAAGTTGACTGAATTGTTAGTGTATAATCTTTAATAATGAGAGATGGATAAAAAGATTGAGAAATTTAAAAATGAGAGGTGCATCAGGGACCCGAGAAGTAGTGAAAATGCAGCTCAGTAAACAAAGGACAGAAAACATTTAGTATGGAGAGTCAAGGAGAAACAGCAGCCATTGTTTAGTCTATAATAAAATCACTTCCTTTGCTGTAGTAGGAAATTGAGTCCTGGATTTTAACAGGGGGCAATAATGGAAAATCTGTAGCTGCATTGAAGCTTGCACTGAACATCTACAACTAGTTTAGTTTGGTCCTAGGAACTGCATATGGGAAGTGGATGGAAACAAAGTATAAGAAACAGGCCCAAACTTTAAGGGTTTGACAATTTTATTGGAATGATGAGATGTAAGATAGTTACTATCTTTTTTTTCTTCCTTTTTTTCTTTTTCTTTTCCTTCTTTCTTTCTTTCTCTTTCTTTCTTTCTTTCTTTCTTTCTTTCTTTCTTTCTTTTTTTTTTTTAAAGGCTTTTGGTATAGGGCATGTGCACTTTCCAGAGAGAGGGGAGAGAGAGAAATTGAGAGGGAAAGTGAGAAATAACCCCCAAGGGGAGATGGTGATGCCACAATCCATTCTCCTCTTGGGATTTTGGGCATGCATACACACATGCCAGGCATGATTGTCAAGCCTCCAGGTCCAGTACTCGAACCACAGTTAGCCACGTAAGAGTCCATTTTCTCAGCCACCACACCACCTGGTGGCCCTGACAGCTACCATCTTTAAGGGGTTATTTAGAGAGATGTTGATAGTTGTCCAAAATCTGAATATGTTGAGACAGGTGCACATCATTGTGCATGGCCTTTAGACTGGACTGACTTTGAACCCAGGCTGCTTATGTGGCCCCTGCCTAGGGAGTATAGAGTCTTAGCAGCATGTGACAACATGGCTGGATTCACAGAGAACTTTTTCTCTATTTTTATTTTTTTTTTTAAGTTTTCAATAAGGTATGGGAGCGTGCCAGGGCAAGAAAGAAAGAGAGAGAGAAGAGAATAAGTGAGAAAGCACCCTCCCTGCTTGGGGAATGCTATACCACAATCCCTTCTCCACTACTCACCTTTCGGGATATACACAAAAACGTGCTGGATGTGTTTTTCAAGTCACTGGGTCCTGGACTTGATCTTACATGACCGTAGTTGGTCATGTAGGATCCACCAGGCTACTGGCTGGTCCAAGAGCTTTTAAAAATCAGATAAAATTGGCTCTGACAATTTGTAATCATGGGCATATCATAAACTTATTGATTCTTATCTTCCCCAGTTGTAAAATGATATTAGTAACTTCTCCATCCTAGGTCTCTTGTGATAGTAAAACAAAACAATGCATATACAGTGCCTAGAACACAATATTCTTTAACAAGGGCTAAATGTTGGCTATCCAGGCACTGAAGCTTTTCGGAAATTATTCAACACAAGTTTAATATTAGTATTTATCTAAAATTATGGCATAGGTTAAAATGGAAAACTATTTAAAAAATACAATTTGAAATAAAAATGTACTAGTCATTTGAGAGCTTTAACAGTTACCAGGCAGTTGCAGGTTACATGCATCAGGAACTAGGAAGCTGAAGAACTGAGACTAGGAAATAAATCAACACTTTGAAAGCATTATCTTATCTTCAGATTTATGAAAAGTGGAAGAAAATCAAAATTGCAAATGTAGTTCAGAAAAGATGAATTACTTTAAATTTATCTCAAAGCAAAGAGCTAAATAGGAAAATATATACTAACCAGGGTAATCAGGTTGCCATCTAATCAGGAAAAGATCTGGGGGTATTGTGAAATCTGCACAACCTTCATCTTGGGGCCCACAGAGCTGGATTAGGTTTCAAAAGGACAGATGCATAACAAGAGGCACTCTTATTACTGCAAAGCCATGGTTAGGGTCCAGAAGGAATACTTTTACAATACTGATCACCTCTGGACACAGAAGATATTACTGCCTCAGAGAAGGGGCATCATGTCATAGCAAAGCACCAATTCCACTAGATCTCAAGAAAATAATTTTTTTTTTTTTTGAGGAAAAGAAGAAAACAAACAGTTCAGTTACACTTGGGAAAAATACTTAAATAATTTATTTAAAAATATCAAGATAAATCATAACGTGTTCAGTGCAAAAAGGGAGGCACACATTAGTGAGCAAGGAATTTAAATACGTGATCCTTTTCTGCTGAGAGTGTTCAGATAAAAAAGGAAGATGAAAAGGAACTCAATTTCCAGTTAAAAAATAATTATGGGCTAAGAGGACAATTCTTTTTCAAAGAATACTAATGAGTCCCATAAAAACAATCCCCCAAGACAGGGAGAAAAAAACGAGTAGCATAGCTCCTCAAGGAAGCTTGCGATTTAACGAGTTTTGTATTTTTTTCACCTTCCGAATACAGACACTGTGGTTAGATTTAAAAGATAATACGGTTAGACTTTAAAATGAGATACATGTAAAATATGGTTTGATAATTCAGAAATAACCTTAAGATTTCTGTTCAAAACAAACTCTCAGACTTTATTATATTGATTTTTTAAAAGAGATAAATGGTGGGGTTGGCAGGTGGCATGGTGGTTAAAGAGCCGGGCTCCCACGTGGCTGAGCATGGATCAAGTCCCAGGCCTGGCAGTTTGCTTTCTCACTTTCCATCTCTCTCTACCCTCCCCCCCCATCTCTCTCTGGCCATATTTGAAAGATTAATAATAATAATAATAATAAATAAAATTAAATTAAATAATTCTGCAAAAAGAGATAAATGTCTAGGTCAAATTTGAAACTTCTACATAGAATCAACTTGTTACCTTTAAAGATCTATCAAACCTATCATTAAAAAAATTTTTTAAAAAAAGGTTTTTGCCAAAAGACCTATGTGCTCATCAGAGAGACAAAGAGAGACAGGGAGAGGGAAAGGAGGATGGCCATGAAACAAGCCTTTCTCCTCCATTCTCCTCCTGCAGTCTTGGGCACGCATGCACATGCACCTGGTGTGAGTTTCAAGCCACTGAGTCCAGAACTTGAACCATGGTCAGCTATGTGAGAGTCTAGTGCCTTAACCACCACATCACTGGCTGGCCCCATCAAACCTATAAGTTTTTTTAAAAATTACACATACAAGAAAATTATACTGACAATTCCCTGATCAATTAAACTGCAATTTTTTTTTTGCTACTATTCATTATTATTCATCTTGGGTAGGTGAACATCATTAAAGCAATTAATATACATGGCTTTGAACAAATAAATTTGTCTATTGAACAATTTTTTATTGCACCTCTGTTAGGCTTTTAAGGACAAATATTATAAAACATTCCTATTATGAATTTCTTAGAACCTGTGAAAGTTGAAATAAAATACAAGAGTTTCTGAGTTTTGGAAGATATTCATGCATCTTTGTGAACTAACATAATTCAGTAGCCTATTGAATAATTTTCATATTTTAATTTAGTTGTAAGTTACTGTAAAAGTCTTAGACATAATTTGTGTGCGTGTGTGTGTGTGTGTGTGTGTGTGTGTTTCTAGTACACTCTAGACTTTATTGACAAACTTGGAGATAAACCAAGGAACTGTTAAAGTAAATTAAAATTAACATTTGTGAGGTGTTCTGCAGTTTGCAAAATATATTCCCATTCACTTTGATCCTCAAGATAATCCTATGAGGAAGGTACATTTGTTTTCCCATATATATTAAAGATGAGAAAACTCATCTAAATCCCTTGTTAAGAGAGAACAAAGAGTATCTATCACACAACCGGTAAGTAAATGCAAAGTAAGAACTCAAGATCTGCTCATCCAACATGGAATTCTCTCTTCTCGGTACGTGACCCTGGAGCCATCTGAAAGTAGAGGTATCAGGAAAGATTCTTGGTGGAGATTAACTGAAAAACAAAACAGGATTTATAAGACACTTTGAAGGAAAGATTTCAGAATACTGAAAAATCAATGGAAGAAAAAATGACCAAGACAGCTATCAACTAATGATAGCCAGTATTCCTATATAGTTTCCAAAGTATCTCTTGTACATTATTTTGAGTATTACAGGAATTTATTGAGAGAGTTTGGAATAACTACTCTTGTATTATAGGGCTGAAGTCATAGGCTTGAAAGTGACAGGTGAAATGAGATGTTCAGGCTTCTCTTCTTAGTCTAGTTTTCTTCCACTATGAGAGTGGTTTCCAAAATATGCCCCCTCCCCCCACAGCTCTGAGGCCAGAGTCTGGCTGATGGCTGCAAAGCAGCCTAAAATGTCTGGTTTTACAATATAATATCTTATGTATAAGCTCATATCCGTCCCCTCATAATAAAACTAAGGAATTTGTAAGGTCCTCAAATGTGTTGATGTTCTTGTTATCCCCAAGTTCTTTACCCACTGGAAAGTATGAATTAATGAACATTGTTAAGCATTTACCTAAGGTTATCAGTATGGGAACCAATGTACCACACACCTCATAAACACAAAGATGAGAGAGAGGCTTACATAAATCCATTTCTGTTATGTTCCTACTCAGTGTTTGGGCCTCGCCTTTGGGTGCTAGCCCTCTGTGTTGCTGCCATCCTGGCCACTCTCCCAGTGTTTCTCACCTAGAGCAATGACTCTCTGGATGGCTTACTTCACTAGGAATGAACAATAATGGTCATCGGAAAATGTAGGTGGGTAAGTTTAAAGACCGGAATATCCCCTCTATCAGATAACACTGGAAAGGCCTGATCAATACCAACTTATGCAATAGGTACACATTTGCAATTAAAAAAAAAAAAGATGGAAACTGTTTTAATTTTCTCTATACATTTAAACCCTGTGTTTGTAGTTTAATATTGTTTCCATATTGATGTGTGTTTAGAAGGGAGGCATGATGACTGTTTCGGTCCTCGGACCTTGCGAGGGCTTAATCTTGCCTTGGCTAAGGATGTGAAGACACAGTTCTTAATCGGTTATTTCGCAAGTGAAAAATTGGGAGTTGCCTGCATGTATGTTATGCTTCTCTCAGCTGTTAGAAAATGCAGCCCTTGGGTTATTTTCCACCATACATCTTAGGCATAGGTGATTAAAAATAGACAGGGAAGAGAGAAGGATATCGTTGCAGTTTGAGGACATAAAAAATGCACATACTGGTAAATTGTGCAAGCCACAGGGAACACTTCACATGTGTTCCACTTTGCAGAGGTTACTCATTTACCTCTTAAGTGCAATTCAGGTGTTGACTGGAGGCTTTAAGAGGCTCTCCTCCTTCTCTGCATCTTAGTTCCTGGAAATACCAATACTTATCTGCACTCAGGAGCAACCACCACAACCATGCTGTTTTCAACTGTGAAGTGCAGGGCACTGGAAGCTGGGTGTTTTTCTTTTGCCATTAGAATGTCCCGATTGTCCCCATCTGCCAAAGCCCTATCTTATTGACCTTCAGGGACTCATGACAGTCTTGTTTTCAATATAACATTTCCTGATGAGAAGAAATTCTAATTTCATAAAAGACAATTTAAGCAATTATAACTCATGTTCTTTTGGATCATAATGATTTAATTTCAGTGCTAGCCTCTAGTAGCAATTTCAAATAGGGCACAGCTTTAAGACTAAACATACCAATAAGCGCCTGTCCTTAGGAATGAGTAAGTGAGACTACCTTCCTGGATGTGGAGCTATTTGGATTCTAAAAATATAAAAACGATCAGTCAGATTAATGCCCCTTCTCACGTTGTACCTCAGGTGTACTGGTGCCTGCCATAACCTTAAATTATTGCGTGGTTAACAAACACAACATGCTCCTTGAGAAAACTCTAGGATAGTGTGTCTGTATGTTTGTCAAATCTCAAACCCACCCTGGAGAAGAGCCTTGGCTTTGGCTGGACGCTAACATATTTACTCTGAGCGATTATGCCAAGGTATTAACAGCTGCTGTGTTAATTATTTATGGAGTTAGTGTCAATCATCTGAGAAGAGAACCAAAGAATATTTTTTAAAATCTTCTGGTCAAAACCAAGTAAATAAACAACTCTACTGCATAACATGGCTCTCTTGTCATTTATTACTTTTGAACTTCTCCCCAAAGAAGTAACCGCAGATAACTGCTCTTTTAAAATTATTTTTCCTTTTCCCTTAAATGCTTGCTTTCCAAGTGCGTTCCCTTTCAGAACCAAGCACCTGGGCCATGTTTGCACGGCTTTCAGAAGATGCCCTACATCAGGGTAACGGATGGCATGTTTTACTTTCGAAAACTTAAACACGGAAAAGAAATCCGGCGGAAAACGAGCCCTCCGCCCACGAGTCTTTCAGATCCGCCGCGAGGCTGCGATGCCTTCTGCGCTGCGGTCCTCCAGGCTCCGCCAAAAACACCGAGGCTGCTCCGTGTGGTCAAAGAGGAAAAACAAATAGTTGGTCTGAGGATCTCCAAGAAGAGAGTTTTCACTCTGGCTTGACTAATATTTGAAACATCCGCCCCACCGCGCAGCTGGGCATCCCGCTTTGGGGATCTCTGCCCTTGCCCAGAATTTCTTCAGGGACCTGATCCCCGAGGCGGAGCCGCGTTGGACCCCCTGGTCGGGACAGAGCCTCTTCTCCCAGGCTGAGCGCGCACGCCTGGAAAGGCGGGATTAAGGCAGCGATGCTGCGGGAGGCTCTGCAGTGTCAACGAGCCCCCAAACGCTCCCGCCTCATTCGCCCTAGCGTGTGAGCCTCGCAAGTCTCTGCTCCGTAAACCGTCACCAGCTTGGGCGCGTGGCGGTGCTGCCCGCGCGCCCAAAGCCAGGGGTCCTCCGCCAGGCCAGGGGGCCAGCGGGGTGCTGGTCCCAGCCAGGCGCTCCCGCCGGGCTGCCGGCACACGCCCCTCACCTGGGCGAGGCCCGGCGCGCAGGCGCTCAGCACTGGGGCCGCGGCCGGACGCTTGAGCTCCGCGGCTGCAAGAGTTGGACAGTTCCGGGGCCGGGCCGAGCCGAGCTGTCGCCGCCGCCCCCAAAGACAACCAGTTTCCGGGTTGGGGGAGCCGCTGCCCCCACGCGGAGCCGAGGTAAGCTCCGAGGTAAGCTCCGGGCTCCCAGCCCAGCGCCCCGGGAACTGGCACCACCTTCCCAGCCGGCCCCCGCCCGCCTCCGCAGAGAGTGGGCACCTGGGCGCGCCACCCAGGGAATGGCCAGGAGCCCCTTTCCCGATAGAGTTTGCACTTTGTCCCACGGTCCCACTTGTAGATGACGGCACCCAGGCTCTGTTCCCCATGCTGCAGAGAAGAGGCTTCTGTGAGCCGCAGGAGTTAGGGGTAGGTCAAGGAAGCCAGAGGAACAGAAGTGTCCCCAGGGTAGGCTCCAATTCCCAAGAACGGAAGGAGAGGATGATGAAGAGGAGAAAACAAGGAGAGTGCCCCGCTGTGGTTAGCCACAGCCCTTCTGCTCCCCCCCCTGCGCCCCCCCCCCCACCCGGGCGGGGAAGTTTGAGGTTGGACGACTCTAATACAGGGAAATGAGTCGTTTGGGGTGTAGGTAAGGGAGGAGGGTAGCTGGTGACGCCTGGGGTCCCAGGCGAGTTCTGCAGCAGAACCAAGGTGAGATGGAGACAGGCAGAAGGATCTCAGAGTTTGCACTCGCTCAGAGCCCTGAGGGGCGGCCTTGGCTACCAAGCGCTGGTGAAGATGTCAGCTCAGGGTGGGAGGACACTGTGGGACTGCGGAAAGGACACGGAGAAGAGGGGGAGGACCATCTGCTTCGCCACTGTTTCATGCGGGGGATCGCTGGGGGAGACGATAGAGCTGGCAGGACGATGTCTCCCAGGCTCTGGAGGACAAACAGTTTTTACTGTGAACCTGGTTGAGAGTGTTGTGGGTCCTTCAAGGAAAATAAATTGCCAACAAGCACCCCCGCCCCATGAATTCAAAACAAATGCAGCTTTGGAATGCTCTCAAAAGTTCTTCATTTCACACAGAGATGAGCTTTGTACCTTCTCTAGTTTTGCTTTGCTGAGGAGCATCACACCCAGGAGAATGCAAACTTTGTCGAGATGTAGCAAAAGATGCCCCAAAAGAAGGAAGAAAACATTTATGGTATAGGGTCCAGCCTAAAACTTGGAAACTGGAAGCTTCCACACGACCATGAAGCTGTGGGAAATGGCTTTATCAAATTAAAAAGAAAGCTTTTCATAAAGTCAATAAGCTACGTCTCAGATGAAGTTAAAGCTTTTGGCCTGAAAGAGCTCCCTGAAAGGTTTCAGGGTCTGATTTCACTGGTTTTCAGAGTCCTTTAATCTTATTCTGATGCCATATGGGCATTGAGTATGGCTGTCCCTTCCCGGTAACAGATAAATGCATTTAGAATGCAAAATACTGCATTATGAGTTCTGTCATTACTTGAGGTTTTTGACGTGAAAAAAATGTTAATTTGGTCAAAGTGTTAGTTGTTTAGATTCTATAGCCTCATAAGTCAAGTGTTTGTGGATTTACAATTTACACTCTTAGTCATTTCCAAAAGTGATCTGAGGAGGCTTGGGATGAAAACCACAGAACAAATAGCTATTCTTGTAGGTCTCCTTGACCTCTCTTGGATGTGTTTGTAGTGAAATGTTTTTGGAAAGGTGAATTCTCCTAACAAAGCAAAAATCAGTGGAATCATCCTGGTGGTAGAAATGCTTTGCAGTATAATTCCTGATGTACTTCATTTGCATTGTATTATTTTATATTACATAAAAATCTCATAGAAATTTAATAACCAACAAATACCTTCTATGTTAAGGAAACCAGTGTTGGTATGTTGCAGCGTTTCAACCATGCACAGGTTTACAGAGCAAAAAGAAATCAAATTTGGTGTATTCTTCTTGAATTGTGGTGGAAAGGAAGCCAATGGGTGCCTTCTCTACTGTCAAACCGGAGAAGGAACTAACATTAGTCCTTGTCACCCAAAGATGGCCAATTAGTGAGACCTGTCCGCAGAGGGAGGACAACTTTACAAAGAGTTAACTATTATACGAGGCCCTATGAAAGCCTATCAGGTGCTCTCTCAGCATTCTTTTTCTCAGCAAGTGACCTGGCTCAGAGGGAAAAAAAAAAATCCATCCAAACAAATAACTCTAAAAAGTGAATTTCTACACAGAGTGATGCTATGTGAAGTCGGGCACTGGAAAAAGTCCAAAGAATCTGGTCTGCCATAGTCTCCCCAGCCCCTGCCCTTAGACCATTTTTTTCTTCCAGCCGACTTTGAGGGTGTCACTGCTTGACTTTTTTCAACAACAATTTATATTTAAAAACATGAACAACTAACTGACTTCTCATCATAGTGACCGCTTCATTTGGAAAATTCTTTGTTCACAGAAATAAAGCGCAAGATCGGCTTTTTACTGTTCCTATGAGATCTTATGTCTTTAAAGATCTAAAGAACAGTTAGTGTATATCTGTCCCAGTTTCCCACTGCTCTGTTTTTGCTTCTGGTTTTAAAAATAATACTATCCCTCCCACCATTTCATTATCTTCATTTTGCCTCCTCCCCTCCCCATTCCTGTCTCTGTTTCCCATGTGTCTCAATACAGTGTTTTTTTACCTTACTCTTTCTTTTTCATTAAACAAAAAAAAAAAATCTGGGGATTTCCCTTGATCTTCTTTGCTTTATAGATGATCTGCTTTCTGCTCTTTTGTGTGTTACTTTTTATTCAGTGGCGTCCATTTATTACTGCTAGGTGACTTCTTTCTGAAGTGAAATCCTGGCCCTGCTTTCCCTCCTAAATTTCATGTTCATCTTCTGAACCACCTGAGGTACCCCGGGTCTCACCGGACTAAAGTCTAATCATTATTTCTCATATGTGAATGGAGGTCACTCTGTCCATTTTTATATTTCTTCCAGTCACCTAGAACTTTCCCACTATCTTATTTTCCACATGTAATTCACAGACATATCCCATGGGTTCCATCTCCCAATGTCATTTCTTCTCCTTTTTATTCCCACAGGACTGTCTATAAGGTGTCTCCTTATCACTTTCTGGAGACCACCACTATGGCTTCCTGACTAGTTTCACATTTCTAGTCTCTCTGTTGGAAATCTGTTTCACACTTGATTTTGCAAAATAAGCTTCCTAAAGCAGAACCAAGCTCAGTTACTGGCTAATAAAAATTTCCCCAGTGCCCTACCAAATGGCATATAAACCTCTTCTCTAACAGTTAAGACCTTCTGCAATCCAGTCCCAGAAAAACTTTATATTTTTTACTTTGATGTCATTCATTGATTCATTAATCTATTTGTTAATTTACTCAATGACTATTTGAGTGCCTACTATGTGCCAGGCACAGCTCTGGTGATCATTTAAAAATGTCCTATATGTCAGCTCAATGATGTATTTTGAGTTTTATCTTTCAATGTTAGAATCCACTGTTAAAATGCAATCTTGTGTCTTTGAAATGGGGCCCCAGCAATCCCACTGACCTCCTCCTTTTCTTGCTATTAGGTTGTCGTAAAAGTCATGCCATATTTTTGCATTAAAAAACACAGACAAGTACATCATGAGACATCCTCACAGCATCATGTGTCTCCTTCCAAAAAGTCTGATGCTGCCAGAGGTTGAAGGCAGTGTTTCCTCAACAAATAGAAACTCTCTGGTATTTGCATCTTTGCTTATGCTGTTACCTCTGTGTGGAATAAGCCCTCTCATTTCCGTGCAACCATTTCTACCTGTCAGAGCAATTGCCACATGCTTCCTGATCTCCCAATGGACTCTAATCTTTGCTCCACCAAACCCAGTTAGATTTCGCTTGATCTCTTCCTGACAAAATTAAGTCTTCCTCATATGAACATGCTGTCTACATTTTCCACTAAGGGTACCGCTACAACCCTGTCTAGCTTCAGACCTAGATTTCCAGAAATACCCAATTCAAGGCCTGGCACGTTGTAGGGTGTCAACAAATAATTTAGTTAGTTGGATTGAATTCTACCCAGTTCTCTAGTCTGAACTTGTATAGTAACTTTCTTTATAATACCTCAATTTGGTTGTTATAGTAGAACTAGTGCTTCTCAAACTTTAATATGTAAATCGTTGGGAAATCTTATTAAAATTCAGATTATAGCTAAGCAGGTCTGGGATAGGGCCTGAGAGTCTGAATTTTTTTGTAAAGATTTGTTTTATTTACCTTTATTTATTTGTTGTTTTATTTTAATTTGACTAGAGAGAGGCAGAGAGAGAGAGAGAAAGTGAGAAAATAAGCCACCAGGCCTGGGACTTGAACTGTGGTCAGCCATGTGGGAGTCCAGCACCTTTAACCACCTGCTGGCCCTTAAAATTATCTTTTAAATTTTATTTAGCAGTAGTAGTATTTTGTTTTACCAGAGAGAGAGGAAGAGTGATAGAGAGAAAGCCGCCAGGTCCAGGACTTTAACAGTGGTGTGGTCGGCCATGTGGGGGTCCAGCACCCTTAGCCACCATGCCACCTGCCCAGCCTGAGATTCTGCATTTTTAACAAGCTCAGAGGTAATGTCCTTGAACCACACTTGAGTAGCAAGTCAGTAAATGATACTGAACAGATTTGGAGGTGTCTGGCAGCCCCTACCTCTTTGCCTGGTGATTTTTCTATATCTATATTTGCTTCGGTATTACAGTCAGCCCTCCAAATCCATGGATTTCACATTAAATTCAACCAGCCCTGAATGGAAAATGTCTTCTTGCTATTAACATTTACTATGTAGATAGACCTGTGTTGGCTCTATATGGACTGAACATGTATTGACTTCTGTTTTTCTTGTTATTTTTCCCTAAACAGGACAGTATAATGACTATTTACACAGAATTCACATTGTATTAGTATTACATGTAATGTGAGATGGCTTAAAAAGTATATGGGAGCTATATGTATAGGTTATATGCAAATACTATGTCATCTATTTTCTATGTATCTTTTTATTTATTTTATTTTATGTTTTTGCTATTGGTGCATGTGCTCATCAGGGAGACACAGAGGGAGAGAAAGTGAGGGGTGTGATTTCCCTTCTCCATTCTCCTCTCAGGATTTTGGGTACTCATGCACTGGTGTCTGATGTGTTTTTCAAGCCACTGGGTCTGGGAATTGAATTGCAAAGTAGGCCATGTGGGATCTAGCTACCTTGTCCACCAGGCCACTATGCAGTCCCTTTGCCATCTTTTATAATGGACTTGAGCATCTGTGAATTTTGATATTTGTAGGAATTCCTAGACCAATAATCTGGGGATACCGAGGGACAACTGTTCTTTGAATTTTAAAAGTACTTTAGACCCAGTCATGCTTCTCAAACCTGAATGGAAGATTTGGTTATTCCTTAGTATTTTCTTCTTACTTTATGACTGCATTATTGCAATTGCTAGTTCTCCCTATTGTATTTTTCTCTGGCCTGTTACCTTCTTTGATATACATTCCTTCTCCTTTTCCCTTTATTTGCAGACTGTGGCTCTTTTCCTTTCTGACTCTGCTTTGATGTTTTTCTTGTCTTTTCTCTCTTTGGTTCTTAAAACCCTCTTCAGGTGCCTCGGCCCTGCCCCAGCTGTTTTTCTGCTGCTTCCAAAATTCCTCCGTGAAAGAGTACTGAAATAGAGCACAGGAAACTCAAGCTCACCTCTGCCTTTCCTGCTAGTGTGAGACGTTAGGCAACACTTTCTGGGCTCCTCCGTACCTGTAGATGGTGTGTATAGATTACACAGCCTGCTACGTCTAGTGCAGCAAGATGCCTCATGGGGTCTTCACAGGGAAAGAACGAGCAGGTTGGGGGAGGGAAACAAGATCATCTGATGATGCTGGGGTCGGTGTATGCCCATCTGGTGTTCCTATTTCAGGTTCCTGTTCTAGATAAACAAGGTGAATTTCCTTGTTGTTCTAGAACAATAATTGGAGAAATATTCTGATTTTTTCAAAAAATGACAGTTCTTTGGTTTCCTATAATTCCATTGTTCTCACTCCTAGATTCACACTATAAGCACTTCCGAAGCTTTAAAATAACTGTGAGGCTCTTATTCGGTCTACAGGGAATAGTTTTAATTTACTTCGCTAGTGATTCTAATTGCCAGCCTGGGTAGAAAACTAAAGCATGTGGTCTGTGAAGGCAAGTATATGGGGGTTAGGAACATAGTGTTGTTCGGAGTCAAATCCAGATTTTACTGCTCCCCAGCTTTGAGAGCTTGGCGCGGTTACCTAACTTCTTTGGATCTTGATTTCTCAGTCTGTGAAATGGTTCGACTTGGTTGTTGTGAGGAATGTTGTGAGGTACTGTCAGTCAAGCCAATGGTGGAGTACTGTGCACCGTATGATTGTTTCAGAAATGGTAGGTTGTGAATACCAGATACAGTGTGGGAAGAGGGCAGGTGAAGGAGTAGAGTCTGAGGAAGGACATTAACAAGAAAAATAGAGAGGCAAGGCATTTATGGGACAAAGAAATGGATCATTATCTATCGAAGATAACTTTGTAGTATTGTCAGCTGGACTGCTGAGAAATGTACGCCTGTTGGAATATTCACTTCGTAAGTTAAATAAGATGTGATTGAATGTATAAAAGAAATTGAAATAAAAAGAAATAAAAAATAAAAAAAAAAGAAATGGAAGATGTTTATTATGACAGTCACTATCACAGCTTATACTCTGTGATGAGTTAAGAGTCATCTCACCGTGACCAGCAGGTAGTGGTTGTGGTTCTTAACTTCCCACATGGCCAACTGTGGTTTGAGCAACTTGAAACTCATGCTGGGTGCATGTGTGTGCATGCCCAAAATCCTGAGAGGAGAATGGAGAAGGGATTGCTGTGTGGCCATCCCTCTCAGGGGAGTGATTTTTCACTTCCTCTCTTTCCGTCTCTCTCTGTGTCTTAGGTGAGCACATGTACCCTAGAACAAAAACCTCTCTCTAAAAAAAGTTATCTCACCCTAGCAAAGTTAACCCTTGAAGCCCTTGTTCAACTTAAAGATATCTGGGATGATATAATCAATTTGAGAAGAAATTTATGAGTGTATTTTTCAAAATTCAGTGAAATAATACAGGAGAAGGCAAATATACTAATACAAAATAATGACCCTTTTGTTTTGATCCGTTTGATGCCACATCAATGCTACGATCTCACAAATAGCAGAGGATTAAAATACCTATGAACTGATACGAAAAGATGTCCGAGCTTTCATACCTACTTTGTGAAACATGGCTTAGCCCTTTAATAAAGACAGTTCCATCATCAACAAAAAGGATTGAAATTCATGCGCCTAAAAGACTATTTTATTTTGGAAATAAATATGAATGTGGAAAGCATTTACATTTCTGAGTATATAATGAGAAATGGAATTTAAAAATAAAAAAGGAAAGGATACACAGAGACATATCCTGCCCTGTGCAGGTTAAAGCTAGTCAACGCTTTCTTCTCATTTTGGCGAAGACTCTGGAATAGCCATTATGCTGTTATGTTACCACTAGATCAGCAAAACAAAGATTAGACAAATGGACATAACCAAAATGAACTGAGGGCTTATATCCCTTTTTTTTTTTTTTCTGTACACATCAGAAAATAAACAGAAGGGGTGCTCTGTTATTCCAGTGGGTTGTTCTGAAATTCCTGTGTTCTGGCAGAGGCACCCAATCAAACTGATCAGGGACTGTCATGCTGATACCTTTTGCATGTGAAAGAACTGCACAGGAGTACCCTCTCATTGTTTTCTCTTAGAATACCAGCTTTCATTTCTTCATTATTTACTTTTTGATGAGGAAAAATGCTTTCCAGTTAAATTTTCACTAATACCCTAATGTTCATTTTCCATACTGTGATGTGTATCTCTTAAGAATACAATTAAGGGGACCAGCAGTTAGTGTAATGGCTATGTTGCTGGACTCCCACGTAGTTGACTGTGCTTCGCATCCCGGACCCGGTGGCTTAAAACTCACGCTGGGCATGTGTGCGTGTGTGTCCTAGATCCTGAGAGGAGAATGGAAGAGAAGGGATTGCGGCGTGGCCATCTCGCCTGGCGGGTGATTTCTCACTTTCTGTCTCTCTGTCTCTGTCTCGCGAGTGCACGCGCTCTATAGCAAAAAACCTCTCAAAAAAAAAAGAATACAATTAAGAAGATAAGATGACAATTTCAAAAGTACTTTTTGAGTGACACTAAACTAAGAAAAGGCCCATTGTGAGAGATAATGAACTAATGTTTCTAAATCTTTGCTTCAACATATGAGTGTTAGAATTTGTGTCAAATTCTACAGAGAACTGTGATTTTCGATGTGTAGTAGTTAAAGTGGTCAGTTTGATGGAGAACCCAGGAAGGTTCCAGAAACTTGGATTCTTGGTCAGCTTACACTGATTTTAAAGGAGGCTTTAGATTCTACTTCTTTTCAGAATTAATAGATTGCTGTGTCTGTGAAATATTGGGTTGTCTGGAAAGTCACGAAGCATTTTTGCATAGGAAAACAGAAAAGTATGTCATGACTTTTCCTGATGACCTAATAGGGATATGGAAATGACTTCCATATAAAGACAATCATTAAATCATTATGTATTTAGAATTAAAAGGGATCTTTGTGCAATGTTCTCATTGATAAGTTAGGAAAATGAGACCCAGAGAACTTAGAAGGTTTAAAATTTGAGTTTAGGTCAATTAAAAATTTTAACTAAGAGTAAAAAACTTCTACTGATATTGGCACTAGCATCTTAAATTTTGTGTAGAAATTGTGTAGACCCTGTGATATCCTTAGATTCGATACTTGGGAGGTAAAATCTTCTTTCTAAGCTTAGGGAGCAGTAGAACTTACATGTTGTGAAAAATATGATACTTAGAATAAGAATAAAAAGTATAAGATACTGTTTTCTGCATACAAATAAACATAAAATTATATAAGAGCACAGATATTTTGATTTTATAAATACAAAAATTTTATTTTAATAAATTGGTCATTGCTCATGCTCTTAGGTGTGTAGAAATGCCGATGATTGAACACATCTCATTCCCAGCATGTGTCACACTCTTGAAGATGGGAAGTAATAAGCCTAAATGTTGAGTTTAGGTACTCGAATTAGACTTTGTGGATGCCAGTTCTAGCTCTGCCACTTACTATCTCTGTTGACTTTAACCGAGTTACTTAACCTCTCTGTGCTTTAGTTTCCTAAGACTAGGAGACAATGAGAACCTTTCATGGCAGATAATATACATAACCTACTTAGCAAAGTTCTTGCTCTCTACAGAACTTGTAAAGATAGCCATAATTAGACATTACAGTTTGTTCATATTAAATACCTTGGAAGTACACTGATTTTTTTTGTCAAGAGAACTTTTGCAATGCTGATTTTTGAGTCTTAGGTTTGCAACTTACTTAGTATTTTTCAAATATATATTTTCTATTGTCTCATTTACTTTTTCTTGTTTACTTTAGAACAATAGTGAGATGAAAAGGAGAACAGAGGGATGGAATTATAAGCACTGCAAGGACTCTTGCAAATTTGTGGTGGATTAACAAACTGTATATCATGTTTTCTAGGACCTTTGGAAAGACCAAGTGGTCTAACACATAGTTTCTGCCTGAATGTGCTTTCTTAACTTGGTACACATGTGTAAACCTGGAATGTTTGGAAGTGACCCAAATCAGGGAGTGATCCTGGATCAGATCCAATTTATGTAACTTTGAGTCTGTGTAACTAATGTGGATTCATTCAAGGACAGCCTCTCGTCAGGTACCTGAATTATAGTTGAACAGTCACCTCGATCCTCCTAGCTTCACAGATGTTATAACACCTGAAATGGATTTGCTAAGTTCGGAATTTAGAAATCAAAAGAATTGGCAAGAGAAAGATATAAATGGTGAACTGTGTGCAGGATTGCCAAAGACTTTGTATATGCCTCATGTATGGTCTTAATGGTCAGCCCCACCTCCACAGCAACAAAATCTTCAAGGCTCAGAATGTGGAAAGTTCTTTGTCTTGTCCCTCTTTTGCATAGCCTCTTCTGTCTCATACTTGCAGTCTCTGGTCACCACCGGTCACTACACTGGTTCCAAGAGCATCTCTAATACAGTCATTTTTGGACTTCAGCATGTGAAAGAATCTCAGAAGCTTGCTAAAAATGCAGACTGCTGATTTCCTTTGAAGACTGACTCACTGGGTAATCCCAATATTTTGCAGTTTTCCCAGTTGATTGTAAGACTACTCTTGGACCTCAGCACTAGTTCTCAACTAGAGATCCATATCAGAATCACTTGTCTTAGTAAAAGTCCAGCTAAATATGCCAGACTCAATTCCCCCTTGCTGTAATAACCACAGGACACTACCTTTTGAAGTGACTTTGAGAGTCCCTCCTGTGGAGCTTGTCATATGTGTCTTGTGAAGAATTAGGCTGTATTCTCTCAGTAACTACTGACTGGCCTTTCCACCAGGTTTTAGTCCACCATGGTCTTCCATGCCAATGTGAACCACTGATCAACTGTGTCAGTACCCGTGCAAACTCACCGGTGACTTACAGATTCCAGGATCCAAATCTAATCATACAAACTGTCAAAAGAGGTGATGGGAGGTGAGGTCATGCAGCTAGCATTCTTATTTGGCTCCTCAGATGGTAATTATAGCTAGATAAAGTTTTCTGATCAGTACTGTTTGTAGTTTTATCTTTGCCTACATGACTCCCAGTTCCAGACACCCCAGTGGTTTTGGTGACCACATATATCAATGGCAGAGACCATATGGTTGGTCCTGAGACCACCATGACTATTGCATGTCAGCATGGTCTCTTCTCTCTTATGTCTCTAGGTTCCCATTTTCTCAGCAACCTGGGAACAGCCTTTGTCTTGCCCTTGTGTTTCTATGGTGGAAAATGACAGGCTCTGTTCTCTATGGTCTCTTTTTGTCTTCCCTTTTCCACAGTTGCCACGTAGAGACCGAGATGACTGTGCCAAACACACAGATGTGATGGTACATGTTCAAATTGCTGCTGTCCTGGCAGAGACCCCTGTAAGCCCTTTCAGTTCCTCATAGTCTTTCTTGCCTCGTTGTGTAAAGCTTACATAAGCAAGGTTTAAATTTGTCGGGAATTTCACAGGTTCTCAGAGCTGTTGTCTTCCTCTTATCTTACATTGGAAAAGGAACAGTTCAGTGTGCTCTTGGCTGGCATGAGTAAAAAGGATCTGATCTTCAGAAATATTTGAAGTTAACTTTCTAAATTATCAAGAACTATACCAAGAGAAACTGTTTGTTGTGTTTATAACAATTCTTCTGGGTCTTCAAGGTGTATACTTCAATAGATCCATTTAAAAATGCAAATTATAGAGTTTTTTTTTAATGTTGCTATATAAAGTAATGATAAAAAATGACATTAAAAATCATTATGCTTTGGCCAGCTATGCTGGCACAGTGAGGACACAATGCTGCAAGATGCTGAAGCCACGTGACAAGGTGTGGGAGTCACATCCTGTGCTCTCCCTGGACCCACTGGGCATGTGCATGCCCATGATCCTGGCTGGCTGAGGCTGTGGGTGGGGCCCAGGTGAAGCCCCCGTAAGGGTCTCTCCATCTTTCCCTTTCTCTCCCCCCATAGAAGACATAAATGAAATTTTCTTTAAAAACTGAAAAAAATAAAGCATGATGTCATGATGAGCTCTAATTATTGACTATCTTAAGAGTCAGCAGTAGTGTTAAATAACTAGTAGTGTTAAATAAATAGTGTTATTCTGTTAAATGACACTTTGTTCCTAAAGAGTGACAGTTTATCATCTCCTAATTATAGGGGTATCTTAGGATTGAACCCTTTGTTCAGCCTGATTCAGCCCCTTCAATGTCAAATTGTTTCTTCAATTTTAAGGAAGGGTCAGTGGTAACTGAAGAGATACAGATTGGTAAAGGTGAGTTATTGGTAAAAAGATATATTTCATAAAATGATATAATCAAGGAAATTAAATGTGAGGGAAAATTCTGTATATAAGAGATAGCAATGATTAGACCTAACAGATCTTCTTCAGGGGCAAATTCAAATTATTGTCATGTGTTTTTTTTTGAGAGTTTTGTTTTTTTTTTTTTTTACTATAGGGCGCGTGCTCTCTCCAGACAGACAGAGAGAGACAGAGACAGAAAGTGAGAAATCACCCCCCAGAGGGTATGGCCATGCTGCAATCCCTTCTCCTCCATTCTCCTCTCAGGATCTTGGGCACGCACGCACACGCGCCCGGCGTGGGTTTTATGCCACCGGGTCCAGGATGCGAACTGCGGTCGACTACATGGGAGTCCAGCGACGTAGCCATTACGCTAACTGCTGGTTCCTGTCATGTGGTTTTTTAATATTAAGAAAAAAAAAAAAGGGCCAGCAGATGGCATGGAGTTAAAGGCAGCTGGATCCCACATGGCTGACTGTGAGTCCCAGATCCAGCTATTTGAAAAGTATGTCAGGCGTGTGTGTGTGTGCGAATGCCCCAAATCCTGAAAGGAAAATGGAGAAGGGATTGCAGCATGATCATTCCCCCTGGGGTGAGGGGTGATTTCTCTCTCTCTCTTTCTCTCTCTCTTTCAATAAAAAACAAAAAAAAAGTTAAAAGACAACATTCAGGGACCAGCAGATAGCATAGTGGTTACATCACTGGACTCCTACATGGCTGACCACGATTCAAGTCCCAGACCCAGTGGCTTGAAACTCAGCGCTGGGCACATGAGTGTGTATATGCAAGATATCAGGAGGAAAAGGGATTGCAGCATGGTCATCCTCCCTCAGAGTGAATTCTCACTTTCTATTTTACTCTCTCTCTCCTCTCTCTCTCTCTCCAGTGAGCACACATGCTCTAAGGCAACATAGAAATTGTTCCACAGGGTTAATTATAGTAGGGGTCTGAGGAGCTCTCCATGAGATGGATTTTTAATAGTCTGTAGAGTCTGTGCTTATTTTTAATAGTCTGTAGAGTCTGTGCTTATTTGGAAAGGTCATACCATGCTGAAGACCTCTCACAATAGCCCATTTCTTTGTTTCTCTCCAACCTCATCATGGCCATGAGAATGTGCGTACCAGGATCATGATTTCAGCACTGGTTGAAGCTACTCTAAACAACTCAGTATGCTATAAGACACAGGCAGATTCTTTGTGAATCTCCCCAACCCTGATGGCTGCTGTTTCTTAGCCCCCTTTAGCAGGAGGACAAGGCATGTGTCTCACCATCTGTGCCAGATAAGAAAGCATTGAGCAGACATGCTAGTTGCCTGCAAACACTTGAAGGGATGACATGTGGACAGGAGGTAGATTAATTTCCTGAAGTTTCAGCAGGCACAACCAGATTCAGTGGGTGGGATAATAGGGAAGCAGATTTCAACTCAATATGAGAGAGAACTTTCTAATGACTCAAATTGTCCGATAATAGTATGGGTGTCTTGAAGTTTTGTGCTCACTCTTGCTGAATATATATCTGATGGGCTAGAAGATCAGCCAACCAGAAATAGTACTGAGGGAATTCCTGCATTGAGTGGTACCTCAACTGGGCTAATCGTTATAATCTGTTCTCTTCTTGGCATTATTGATAAAATAATTTGAGGCAGCAGATGGAGATATATGAGAAAAATAGATAAGGGAAGAGGCATTCCTTCAAAAATGAATGAACAATTACTTTTTCAGATTTATTATTTTTTTATTGAATACCCACTATGTGCCACAACATGACCTCATTTCATGGTAAAAGAGTGCAGATCCTCGTGTGTCTCCCCTCTGTCCGAATTCTGCAGTTGTTTCCTGCCTTTCACATGAGGGTTAGACTCCGAGGTCATCTGCACTAGCATCTCAGAGCTTGAGCTAAACACTTTTCATACCTGAGTTGAACTCCCTGGCAATCTTTTCACATTCCCATATTGCTTTTTCTATACTTCTCTTATGGTGCTTGCAATATTGGAATATAATCATTTTTACCTACTGATTCTTCTTCCTAGATTGTAAGCTACTTGAGAGTTGACCCCTGGATTTATTTATCAACTTAGTGACAATATATAGGTCTGGAAAATAGTAAGTGCTGATGTTTCTAGACTAAATGTTATCCCTCTCATCACACCTTCTGTCAAAAGGGGTGCCTGGGAGAACTTTTATCCTCAAAGTAAGGAACTGAAAGAAAAAAAAATTGCCAAGAATTCTTTCTTTCTTTCTTTCTTTCTTTCTTTCTTTCTTTCTTTCTTTCTTTCTTTCTTTCTTTCTTTCTTTCTTTCTTTCTTTCTTTCTTTCTTTCTGGATCTATCTCTGTATTTCTAATCCTACTTACCTATCCTGTCCATTTTATTGGGTTGTCAGCAAAGTCATATATTTTTCTATGCAAAAATGAGTCATGACTTCTGACGACCCAATATTTCAGGGAAAGTAGAAAGAGAGTAAGGAGAATGAGGCCAAAAAGTCCCCAGAGTTAGAGAAGAAAAAAACACCTCTAACACAACTTTTTCATCTCCTCAACTAGCTATTTTGCCTTTGGCAATCCTAGTGGTAAGATGAGGAAGAAATCCTTCTCCTGTTAACTAGCTGTGTGGTTTGAAATGAGTCTGTGATCACTTCACTGGTTCTTTCAAGATAATTTTGGGGAGCTCATTTGACCTTAAAGTCTGTAAATTCATAATTGCTCTTTACTTCAATGGTTGTCTAAAATTGTTTTCATCTACATAGTGTTTTCCTGGATAACTAAAAAACTGGAATGACACTTTTGTCAAAAGAAGCAAGATTGAGTTTAGGAATCTGTTTAGGAAGTGGCTCTGGGAGAAGACTATGCTCTTTGTGATCTGTCACATCCAGATTTGAGTCCGAACTGTGTGATCTTGGGCAAATTATAAACTCCTCTAAGCTAAAGAGTCCTCTATCATAAAATGGATACATATTATATATCCCAGAGGATTACAGCAACTCAATGTAATATATATATA
>NW_006159816.1:3202853-3222379 GCF_000334495.1 Tupaia belangeri chinensis
ATATATATGTATATAAAGTATTTTTCCTGTACCAGAAACATAATGAGCATTTAGAAAATGGTAAGTGCCATTATTTAGAAATAGTCCTCCCCTCTATCTTTCCTCCTCTTTTCTCAAATTCCTTAAAGATACGCACACACAAGCCCTAAAGAAATGTCCTTGGCTTGAGGTTTTTTTGTGGTCTTGAGCATCATTTCTCCTCTAACTAGAATTAGTGGAGGGCAGTCCAGGTTTCGTCCTGCTGAGGCATTCTGCTGCTTCGTGTACAGTGGCCAAAAGAACAATCCATATCACAGTGGTTGGGAACATATTTATTTTAACGTTTGCATAGAAGACACAGATGCTACTGAGGAGACCTGAGTGTGGGGTTGTGGATCTTAATATTACATAACATATCACACACAGATCAGGTTTCCTTGATTCGAAAAAGCTTTGAGTGAGCAATGGTGACACAGCAGCTCCTGAGCCTGACAATAAATAGATACCTTATAAAAATTTATGAAGTTCAGATTATGAAGAACAAACTGCACATACCGAGTAGTAGCATTCTTATTAAAATAATTTCATCTTTAAATCCGTTGTCTCCCTATCACCTTTCATAGAAGCTTGTACTGTGGCTAGACACCTCAACAGCCTGTAAACTTTTATATGGGCTTTTGGAAAGGGATGATAGTTTTACGAGATATGATTTTCTCATCTCGCCAAATTAGATTATTTGAGATAGCGTCCCTGGATGTAAAATTTCAGACCTGAGTAAATCTGTACCTCTGAGACTGTGCAGTTTGCTTGCAGAGTGGAAATGGAGCATAATAAATCTGCCCTGAACCCATTTCTCTCCACACAGCTCCATAATTCATCCTCTGCTTGGTAGCCATGACCATTTTTTTTGGTCACAGCTGATCAGTCTGCATCCAGACTGGCTCCTCCCACGTGCAGTGCCTCCTTCTTGGTGCTGATCTTGCCTCTTGGCATGTTCACTGCTCACAGTCTTCTTTCTAGAGTATCGTGCCATCTTGAACCCTGGAATCAAGCTGTTCACAATCATGTGGCAGGCACTTATTCTAGGTATAGGTGGCCTATTTTTTGCAGTATACTTTAAAAAGATACTGTGTTTAAAATAGATAGCACCCTCTCTGGAGTACATCTGGAGGCCCAGTGGTTATTTCAGTTCTTTCCCGAATCTCCTCTGATGGAAGAAAGGAGGGGTGACCTACTACTAATTCTACGTGCATCTTTATTCCAGCCCCCCTAGTGTACCTGTTGGGAATGCCCATACCCCGCCCCCCACCCCATGGCTTTTTTGCTCTCCTCTGGCTCAACCTTGCTTTGATCTGGTGGCACTACTACCATCTACTAACATAAAATGAAGAGTGGTTGCAGGTGACTTGTAAGGAACTTGGTCAAACAAGGAGAGTTTAGGACAAAACTGCTCCAAAGTGGAGTAGAGGCAATCATACTCAATCAGGAATTAAACATATGGTTTCCAGCTCTGTTTCTACCCTGAATTATTGCTGTGACATTGGGTGAGAAATTGATCTTCACTGACTCTCACTTTTGTCATGTATATAATAAGCAGAAAGAAATAGACACATTTGAAACGTCTATAAATTATGCACTAAGTAAACATGGAAAGTTATCCTCTCTTCTCTATGATTCAATTCAATAATTAAATGTCTTGAGACATAGATGTTATGAGAACAAACTAAAAAAAATATGGGGATCTGGAAGAAGAGTTATCAAGAGGATTGTGCTACCCTTTTGGGTTTGGTTCAGAGGTCACTCAGAAATAACTGCATGGAAGCCTACTGTCAGCCATAGCCTAATTGAGGCCAGGTTCCAAAGGCAGCATTTTGATGAATAATATCAGAATAAGACATTCAGTAGGACATGAAACCACCAGCAGAAACAATAGCATCCAATTTGTCATTTTTAGGGAGGAGTTATTTTTGAATTCTCCAGTAATTTTAAGCACTGCTAATTGAGTGGCTTGTTAGACTTTTCCAGGATGCTTTCAGCTGCATCATTCACTTATAGTCTCTCCAAATCCCTGAATTTGGTAAGTGTCTTCATTTCTTGGTGAGTTTTTATTTGTTTGTTTGTTTACTTATTTTTCAGAGGTTTTTGCCATAGGTCATGTAAGCTTGCTGGAGAGAGACAGAGACAGTAAGAGGGAAAGTGATAAATCACCCCCTGGGGGGATGGCTATTCCCAGATTCCTTCTCCATTCTCTTCCTGGGATCTTGGGCATGCATGCAGGTGTGCCCGGCATGATTTTCAAACTGCTGGGTCTGAGACTCAAACCATAGTTGACCATGTGGGAGTCCAGCAATGTAACCACTATGCTATTTTCTGGCCTCTCTTGCTGAGTTTTATAGATAAGGAAACCGAAGCACTGACATGATATGCCTGATGTGGCATGACTCAGTAGTGACAGAGGAACTGGTATCTTCCTGGGGAGTGCAAACTCTTAGCTGTTCGAGGTGTTTCCAAGGGCCAGCAGCATCACTTGGGAGCTTGTTAAAAAGGCAGAACCTCAGGCCCCACCACAGACCTGTGGACTCAGAATATTCAAATCTCTACATGTTTTATTGTAAGTTAAAGTCTAAGAAGTATAGTCATCTAGTGGAGCTCCCTGCTCCACTACAGCTACTTCTCCTGCTTCGGGCACAGGGCTATACCCTCTGGAAGGGGCCAATCTGTAGAGAGAAACATGCCAGAGGTGCTCCAGAACAGCTTCCAGGACTTTGTACATAAAGTAAAACAGAAAGGGTTGTTTTTATTTATTTGTTTCTATGCAGGTAGTAGGGATGTTTAGAAACACAGAAATATATAAAGAGGCTAAGAAATGCTTGTCTCACTCTAAGGCCTTATAAGTTAGCTCCTGCCCCTCCCCCCATTATTTAAGGCTTTTGTCACGGGGCTAGTGTGCTAGCCAGAGAGAGAGAGAGAGAGAGAGAGAGAAAGAGAGAGAGAGACGGAGAGAGAGAGAAAAAGAGAGAGAGAGAGAGAGGAAGCAACAGTGAGACAGAAAGCAAGAAGTCACCCCCGATGAGGATGGGCATGCCTCAATCTCTTCTCCTCTGTTCTCTTGGGATCTTTGGGCATGCGTGCACACAAGCCAGGTGTGATTTCTAAGCAGCCAGGTCTGAGACTCAAACCGTGGTCAGTGTTTTGACCACTATGCCCGTGCTGGCCCTACTTAACCCCCTTTTAATAGCACCACCTTATGTCAGCAGATTCAAATTTGAAAATATGCACATATTACAGAGCAAGCCAGCAAGATACCTGGGTAGACCCCTGATGATTTGAACAATTTAAAATAAATCTTGCACCTCTGTGTCTGAAATGACTTTAAATGCTAGGGCTGTTGGACCACATTCCATTGGATGTTGATTCCAAATTCTAAAAATAGCCCTTCTAAGTATTTTACAAGAATATAGTTTTGAAATAAACACAAAACTAACTGAATAGTACTACATTTGGGACATAAAACTGTATTAGTTACCACTTTGATAGTAAGCAGATTATCAGCTCCTTCAAGGAGATGACTTTCCATGGTCAGCTAAATGTATCTTTTTTTTTTTTTTTCAATATATGTATTTTCTTTTTGGAGAGGTTTTTACTATAGTGCATGTGCATTTGCCAGACAGACAGAGACAGGCAGAGAGACAGAAAATGAGAAATCATCCCCCAGGGGGGATGGCCACGCTGCAATCCCTTCTCCTCCATTCTCCTCTCGGGATCTTCGGCACACACGCACACCCGCCCAGCGTGAGTTTTAAGCCACCGGGTCCGGGATGTGAACTGCGGTTGACTACGTGGGAGTCCAGCGACATAGCCATTATGCTAACTGCTGGTCCCAGCTAAATGTATCTTGACACTACTGTGTGCAGGTATACCAGTGGAAAAAATGCAGTCTAAGAATGTTTGAATGTTCCCGTTATTTTTTATCATCTTTCAGAAGAGCAAGTTGGCTTTGAAAAGGTTCTGCTAACTACATGAGATGACAATTCTAGATAGAGTCTAGTAATTGACTAAGACAGATAATAGTGATTCACTTTACTGTCACAGTGTGCTATGTATATAGAGCAAAATATTCTATAATGAACATTCTAGTTCATTTTTCTGAGCATCTCAAAACACTGACACCTTTAGGAGTTTTAG
Organism: Tupaia belangeri chinensis; assembly: GCF_000334495.1. Classification (NCBI taxonomy): domain Eukaryota; kingdom Metazoa; phylum Chordata; class Mammalia; order Scandentia; family Tupaiidae; genus Tupaia; species Tupaia belangeri. The sequence continues at coordinate 3,207,018 of NW_006159816.1, forward strand.
GATAGTTTCTAGATTGAGATAATTGATTGGATTTGAGATCATCCTTTCATGGTGTTTGGAAAGTGAGCATTATGCTCCTGACATAGGAAGGAAGGAATAGATTTATGGGCATTGTATATATCACTAATATCCATAAGGATTTTGATCATTGTACATGTTACCAAAACAAGATTACAAAGAAAGGCAATGGAATAAATAAGTCTTGAATGTGCTTCTTCAAGTTAAATGATTTCTAGATGTTGTCACTCATGAAAGAGCTATGATTTTACTCCATGTTTTATATATTTGGAGTACCTTTTATTGTTAGTTTTTTTATGTTCTCAGAGTGAAATAGCTTAGATAAGTGGTGTCACCATCTTTTCTTAGGCCACAGTTAAACATCCTGTATATTTTACATGCCTGGAGAGCCATATTGATTCTTAGTCTCCCTTTCTATACTTTTGCACTGTTGTTGAGCCGTATAGTTTGAACTTCTTATTAAAATCACTCTTTCAGCTGAATGATTATGAAGGAAACTCTAATTTTCTTCTTTCTTTTCTTTTCTTTTTTTTAAATGATTATTTATTTAATCTTATTTATCCATTCATTTATTTTAATTTGACAGAGAGAGATGCACAGAGAGAAGAGAGGGAAAGTGAGAAAGCAAGCCACCAGGTCTGGTACTCGAACTGTGGTCGGCCATGTGGGAGTGTCCAGCGCCTTAACCACCATGCCACCTGCTGGTCCCCACTTCTTTCTTTTCTTTTCTGTTTTCCTTTCTTTTCTTTAACTTCAAAACTTGTTGGCATAGAAATAACATTAGTAGCAACCTGAGGTCATGGGATGCTTGACTGTGTGTTGTATTACTTTAAGTACTTAACATAAACTATATTGTTGTTAACTTAAAGTTTGTTTATGTGAGACAGAGAGAGACCCTTAACAGAGTCTCATGCTGTGATCCTCCCCCTAGCCTTCTCAGCCAAGCAGAATCACAGAAGTATATGCTGCTGTGTAGGAGTCAAACTTGGGAACCAAACCTCAGTCTTCTTTATGGTTCCATCATTGTAGGGCAGCATACTATTGTGTACTGTGACTAGCTCTATATAATTTAAAAACAAGGTAGGCACTGTCATCATTCCCATTTTACAGGTAATGGAATTGATGGTTAATAAGTTGAGGAAAGGGCCTGCAGATGGTGTGGTGGTTAAGGCACTGGATCCCACATGGTCAACTCCACAGTTAAGGTCCTGGGCCCAGAGGCCTGAAAAATGTGCCGTGTGTTTGTGTGTGTTCTTGCCCAAAACCCTAAGAGGAGAATGGAGGAGAAAGATTGTGGGGTGGCCATCTACCACTTCTCACTTTTCCTCTTTCTTTGGCAAGTACAGGTGCCCTATGACCAAAAAATAAAAATAAAAAGGTTGAGGAAAGAAAAGTTTTTGGAGAAATTTTTGCTATAGGTTGTGTGTGCTCACTGGAGAGACAGAAAGAAAGATGGAGAGAGACAGAGAGAGAAAAAGTGTGAAATCATTCCCCCCCCCCCCCGCGGGGGCGGCCATGCCCCACCCCTTTTCACTGGACGGCCATGCCACACTCCTTTCTCCTCCATTCTCCTCTAAGGATTTTGAGCATGAATACACATGTGCCTGGCATGAGTTTCAAGCCAATCCAGGACTGAACCACAGTCAACCATGTGAGAGTTCAGTGTCTTAACCACCACGCCACTTACTGACCCTGAGGAAAAATTTTAAGTCATAAGATGATAGCCATTGACATGCATGGTCTTGAACCTAGGCCTCCTGACTCTAGAACTCACCTTTTATGAAAACCATAATGTAAGAGAAGAAAGAAAATCTAACATTATCTAATATTATTCAAGAGAGGTTAAATTTTTCTACCAGAGGTCATATAACTAGCGAAAGAAGAGGTAGTTCCAACTGGGGTCTACTTTCAAGGAGGTTATATAGTTTTATTTCGTTCCATCTACTTGGTGAGCTTGGATCGGGTATCATTTCTGGAACCATCTGTTATGGTAAGGAATATAGACTCATTGTATAGGAATGTTCAGAATGGCTTTTATCTTCTATGCATCTTTCTGGGGTTAAGATGAACCCTTGGAACTGGGAAGATGCTAAAAAAGCTGTTTACTCTATAGGGTTGTTTTCTTCCAGGGTTGGGGGTCTAGTTCCCCCCAAACTCTCAGAAACTCGGGCTGTACATTTTTCCTAAGGAATTTTCCATGTTTTTAGGACACTTTCTCCCTTCAAAGTGGATCAAATCCAGGGTGAAACCAGCCTGCCTTCGCTGTTCTTTACTCAGTCCACTCTCCAGGCCTTACCTCTGTGTTGAAGGTAGATTGAGTTTGACAGATGGAAAACCAGCAGCAGTCCTGAGACTGGCTGCCAAATGGGACAGAGGAGGAGGTGATCTGATGGGTTGTGGCATTGCACTGAAAGGGTACAGACGTATGCTCAGATGAAGACAGTGAATGGTGGCCCTCCTGAGGAAATAGCTGCATTACTGTCACTGAATGAACCCTGTTGAAAGTCTGGAAACAGGAGAGGTAGTTAATTGGGCATGGTACTTCTTTCTGATATGTAACTATATCACTGGTTTGTGGAAAGTACATACCTGTGCATATTTAACTGCATAATAGTGCTTCAACAGAGATGTGTGTCTCATTTGAACTTTTTTTTTTTTAATACTAAATTTTTCTGGCCATAAAACCAATCTAAACTTATTCCAAAGAAGTATGATAAAAGAAGTTGTAGTTCACTGAGATACACATGCAGGGGGAAGGATGATTTGTTGTGATACAGTTGTATGTGTGTGTGTGTGTGTGTGTGTGTTTGTTTTTTTTCTGTGAATGTGCATTTCTTTCCCTTGCTAACCAGGTAGCCAGACCCCTGTGTTTTCCTGGCCCCAGGAGAGATTGGTGTTGCAGAGAAAGCAGAAGTAGCCCACACTAGAAGAGACACTGGTTTTGGTATTCTAGAGGCTCCTTGAGGGGATTATATCCTAGAAGGGAAGAGCAGCAGGGACCTTCAGGAAAGTAAGCAAGATGGCAAGGAAAAAGCCTATAAAGACAGAAGTTGCTTTCCTAAGGTAAGCAAATCCAAGGGGCTACTTCTTTGGAACATCTCAGTACTCTGGCAGGAGTTTGGAGCAGAGGATGATTCCTCTAGGAAAGCTTTGTGTCCCTGGTCTTGGCAATGAATTTTGTGGCACATGAAGGAGGCCCCTTGACACCAGTCCATCCGTTTTCTTTTAAAAATGCAAATCTGAGTACATTGCCCAGAAACAGATTCCTTCACTGACTTCCCATCTGTGGGAGATCGAAAAGGGTATTCCAAGCAGAAGAAATGACATGTGCAGAGGATGAAGTCAAGCGCGCATGTGCGGTGTGCCAGTCGCTTTCTTGGTATGGATCTTAAGGTCTGTGTTGACAGGTGGAGGGATGGGCAAGGACTGCTCATGGGTGGCCTTGACTGCCATCTGGTGGAATCTCTGTGAGCCAATGACTTCCAAAGATTTTTTAGGAACATACATAATGTTTCAAATAAACTCATACAGAAACTCAATATAAATAGACATTGACAATTGTGGAGAAGGGCACTAGGGACTCCTGCTGTGCCTTCTCCACACACCCTGGTGTTCTTGAAGCTTCTCTGTAGGACCTTGGCTGTGGATGATAGGGGACCCATTATCTGATCAGATTTAAAAAGATGACCACAATGTCAGTATGACGGTGTATTTGGGAGAGAGATTGGGGATGTTAGACTAGGTGCAAAGAGACCATTTAGTGAAGGAAATTTCTCAGCACAAACTAGTTATGTAAAAGTACTTCTATTATTTTTTTTCCATGAATTTCACTTTCTACTGTCAACCTTATTTGACTTGATGGTAGAAATTTCATTATAATTCAGGGTCATACTCTCCTCTGACTTGGATCTAATCCCAGGGGGTGTTTATACACACAGTAAAAGCTACCACTTACTTCAAAACTGAATTATGTAAGAAGCAGGGACTTTACAAATTTTAACTGATTTGATTACCATAGTAACCCTATATAGTATGTACTGTTGTTATCTCAATCATAACAGATGAGGAAACCAAGGCCTTGAAAGTTGAACAATTTGCCTAAATTGAAGAGCTCTTAGTGATCAGAGTTAAGATAAGAACGCAGACAACTTGGCTCCGAGTACGCTACAGAGTCTGGGTTCCTTTTTTTAGAGGGCTTTTTTTTTTTTTTTTTGCTATAGGGTATGTGTGCTTGCTGGAGAGACAGAAAGAAACAGAGAGACAGAAAGCGAGAAATCACCCCCCAGGGGGAATGGCCATGCCACAATTCCTTCTCCTCTGTTCTTCTCTTGGGACCTTGAGCATGGATGCATACGTGCCTGGTGTGAATTTTAAGTCACTGAGTCCGGGACTTAAACCACAGCTAACTACATGTGATATAACCATTCTGCTATCTGCTAGTCCTTATATCTGGATTCTTAACCAACACCTGCAACATGGAGACATCTGTGAGGACTCTGCCATTTTGCCCTTGGAGGTGACCAGCCCTCTCTAGTATTCATTGCATTGAGTTTTGTATTGCTTATTTTTAATCCCATGTGGTTATAGAAAGGACATCATCTATGTAGGTTTTTCTAGATTCTCCTACTCACAACCTACAGTATGACAGGAAGAAAGTCTTTGAGGCTGTCTAAGATTCTGTGTACCTAGACCAGTGGTTCTCAACCAGGAGTTTGCCCCCAGGAGATATTTGGTAATGTCTAAAAATATTTTTTGTTGTTATAATACAACTGGGGGTGGGATGTGCATTACTGACATCTTCTGGGTACAGTCCAGGGAGGCTCTAAATGTCCTACAGGGCATAGCACAGTCCCTCAAGAAAGAATTATTTGTACCAAAGTCAATAGTGCCAAGGAGAGACCCAATGCAGACATGAAATTACTTAAAGAAATATTATCCCGTTTATTTCTTAAGATTAAGATGAGAAGATATTTCTTTTCTCTCTTTTCTTTTTTTAATAATTTCTCCCTAGGGTGTCTGTGCTCACTGAAGAGAGTTAGAAAGAAACAGAGAGAAGGAAAATGAGAAATCACACCCCAGGAGGGATAGCCATGTTGCAGTTCATTCTCCTACCTTTTCCTCCTGGAATTTTGGGCATGCATGCACACACACCTGGCATGATTTTTTAAGCTCCCATGTCTGGGACTTGAACTGTGGTTGCCTATGTAGGAGTTCAGTGCCTTACCCACTATGCCACCTGCTGGCACCCATGAAATTACTTTTGAGCCATTTGATTTACAAGTCTTGCTTTCTCCCCAGAGCTCCAGCTTGCCAGGAAGGTACAAGTTCTTTTTGTTCTTAGATTCCACCAAACTGTCTGGGGTTTCCACTACTTTTCCCTCTGTCAAGACTCAGTACAGGGCTGACGAAAGGGCTGGGACCTAGGCTCCTTTTAAGATTCCCTCTTGTGTCTTAATTCTCTGCATTTAATCTATGTTTCCCCCTCTCTTCCTTTATGCATTCTTGGTAGGAAGCTTTGCTCTACTTATATTCTTCCCAATCTGTTACCAATGAGTTCTTGTTCCCCTAACTTTTGAAATGCAAACTGCAAGAATTTATTGCCTTTTGCTCTGCTTTATGCTCTGTAATCTCTTTCGGGGTGGGGGAGGGCAGTAAATATAGAAAGATGCCGGACCGAATAAAGCCATTATAAATAAAGGGAAAATTTGTTGTCCATGTCAGCATTTTTGAGTCTTATAGTGTAAGGTGGACTTCTGTCCCTGGAGATGTCAATAGTTTTTTATTTTTTATTTTTTATTTTTTTTTATGACAAAGGGGAACTGCTGTTTGTGGTCCTCGCCCTAGAAATTCAGAAGACATAGAAACATTCTTAAAAGCTACAGAGAGCAGGGACCAGCAGTTAGCATAATGGCTATGTCGCTGGACTCCCATGTGTTCTACCACAGTTCACGTCCCGGACCCGGTGGCTTAAAACTCACGCCGGGTGCGTGTGCGTGCGTGCCCAAGATCCTGAGAGGAGAATGGAGGAGAAGGGATTGCGGTGTGGCTATCCCCCCTGGGGGGCTATCCCTCCTGGGGGGTGATTTCTCCCTTTCTGTCTCTGTCTGGAGAGCGCACACACCCTATAGGAAATACCTCTCAAAAAAAAGCTACAGAAAGCAGGACCAACCCAACAGTTGGGGTAGTGGCTATGTTGCTGGACTCCCATGTAGTCGACCATGGTTTGAATCCTGGACCTGGTGGCTTAAACTCACTCTGGGCACATGTGTGTGTGTGATCCTGAGAGGAGAATGGAGGAGAAGGGATTGTGGTGTGGCCATCCCTCCTGGGGGGTGATTTCTCACTTTCTGTCTCTCTTTCTCTCTCTGTCTTTCTGAAAAGCACACATGTACTATAGCAAAAACCTCTCCAAAAAAATAAAGAAAATAAAGAAAAAGAATTTAAAAAGCTACAGAAAGCAAGCTGTTTAAATTTGTTTATCCTAGGACTTCCCCAAAGCATTTGATTAGAAAACCTTTCTTTGTCATGGAATCCCCAAGAACAGTTTGTGCATAGTCTGAAAAATGCTAATCTGTGTGATAAACGTGGCCTTTGTCAAAGCATTGACAAGGAGAAGAGGACAGGTTCTAGAGATGTTAAAAATTAGACATAGTACTTGATGGATGATTGGTTATGGGAGGAAAGGAAGCAAGAGAAATCAATGGAAAAATAGAGAAACTTCAACGTTGAAGGAACAAATTTGGTATCACTCCTTATGTATCAGAAAGTATTGGTCACCAGGGATTTTAAAAAGTATGAACCACATTATGGCAATAGTGGATTTACCTCTCTCCAGGATTATTGTAATGGCTTTCAAAATAGTTTTCACACTTTCTTTTGCTTCCTTTTCTAGTCTCAACTCTCGGATGCCATCAAAGAAATCTTCTTAAGCAAAGGTGTAGTCATGACACTGCTCTGACCAAAAAACTTTGATGGTTCAGTTTTGCACATGGACAATCTGAGCTCCTTGCATAGTGTTGCAAGCCTTTGCCAAAAACTTCCTGAGGCTGCATATAACTTGGTGTAAGAAGACAGGAGTGGCTCTTATCAGCAAGCTCTTTCTGAGCTCTACCAGTGCTCCTATACGTATGTGCCCTTTAAGGACTTGGAGGAGCAAGGCAAGCTGTGCTAGGAAACCTTGTATCTCTTCTCATCCTGTGTGAATATCTTGACTCTGTATGTTTAATAGGTGTATCTTTACTTCATCATAGAACGGGAGTGTGTTGGCTGTTTCTGCTTACCTGGATAGCTTCCCTTTGCTCTTCCAGAACTACTTTTGCCTTTGACCACTCTACCTGTGCTCTGGGAGGCTGACCCCTATGACATCCCCTGCTCTCTGTCTTAACTTGGGTTTGGTTCATGGAAAATGTTGGCAAAGGATAGGAGGGAGGGAGTAGATTGAGATCAGAATGCTGATTCTCTGTATCTCTCCCTGGAAGAGCAATCATGGACTGACTGGCTGTGTCCTGGAATGGTCTACTCCTTTCAAGGTGGCTCCTCCTGCTGTTTTTTCCCTCCTTTTCAACTTTGGGCAACAGCCTTCTCCTCTTTTCTCCTTGGGCCTGTGCATGGTAACCACCTCTCCTGCAACTCCTGTGACATGCAGAATCTTTGTGGTTCTTCTCACTCTGACTGTATGTTTGTAAAGTTCATTAAAAACAAGTCCTCTTCAAAGTGTCCCGCTTTGATTATTATATTTCTACCCTAGTAAGACTAATTAATACAGTTGGGTCTTTGAAACACTGGTGTTTTTGAGTGTCTGAACCATGAAGATTTAAATGACAAACAATTGAGGTAAAAGGAGACACGTTTATCACAAAATGACTGTTTTTGTGTTCAAATTGTTTAAAAATCATAAAATGGAATATTAAATCAAAAGTAAGTTTGAATAAGGATAATACTCATTTTATAGCCAAGAAATGTCATTTCTTTTGTGACCCATTAATTTTTCCACTTCACTGAGAAATGAAAAACAAATGGGGGCCAGTAGGTTGCATGGGGTTAAGGACTGGACTCCCACATAACCGACCAGGTTTGAGACCCAGACCAGGCAGTTTACTTTCTAACTTTACCTCTTTCTCACTCTCTCTGTCTCTTTTGGTGCTCTGTAGCAATTTAAAAAAAAATAATGATAAATAAAATTAAATAATTCTTGAAAGCCAAACAAAACAAGACAAATGGAAGAGAGTTTTGAGTTGGTTTGGCTGGAAAAGACTCTTTTTGTACCCAGCTCTTTCAGTCTGTGGGGTTAGGTGTGTTGAAAGGGTAATTGGAGTTCAGAGACCCAGGAATCATTGGATGGCTCTATGCCTACAGCTTTTGCAGCTACTATGAACAAATTCCAGATGTACTTTCAAGGATAAGAGGCTGTTAGCTGACTACAGCTAAAAGCAATTTTCTTCTGGAGTGAGGTGTGACTCTTTTTCAGAAGATGAATTTTCCAGAAAGAACCCAACGAGGCATACTGATTGCAGGTACCTTTCCTCTTCTAGACTGTTTATGTGTCTTGTGTTCTGTGAATTAGGACAGAGTACCTAGTGCTAAAGCTGAAGGGACTACACTCTTGAAAGGAATAAAACAAAGTGCATTTTTTTCTGTTTACTTGTTATTTTTTAATTTTATACAAACATTTATTTATTTATTTACATTCATTCACCATACATCAATACAGTATACAAAATGAGATTTTCCATCCAGAATACACTGCATATTGGCTAAATCAAGGATATTAGCATACATGCTATTGTCAACCAATAGTTTTCCATTTCTTGTTTCTTATATGTTTTGCTTTTTTCTCCCCCCGTTTAGTCCCTACCTTCCCCCATCTGCCATTTCCCACCCTCATTACATGCTATCTCTGGTATCTTTTACATGCCTTTTTTTTTCACATTTTGATTCACTGAAGATCTTTTTTTTAAAAAAAAATTTATTTAATTTTATTTATTCATTTATTTTTAATTTGACACACACACACAGAGAGAGAGAGAGAGAGAGAGAGGAAGAGAGAAATCAAGCCACCAGGTCTGAGACTCAAACTGTGGTTAGCCACGTGAGAGTGTCCAGCCACTTAACCACCACGCCACCTGCTGGTCCCTTGATTCACTAAAGATCTTAATTAATCTAAAAACTTTCAATGGCAAGCATCGCTGATAATGCGTATCTATGAACACATGTCTGACTTAGGTATAAACCTCAGTGAGTAAAGTGAACATACTATAAAGTAGCCCCTAGCTGGGGCTATCTAGCTTACCATAATCATTAAATAGGTACTTTTTAAAATGCATTTTTTAATTTGAAGAAAAAACAGTTTTAGTTTTAATAGATCAAACTCAAAAATGTTAAGACCTAAAGCCAGGAAAAATGTTAGGATTTAGTTCAATTAGTAGGTAGATGAAACTATCAACAGTTCAAGAGAAGACAAAAATCCCAAAATATAGAAAACAAAGCATAGATGAAAAATGAGTAATGCTTCAGTCTAAAGTCATAAAATTCTATTTCATCAGTTCAGTCTCATGTAATTAATCTCTTTTCTATTGAATTTGCAGTGTTACTGTGGTATGATCTTTCCATTTAAACTCCGGAAGTTAACATTCAGTTCTGGACTTGTCCCAACAATTAGACCATTTTCTTGGTGGTTTTTTGTACTCTTATTCCTATGACCGACTTTAATTTTCCTAGTATAACATGCCCTTTAGCACTTCTTGGAGAGCTGGTCTGGTGTTGGTAAATTTGTTCAGGTTTTGTTTATCTGAAAATGTTTTTGGCTGTTTTGCTTTGTTTTGTTTTGTTTTGTTTTCTCTCCCATATGAAGGATACTCTTGCTGGGTATAGTATTGTTGGTTGAAATTGTTTTTCACTTAACACTTTGAATATATTTTCCCATTCTTTCCTTGCTCACGTTGTTTCCAGCAAGAGGCCCAATGTTAAACTGATGGGATATCCTTTGAAAGTAACATGATGTTTCTCTCTTGCCAGTTTTAGTATCTTGTCTCTGTTTGTGGTTTTGGTCAATCTGGCTATGATGTGCCTTGGAGAAGATCTTTTTGGATTTATTCTATGTGGAGTCCTTTGTATTTCTTGGGTGTGGATATTCGAATACCTCTCTAGGTTTGGAAAGTTTTCTTCCAGGATTTCATGGAATGGATGATCAATGCCCTTCTTAGTTTCTTCACCTTCTGGGATACCGATTATCCGGATGTTTGGGCATTTAATGGTATCTCTTATTACTCGAATATTATTCTCATTTCTGAGGGATTATTTTCTGTCTTTTTGATGAATTTTTCTAGGTTAGAGGTTCTATTTTCTACATCTGAAATTTGACCTTCTGCATGATCTAATCTGCTTTTAATACTTTCAAGGAAGTTTTGATTTCCTCTTTACAGCCTTCATCTCCAACACCTCTGTTAGATTCTTTTTTATGGTGTGTATTTCCTCTTTCAAATTGTGCAAGAACTTGCTCACCTCCTGGAACTCATTGTCTCTTTCCTCCTGCATCTTCTGTAGTTCTTTGTCTCTCCTCTCTTGTATTTCCTCGAGTTCCCTTGTATTGTCTCCAGAGGATGAGGAGTTATTCTTTTCCCTTAAGGGAGAGATAATTATGGGCTTCTCATATTTCTTGTGCTTCTGTGATGGTTTCTGGTCATCAAATGGGTTGTACACTTTTTCCTGGGTTGATCTGAGGGAAGGAAGGTGATGTCTGGGCAGAAGGTATTCAGTGGTCCTAACCCATTTTTTTTCTTTATAATAATAATTGATAATTAGTCAATTTATTATCAATTCATATTTTTAAACTAAAATTATATTTAAAGTCAGTAAGGTATCTGGATTCCACATGTGCAACCGTGCAGTTCAAGTCCCAGACCTGGTGACTTGAAAAACATGCCAGGCGTGTGCTCATGTGAACTCAGAATCCTAAGGGGAGAATGGAGGAGACGGGATTGCAGCATGACCATCCCTCAGGGGTGGCAGGGAGGTGCTTTCTTACTCCCTGCCACCCCTGTCTAGTGATTACATATGTCCTGTAGCAAACTTAGAAAATATTATATTTAAAAGGTAGTTTTATATAAATTAAATTTACCAACCATGATTCTAGTCATAAATAATTCAAATTATTGATTTTTTTTCAAGGAAGAGTGAGTAGTGCTCAAATATGGCAGACTAAGCTCTTGTGATATAGTGAAAGTGCAATGCTTTGTAGCACTGGAAATCATAGAAATGATTAGAGTTTGGTTCCCAGGTCAGTCTGTACATAACAGACATGTGTGTGGGTACATGATCTTGTCTGGCTGATCAGACTGAGAGCCTATTGAAGGCGTTTGCCTTTCTCTCACTCTCAAGAAATAAACAAATTTTAAAAATATGACAAGCAAGAGATACCATGGCATTTCTAGTATTCTTGTTAGTTATTTTTTGCTTGTAGATGTAGCCATATAGTTATTTATGTATCTGTTCCATATATAACTTTGCATCCATAGATGCATGTGCTTTCCTTTTTCTGAGGAATCTGGTTTTGGAAATGCAATGTAATAAGCATTGCCTTTGAAGCTGCAGAGGGGGAAAGAACTGTATGCATTATAGCAATGATATTGGTATAGGGTGCAGCAAAGCGTAATAACCACATCTTCCATGTAAGACACTCCATATGCATTAAGATTGCTGTGTGAAGAATATAAAAGGAAATCTGCTGTATAAGTGTAGATGTTTTGTTTTGTTTTGTACATATTGAAGTACAGTGTTGTAATCACTGATGCGTGCTTGGGACAAATGATTATGAAAGATCCCGTTATCTTTTGAATCTGTTATTCTTAAGCTGTGGTTTCTTATAGCCTGCCATAGTTACTTGGTCACAGAGAGAAACTTGTTTTATTTGATTTTTTTTTGAAAAAAACCTTGATCTGCATAGTTCAATAATTTGCACTTGGTTCACTTGTTTATTCCAGAGGACAAATTCTTTTTTACACTGGAACATGAATAGAGATGTTTGAGATTTAGATCTTTTAAGAATTAATAAATTAACTGTTGGTATATTTTATACTTAACATTTTAGTTTCTTTTAGCTGTGATTCGATAGTATTCAAGGTGATACCCTTTTAATTCTAATACTACTTTCACCAGACCTTATTTCTTTTCTGGTTATTAAGGCATAGTAATAGAAAGTTAATGCCTCTCTTCTTTTAAATAATATAACCTAGTATTTATATCTGACTGTTTAGTGTGTTAGATTGCAAGCCTTATTTTATAACTATTAATATAAAGAGCTCTAAAAGGAAAATAGTCTCAATATTTATTATGAGTCTAAATAAGACAGTGGTGTTTGGTGTGCGTTTTTTTTTTTTTCAATGTGAAAACTCTTCGTTGCAAAGAATAGAATGCACATATAAAATGCATGAACTCGAATACCCTCAAAAAACCTTTTAGATGAAGCAGTGTATTCAGAGAAGAGAAAACCACGGTGAGTCAGCTGTCTCTTCAGGCTTTGCTCTCAGAATGGTTACTGATTTGTTTAGTGACCTTGGCCACCTTGGTCTGACTCCATTTTAGTTTTCTCTTTGACAAGTGGATGTCTTTCTACTAACCTGCTATCCCTGAATGTACTTGTAAGAGATATGCTATCTAAGTACCAATTAACAATAATACTTTTTATCTCAGGATTGCATTTCAATCTGAAGTGAGAACACAATTCATGGATATTTCTTTTGACCTTGTAATCTTTATCAAAAAATGAAAATCCAAGTATATTTTAATAAAGTACCTTGGGATAAATGACTGAAAGTTCATCACCATGTAAGTATTATATTCAATATAGATTCATTCAAATATGAAAATTTGGCTTAGCAAGTTGGCAGCTTGAAAATCCTTGCTTTATTAGTTAGCAAATCATTCTGGGTTTTATCACATTTTATTGTCAATCTCAGTTTTTGGGTGCCTAGGAACTCAAAATTATATGCTCAGCTGACCCTTTAATTAGCTCTCATTCTGTCTCACATGATTTATAGTCTGGCAGCTCACATGTAAAAATGATATATGATTTAATGAACTGGAAAGGCAGACTAACTTCCCACCTCTGATTGTTTAACACTTTCCTCTGGCTGGTGACTGGCGCTCCTGGGGCAAGCAAAGCAACATTTACATCCTTTCATTCAAATGTCATTGCAAGGACAGGAAAGTTCAGTATGCTGTGCTTCTGATGTTTGCAAACATACTTTTGTTTCATGAGAAACACAAGAACATTGATTCAGGTATTCCAAAATAGTTTATTAAGAGAAATATGAGTCTATTGACTCAATTCCTTTATTTTGCAGTGTTATTTCATTGATCTTGGGGCAAATATTGCAGACCAAGCAATACCGAGTTTAATCTGCAGGATTTGGCAGTGTTTTATGCCATTGGTCCATTAAAGCCATAAGTGGTAGAGTACATTAGAATCTGATCAAGGTACTGGGTTATAGCAGTGGATGAGAGAGACAAAGCCCCTCATAGGAGGCCAGGCAACGAACTATCATAAATGCATAAACATGTTAATTTCTGACTTGTGCCATATGGTGAGTGCTATGAAGAACAACTTTATGAATTTGACTCTTTTGGAGACCTCATATAAGTGGAATCATACACTATTTGTCTTACCATGACTGATTTATTGATTTAGCATAGTGTCCTCAAGGTTTCCTTATGATCATATATTGCAGAATTTCCTTCTTTTTCTTTGAGGCTGAAGTAGTCCATCATATGTACACACCATTTTCTTTTTCTTTTTCTTTTTTTTTGGAGAGGTTTTTGGTATAGGACATGTGTGCTTGCTAGAAAAAGACAGAGAGATAGAAAGTGAGAAATCACCCCCTGGGGGGATGACCACGCCACAATCCCTTCTCCTCCATTCTCCTCTCAGGTTCTTGGGCATGCATGCACACCCGCCTGGCGTGAGTTTAAGCCACCGGGTCCAGGACTTGAACCGGGGTCGACTACATGGGAGTCCAGCGATATAGCTATTATGCTAATTGCTGGTCTCACACACCATTTTCTTTATCTATTCACCTACTGTGATCAGTAATGCATTGTGCATGTACAAATGTATTCAGAGGGTAGGTCTTGTGTTAAGTGTTGTTACCACAATAATTAAAATACAAAAAACAGCTTTAAACCATGTACTCTAAGGCCATGTACTGGGAATGAGGAGATACTCATTAAAACTGCCATCAAGGGGGAACCAGCAGTTAGCGTAATGGCTATGTCGCTGGACTCACACATAGTCGACCGCGGTTCGCGTCCCGGACCCGGTGGCTTAAAACTCACGCCGGGCGCGTGTGCGTGTGTGCCCAAGATCCCGAGAGGAGAATGGAGGAGAAGGGATTGCGGCGTGACCATCCCCCCTAGGGGGTGATTTCTCGCTTTCTGTCTCTATGTCTCTCTCTGTCTGTTTGGTGAGCGCATGCACCCTATAGCAAAAAAACCTCCCTCCTCCCCCCCCCAAAAAAAAATAAAAACTGGCATCAAGGAAGACTTCCTGAAAGTTGATACCCCGGCCAAGACCCACATGATGGCAAAGGGTCCCGGGCAGAGCTGACTGAGTACAGGGTACAGAGGATACAAATTCCAGGGAGGAACAAGCTTAACAATGATAAGGAACAGAAAAAAGCAAAGTAGGGAGAAGGAGTAAAACATAGGATTGGAGAGGCAGGAATTGAGAACTGAGAAAGGCAGGTAGTGCTGGGCTTTGGAGGCCCCAGGAAAGAAGTGTAGGCCAAGTGTCACACTTTAAAGATCTTTGCCATGAGGTCAGCAGGTGGCATTGTGGTTAAGGTGCTGGACTCCCATATGGCTAACAGTAGTTCAAGTTCTGTACCTGGTGGCTTGCTTTCTCACATTCCCTCTTTCTTTCTCTGGTGAATTTTTAAAAAGTAACAATAATAATAAATAAAATTAAATTTAAAAATCTTTAGAAAGAAAATATTTTTGCCAAGGTGCATACTCCATTAGGTCAGGTTCCACCTGAATAATATGGAGTAGAGTGTTCTGGGGCTGAAACATATGAAAGTGTTTCACCAGTTGGTGGCATGGGATGAAGCACCTGGATGCTGCACAGTCATTTTTGAAATTCAGGTCCTGGATCTGGCAGCTTGAAAAACACGCCAAACACATGTACATGCGTGCCCCAAATCCCAAGAAGACAATGGAGGAGGGACTGCAGTGTGGCCATCCTCCCTGGGGGATGCTTTCTTACTTTCCCTGTCTGTCTGTCTCTCCCCAGCAAGTGTACAGGCCATATAGCAAAAACATAAAAAAAAAAAAAAAGCCTCATTATCTCAAGA
>NW_006159816.1:3222401-3234911 GCF_000334495.1 Tupaia belangeri chinensis
CTTTATGTTTTGAAAAATTACAAATACAGGGAAAAGTTGTATAAATGTATTGGCGGGTTCGCTGATTTAACAATTTGCCATGTTTGCTGTATTTCTTTTCTTTCTAAATATATACATATCTGTTGTGTGTTCTGTTTTGTGTTGCTAAAGCATTTCAAAGTTAGCTGCAGACATCCTGATGTCTCACCCTTCAATACTTGAGCATGTTTCTGATCACCTTCTGGCACTGTAACCATGTAATATTTTCATCTAATATCTATTATAGCCTTTATTTAAAATTCCCAATTGTCCTAATCCTGTCCTTTATAGCTGGTTTTTGCTTCTCTTGTCTTTCGTCTCCTTTAATTGAGAACAGTCCGCCAGCCTTCTGTGTTTTTTATGATATTGACATTTTTGAAGAGACAAGCCCATCGCTCCATAGAGTATCTCCATTTGTAGATGGCCGGTGTTTCCTCATGATTGGGTTTCAGTTAAATGTATTTGGCAAGAACGCTCCATAGGTGATTTTTTTAATAGTGTGTAGTATCAGGTAGCCCATGATGTTAGTTTGTCCCAGTGTTGACGATGTTAAACTTGATCACTTGGCAAAGGTGTATCTGCCACATTTCCCCGCTGAAAGGGTATCTTCTCCCTTTGCAATCAATAAATAATCTGTGGAAGAGGTACTATGAGACTCTGTGACTATCGTATTTCCTAATGGCCTTTCACCTAATGATGTTAGCATCCACAAATCCTTCTTTCCCGAATCAGTGATTGTGGAAAACGGTGACTTTTTTTTTTTTTTTTTTTTTTGTGAGGTTTTTGCTATAGGGCGTGTGCACTCGCCAGACAGACAGAGACAGAGAGAAAGAAAGCAAGAAATCACCCCCCAGGGAGGATGGATATGCCACATTCCCTTCTCCTCCATTCTCCTCTTGGAATCTTCGGCACGCATGCATGCACACGTGTCCGGTGTGAGTTTTTAGCCACCAGTTCCAGGACTCAAACTGTAGTCGACTACATGGGAGTCCAGCGACATAGCCATTGCACTAACTGCTGGTCCGTAAGCTCAAGATTCTTAAAAACATCAACATGTTGTTGTTCATTTCTGTCATACATTATGATGTTATTATTGTTCCAAATTGGACTAGGAAGAGCGCCTCTGAGCTGATGTTTTTAATCAGTTATTGAACACTTTCGTTTTTCCTAGCATACAAGAAGGTTCAGGCCTACTTCTTACTTTCTCTGCCCAGAAATTAATGATTAATTCAAAAAGTCCTGGTTTCTTTTAGTGTGAATGGTATTTAGAAACCCACATCTGGGGACCAGCAGGCGGTGTAATGGTTACATCTCTGTACTCCCATATTGCTGACTACAGTTTGAGTTCCTGAACCTGGTGACTTGCTGGTGAGTTGAAACTCATGTCGGGTGTGTGTGTGTGTGTGTGTGTGTGTGTGTGTGTGTGCGTGCCCACCCAAGATCCTGGGAGGAGATTGGAGGAGAAGGGACTGTGGAGTGGCCATACCCCCTGCAGGATGGTTTCTCACTTTCTGTCTCTCTGTCTCTCAAATGAGTGCATGTATCCTATATAAAAAATCTCACTAAAATAACAACAACAACAACAAAAAGAGAGAGACCCACATCTGGAACTGGATGTGTTTATTACTACTGGGATATTGTGACCTCCAGAATGAGGGTATCATTGATACCTCTAATTCTAGTCCAACACTACAGTTTTTCTTTTATCTTTCCCACCTTCTGTAACTGTTTCCATTCTCCCACAGAGAGAACCCTGATTCAACAACATGAATATATTAATATTTAGCCATTTGTGGCTATGATAACTGCTTGCCCCAATTTTAGAATTGCTACATCAGTATCAGTACCAATAACAAACTCATTGACTTCAAGATTTCTTTGTAGGTATTTTTATCCTTATAATATATTTCCTTGAGTATGTAAAATCATATAGTTTGTTCAAAAGTACCTGCATTCTTTTTCTATTTCTTCTCTATGAATATGTTTGATGTGCAATTAGGTTTGTTTCTGTTTGAATTCAGTTTTAGTTTCTTTTATCTTATTTAAATTGAACTTTTTAATATGTAAAACATTAACATGGCTCAAAAGTCAAACTATATAAAAAGGTATGTACAGCATTGCCAAATTTAAATCTATCTGTAGTCATTTTTGGCTTTGAACTTTCATGAGACAATAGGCACTTGTACTAACCATCCATAAATAGAGCAGCTTTATCAAAGTAGGTAACAGGTATATATATTTGCAGAACTCCAAAGGACCACACACACACTAATTTTTCTTCTTGTTTTACTTTTGGTATTACTTTCTCCTTACTTAAGCATTTAAATTTATATCTGAGAGTTTTATGTTAATTTTTAGCATGTGTGTTTTGATTTTTTTGGATATACATTATCTTTTTTTTTGGGGGGTGAGGTTTTTTGCTATAGGGTACATGCGCTCCTAAGAAAGACAGAAAGTGAGAAATCACCCCCCCCCGGGGGGGTATAGCCATGCCACAATCCCATTCTCCTCTTGGGGTCTTGGGCACGCACGTACACATGCCCAGTGTGAGTTTAAGTCCCTGGGTCCGGGACTCGAACCGCGGTCGACTACATGGGAGTCCAGAGATATAGCCATTACTCTAACTGCTGGTCCCAATATACATTATCTTTAATAAAACAATGCCTCTCATGTGTTTCATATTTTGTGAGATCTAAAATAGATCCAAATGGAAAAAAAGAGAGGTAATTTTATTTAAAGGATTTTCCTGTGTATGCTTCTGAAGCATCCAAGTTATGCATACATTTGAGAAATAAAGGACTGAACACTAAAAAATACAATCAAATTTTTGATTGTGCCAAAGTTGTAATATACCTAGGAAAATGTAAAATAAGGGGTTGTGCAGATTTTTAGAAAAGCTATGAAATAACTGAAAAATATTTTATATAACATTGTTATTTTTGCTCCAAACTGTAGACATTTCAAATTAATACAATGTTTCCTGTTGAAAGTAATGTCAGCAAAATCATTTCAATTTTGAGCATGATTCAGTTTCAGTTAGTTTTTGAATATATTCTCTAAGCATATCTTACTTTCATTTTTGGATGGTTTCATTATCAGTGTGGAAGTGATGATTATTATAAGATGAATATTTGACCATTCAAATGATTGATTTAAATGTTAAATTGTAATTTATATTGTTAGCCTAAAGAGCATGTGCACTGGTATCTTGCAGGGTGGCTAGGGTGTGGGTTAGTGTGCTTTCGGAAGTGAGGTAGTGGATCGCTTGATGTCTGGTTTTGCTTTAATGACTTGGTAGACTAAGTGAAGTAGGTAATAAATACAAAATGTCTAAAATAGTTCCCTATCCTTTCTTAAAACCTTATCAATCTGGGATTGGCAGATGGCATAATGGTTATGTCACTGGACTCACTCACAGTTGATTGTTGTTCAAATCCGGGACCCGGCAGCTTAAAGTTCACACCAGGCGCGTGTACATGCATGCCCCAAATCCTGAGAGAATAATGGAGGAGAAGGGATTGCGGTGTGGCCATTCCTCCTGGGGTGGTGGTGCTGTTTTTTCCTTTCTGTCTCTCCAATGAGTGTATGCACCCTATAGCAAAAAAATTCTTTCAATAAATAAATAAATAAATAAATAAATACCTGATCAATCTTTACTTTCTCTTGTGCAAATTTTACTTTTAAAAAGTTTATGTACATTAACAGTTCTACATGCAAATACCAACACCAGAAAGGTTAAGTTCCTTTCAGTAATTTTTACTCTAGTTTCATTCATATTAATTTAATTTATTTCCTTCTAAATCCTAGAAAAGCTGCAGTGAGACTCCATTTTTAAAGGGAGAGGGGAATAATTTGTAGCAAATAAAGAACTTCAAGGAATATCCTGGGATGGATGCCCAGGAGTGGGGGAGGTGAGAAGGAAGTAGGCAAGGGAGGGCCTGGTAGAAGGAAGATTCCTTTGTAAATGTAGCAAAAGGCCAGACTTCTCTTACTTCTCTGTTGAGAATCAACCAAGCATCCAACTGGAGCACATCTTTCTAATGATAACACAGTTCAGTTAATCTGTCCTGCTACTCCTTGGCTTATCCATGGGGAAAAAAAAGGCCTGTTGGAGAATCTCAGACCCACACTGGGGTCTGATAGGCAGGTAGTGTTGCCTACATTGAAATGGACCTCCACACCCTATCATAATTTGTTCTGCCTTATGCCTGATGTATTTCTCTGTCACAGAATTAACAATCTTCAAGTTCCAAATGTATGAATCAGAGAAATAGCAATCACCCAGAGATTTTCGTTATCAGTTTCTTTATGAGTCAATAAATTAAGATCTCAAGGAGACAGATGTGCTTGGCATAGAAGTGGAAGAACTCGAGCCATAACATTGGTCTTTCCTCTCCTGGTCTGGTCCAGGGTTTGGACCCTTTGACCACATACTCATTTCTTGTTACTACTGAGCTGACCCGCCTTTTTCTCTTGGAAGGAGCATTTGAGTCATCTTTTGGCCTTGAGAACATTGGTATCTACTTGCAAGTCTATTGCTGGAAAGTTAGAAAGTATACTTTCATCTCATACAAGTATACCCAAATATGATCATGTACCACATAGCAACAGTTTGGTCAACAATACACTGCAACATGACAGCAGTCCTGTAAGGAGTGTATAGGCTCTACAATACAGCCTTGATATGTAATGGGATAATATTGTCTGGGTTTGCGTAAGTGTACTTGAGGCTGTTTGCACAACAATGAAATTGCCTAATGACAATTTTCTCATAATATATTCTGGTTATTAAGCAATGCATAAGTGTATATGTAGGTCAAAAGTAAGACTTTAAAGAAATCTAATTTAAATGACAAGATCATTTTAATCTTTTTTTTCCCCAAAAGCAACTTGATCTGGTAAGTTTTTTTAGTCCTTGAGAGGTATTCATGCAATTTTGCTGACTCTTTAGCAGTACCATGCAATACAGCAGTGTCATGATGAGTGCATTGTAGGGGTCAATCTGACTGCTTACCATTTTCTACTAGTGCAAACTGTAGAAAGTTCCTGTTCCCTTATTTGGAAAACAGTAATAGCGACATCTCCCTAATATGATTCTGTGAAAATTCAATGAGATAATCTCTAAAATCGGGAGCATAGTGCCTGGCAGTGAAGATGGGCAGTTCAGTAACCATTATCTATGTTCACTACTGTCATCATTATTACTGATACTACCTAGCAAAGGAAGTTTATATAGACCAGGCATCCTGGGTTCAGGACTCAAATACAATTTCTTTGTTTTACATTTTAAACATTTTAGCATACTTTTAGATATTTTAGTTGCCTGAAAGAAAGCAAAAATCAGTTCATTTACTTTTTACATTATTAATGGACTTTTGTTTTACCCATAGGGCACGTGTGCTTGCTAGAGAGGAGGGAGACAGAGAAAGTGAGAGAGAAAGTGAGAAAACACCTCCTGGATGGATGGCCACACTGCAAACCCTTCTCCGTTTTCCTCCTGGGATTTTGGGCACATGTGCCTGGCATGATTTTCAATACAGCCTTGATATGTAATGGGATAATATTGTCTGGGTTTGCGTAAGTGTACTTGAGGCTGTTTGCACAACAATGAAATTGCCTAATGACAATTTTCTCATAATATATTCTGGTTATTAAGCAATGCATAAGTGTATATGTAGGTCAAAAGTAAGACTTTAAAGAAATCTAATTTAAATGACAAGATCATTTTAATCTTTTTTTTCCCCAAAAGCAACTTGATCTGGTAAGTTTTTTTAGTCCTTGAGAGGTATTCATGCAATTTTGCTGACTCTTTAGCAGTACCATGCAATACAGCAGTGTCATGATGAGTGCATTGTAGGGGTCAATCTGACTGCTTACCATTTTCTACTAGTGCAAACTGTAGAAAGTTCCTGTTCCCTTATTTGGAAAACAGTAATAGCGACATCTCCCTAATATGATTCTGTGAAAATTCAATGAGATAATCTCTAAAATCGGGAGCATAGTGCCTGGCAGTGAAGATGGGCAGTTCAGTAACCATTATCTATGTTCACTACTGTCATCATTATTACTGATACTACCTAGCAAAGGAAGTTTATATAGACCAGGCATCCTGGGTTCAGGACTCAAATACAATTTCTTTGTTTTACATTTTAAACATTTTAGCATACTTTTAGATATTTTAGTTGCCTGAAAGAAAGCAAAAATCAGTTCATTTACTTTTTACATTATTAATGGACTTTTGTTTTACCCATAGGGCACGTGTGCTTGCTAGAGAGGAGGGAGACAGAGAAAGTGAGAGAGAAAGTGAGAAAACACCTCCTGGATGGATGGCCACACTGCAAACCCTTCTCCGTTTTCCTCCTGGGATTTTGGGCACATGTGCCTGGCATGATTTTCAAGCTGCCAGGGCCAGGACTTGAATCACAGCCATGTGGGAGTACTGCATCTTTGCCACTACACCACCTGCTGGCCCAAATGGACTTTATTTATTTATGTTTTAGAGACGTTTCAGGGTTACAGAAAAATAGAGGAGGAAGTGCAAAGTTCCCATGCACACATTTTCCTGTTCCTCAGTATCCCCAAGATGTTAACATCTTACATTTGTATGATACATTTTTAAAGTGGTTGAAACAATCGAAATATATTATTGCTAACCAAAGTCCATATTTAGAGTTCATTCTTCACGTCATGCATTCTATGAATTTTCCTAGATGCATGTTGCCACGGGTCTATCATTACAGTATTAGATGGAGTTTTCTCAGAGCACGAGTTCTTAATTTTACTGCCTTAAAAATCCTGAGTTCTACTTTTTCGTCTCTTACCCCTCTAACCTTTGGAAACCACTGATCTTTTTACTGTGTCCAAAGTTTTGCCTTTTCCAGAATGTCATACATTGGAATTATAAACGATGTAGCCTTTTTTAGATGAACTTCTTTGACTTAGTAATATGTATTTTAAGTCCCTTCATGTCTTTTAGTAGCTAGATAGCTCATTTCTTTTTATTGCTGAGTAATATTCCATTGTCTGGATTTGCCATATTTTGTTTATCTACTCATGTGTGGAAAGGCATCTTAATTGCTTCCAAATTGTGGCAATTATGAGTAAGTCTTTTTGTACAATCTTGGTGCAGATTTTTGTGTGGGCACATATGTTACCAACATACTTAGGTAAACACCCAGGAGCACGATTGCTGGCTCCGGTATGATCATGTATAGCTTTGTAACTGCCTCGCAAAGTGGCTATGCCGTTTTACATTGCCACCAGCAATTAATGAGAATTTCCGTTCCTCCATATCCTTGCCAGCATTGGCTGTTTCCAGAGTTTCCATCGTATACTAAACTAACAGCATCTCTGTAGTGGTATCTTTTTATTGTTTTAATTTGCATTTTCCTAATGACATATGGTATGGAGCATCTCTTTACATGGGCATTTGTCGACTATCTATCTTCTTTGGTGAGATGTTTATTCAGATTCTTTTGCTCTTTCTTCAACTGGTTTCTTTTCTTACTGTTGAGTTTTTAAGAATTCTTTATATATTTTAGACACAGGTTTTTTTTCTTTTTTCTTTTTTTTAGCAGATTTGTGTCTTATAAATATATTCTCTCTGTGACTTCTCTTTCAGTTTCTCAACAGTGTTTTATCAAAGCTCAAGTTTTTAATTTCAGTAAAGTTTCACTCATGATTTTTTTCTTTTGTGAATTATGTTTTTAATATTACATCTAAAAGTACATATCTAAATTCAAGGTCCCCTACATTTCCATGTTTTTTTCTAGAAGTTTGATAGTTTTGTGTTTTAAATGTAGGTCTATGGTAGAGAGCCAAATATTGGAGGACATAAAAGCAGTGAAAATACTTAATGAGGATAAGACAGTGTGGAATGGGGACGTGAAGAGAAGAGGATAGAGAAAGATAGCAAGAGAACAAATAGAGAGGCATGAGATTAGTGGGACACAGATATGGTTTATTACCTGTTGATGACGTGTATATTATTCTCAACTGGATTGGTCTGAGAAGTATTTCATGATGGGTAAAGTCTTTTTACAAGCAAAATGAGAAATAGTGATTGACTGGTTAAAAAAATAATTGAAATAATAATGATTGGGGGAAAAATGAAAAGATTATGAATGATGAAGTGGAATTTTAATATCTCTCTATTGACTGACATGCATGGCATTCCCTTTTGAAAAAGCAATGTAATACACTGTAAAGTTGTACGTGATTCAATGTAATATAAACAAGATTATAATGATAATAATTAAATTTTAAAACATGTAGGTCTATGCTCAATTTTGAGTTAATTTCTGTGAGAAGTGTAAAGTGGGTACTAGATTATCATTATGTTTTTCACATGTATATGTATGGTTGTTAATCCATTTAAATTTTGCTCTGGTAAGTGAATTAATATTATTACTAAAGAAATGTTCACGTGTATGTTTTAATCACTGAAGACCTGGGAAAATATATTATTGTTTCTTAGTGAGCAAAGTGTTTTCGACTATGTGGAGAAGCGTTATTAGGATATGTAATTATTTATCAGTGAAACATTTCGACTTTTTTTTTTGGTTATATTTCAAGATGATTTGGAAAGACTGAAAAGGTGTGCCTGATTTAGAGCTGTGTATGTCTCTTAACTAAAATCAAATCACTCGATAAAATGTTTTTAGACTGGCCCTTTGGCACAATGGTTAGGTACTATGCCTAGGGAGTAAGATCTCAGAGAGTTGACTGTGTTAGAATCCTGGTCCCAGTGGTCAGATCCTGATGGGATGGAGAAAATGGAGGGAAAAAGATTGTGACCATGCACTATAAGGGGGTGCTTTATTTCTTTCTCTCTCCTCTTACCTCTGTCTCTGGTAAGCACATACCCCCTCAGACCAAAAAAAAAAAAAAAAAAAAAGTAAACTGTTTTGTTTATCTCTTATACTCTTTTATTAATTTTTTTTAAAATTTAATTCATCCCATCCTTTGAGTTAGTGGTTTGGTAGATTGTTGAAATGCTTGGCTCTCTCTGACCTCCCTTTTCCTTTTTTTTCCCCCTTCCCTTCCCTTGCCTTCCCTTTTCTTCTCTTCCCCTCCTCTCTCTTCTCCTTTCTTCCCTCCCTCCCTTCTCTGACTTCCCTCTCTCTTCCCTTTTAAATCACTATACTTGGCTAACAAACCTTAACATCTGCTGACATTATTGATCCTAGGAATGAAAACGTGAGATGATCTCTGAAAATATTTCTAGGCATAGAGCCCAGGCAATCCATAAACCCATATATTTCAAATCATGTGAATTTTGTGAAATATTCTCAGAAATATAGTTGCCAGTGATTTGGTTATGTAGACCTGTTTAAAGGAAAAATTTTAAAGTTATTCTTAAAGTGATCCATGGTTATTTATTTATTTTTATTTATATTCAAAACCTTCATGAAAACCAAGAACTGTTTCTTTTCCAAATGTTTCCTTTTATTGTTGGTGCATTCTTTTTAGTAGTAGCCACTCATTGTATAGTGGTTTGGTTAGTGTTGAACCAAATTATCTAAAAGATAAAATTGAATAAAAGATTTTGAACAAATTTTTACTGAATCAAGTTGCAAAGAATAAATGAGGTCATTTTGTGTTTCTAATGAGAAGTTTCCAAATAAAGATCATTATGATTAAATAATGTGTGTAATATGGTTTAGCCTCATGGTGAAAGAATTAATAACAGTTTAATAATTAGCATTTGGCTCTGCCCCAAACCTCTCCTCTGGCTCAACACCTAGCAAAGAAAGGAAAGTGGGAAGTAAAGTATAATCCATCAGGTGATTGGAAACCACTGTAAAGGCACAAGAAATATGGGAAACCAAGAAAATATGTCTCCCACCAAGGGGAAAGAACAGGCCTTCATCATTCACAGACATTACAATGGAACTCATGGAAATATCAGATAAAGAATTTAGAATATTCATAGTGACAAAGCTAACAGAGATGCAAGAGAAAAGAGACAATGAACTACAAAAGATGCAGGAGAAAAGATACAAATTCTAGGAGGTGAAGAAGTTCTTGCATGATCTGAAAGAGGAAATTACACACCATAAAGAAGAATCAAATGGAACTGTTAGAGACGAAGGCTGTAATACAGAAAATCAAAACCTCCCTTGAAAGTACTAAAAACAGATTAGGTCACGTAGAAGATTGAATCTCAGATATAGAAGACAGAACCTCTGACCTAGAAAATTTCACCAGAAAGACTGAAAAAAGAACCCTCAAAAATTAGAATAATCTAAGAATAATACTAGATACCATTAGATGCCCAAACATCTGGATAATCGGTATCCCAGAAGGTGAAGAAACTAATAAGGGCATTGATAATATATTCTATGAAATCCTGGAAGGAAACTTTTCAAACCTAAAGAGGTGTTCAAATATCCAGACCCAAGAAATACAAGGACACCACATAGAATCAACCCAAGAAGATCTTCTCCGAGGCACATCATAACCAGGTTGACCAAAACCACAGACAGAGACAAGATACTAAAATTGGCAAGAGAGAAATGTCAGGTTACTTTCAAAGGATATTCTATCAGGTTAACATTGGACCTCTTGCTGGAAACAATGTGAGCAAGGAAAGAATGGGAAAATATATTCAAAGTGTTAAGTGAAAACAATTTCAACCAAGAATACTGGCACGATTATTTTTCATATGGGAAGAAAAGCCCAAACATTTGCAGATAAACAAAACCTTATAGAATTCACCAACATCAGACCAGATCTTTGAGAAGTTCTGAAGAGAGTGCTGTACCAGGAAAACTAAAGAGAGACAGACAAAAATAACAGAACAAAAAAATTATGAAGAAAAAGACCAACTTAACGGTAGGGATCATTTTGGAAATATTGACAATAATGCTGAATGTTAACTTTCCAGGATTTTAATGGAAGATCAGATCACAGTAACACTGCAAATCCAATAAAAGAGAGAGAACATGAGACTGAACTAATGAAACAGAGTTCTATGACTTTTGTCTAAAATATGACTGTTTTTTGTCTGTGCTTTGTCTTCCAGATTTAAGAATTTTGGTTTTCTTTTTAGTGGTTGATAGGTTCAGCAATTGGTTAAAAAATTTTTTTTCATTGAAACAGAAACTCCCTTCCTGACCCCTTTGCAATTAAAACATATTTGTGAGCATTCTTATTTTGTGGCAGAATGGTTATTTGCATAAGTTCAATAATACAATAATATCTGTTGCCTTGCATCAGAAATTGAATTCTTGTGAGGCTTTGTGCAAATAACAGACCAAACTGAGATTAACCTTTTTTATTTTTTTCACAAATAAGTTAGCTTATACCTCTAGTAAAAGGGGGAATGGAGAGAGAAAAAAATGTTTCAGAAGAAAATTATAGTTCACTAGTCATTAGATTCTAGCTTTGTCCATACTTTTAGTTTAAGATCTTTAGTGAAGATTTTAAAAGGTGAGAAAAAAATAATATGGAAGAGAGAAGGAAGGAGAAGGAACAAACAAGTAAAAGTATGCTCAATTGACAAAAAATGAGAAGCTATTGGCTGATGATAAGGTATATAATATCTTTGTCTTGACTGACATGCATATTTGTGCTGGACAAAGAAATGTTCACTGTAAAGACATGATTGAATGTAAATAAACAATTTAGCATTTGAATTTCGATTTAACTGTCCTTTGTAGTGTGTATTTTTGCCTTTGTCGGATGTATCTATTTTTGGTCTTTGGTAATTCTCACATATTCTTATATCATATTTGCCCTCTATTTGAGAGTACCTACATGATAAAAACATAAATAAAGCCAATCTAACAGTTCTGCAAGCTTGTATGCTCATGTCCCCCAAACACGGAAATGCTCATAGCACCGTCATTCATATTAGTTCAGATGGAAATTACTCAAACAGTATTTTGAGTATTTTACTCCTGAAACAGTAGACCATATAAGTAACTTGTACAATAAAATACTCTGTAGAAGTGAAAGCAAATGATTCACAACTACACATAATATTATAGTCAAAACTTACCGGAAAATAACATGCCCATGGTTCTATTTATAGAAAGTTTAAAAACAGATCTAGTCTATGGTCAAAAGTTAAAATCGTGGTTACCCTAAGTCTCTAAGGGAGCATGAGGAGGATTCTTGGGTTTTGATAATACTGTAATATTACACTTGATCTTAGATTCTTCTCAGGTATTTCCATTCACTTCTTGAACCCTTCCCATCACAGGGTCTTTCACCAAAATATCTGACTGCTTGCAGTTCCCTGAAAAGCCTGAGTTTTCCACATTTTTTTCTTTGCATTTATTTTATTCATAATGGAGAGCATGTGCATGGGGTGGCAGGGGGAGAGAGTGAGATGGACAAAGGGAAAGGCAGAGAGAGAGAGAGAGAGAGAGAGGAGAGAGAGAAGAGAGAGAGAGAGAGAGAGAGAGAGAAGAGAGAGAGAGAGAGAGAGAGAGAGAGGAGAGAGAGAGAGAGAGGAGAGAGAGAGAGAGAGAGAAGAGAGAGAGA
>NW_006159816.1:3235046-3247943 GCF_000334495.1 Tupaia belangeri chinensis
GAAGAGAGAGAGAGAGGGAGAAGAGAGAGAGAGAGGTACCTTCCACAAGGTCTTGTCACACCACGATCCCCTTTCTCCAGCCCTGGGCATTCACTGGCATGTTTTCAAGGTCAGCCAGGGGATCTGAACATGCAGCCAGCCATGTGACTTTAAGCACTGCAGTTCAGTTTGCTATGGACTGCACCACCAAGCACGGCCTCCACTTGATCTTGATGTCAGTCACATGGGGTATGTTTACTTTGCGACAATTCATAGACTCTAAGCTTATGATTTTTGCTTGTGTGTATGCCTGTTATCCTTTAATAACATGCAGCACGAAAGGCAATGTCTACATCAACTTTGGCTCCAAGGAAGGCAGCATTTATCAGTAACAAGCAGTTACTGAGAGGAGGCTAGGAAATGTGGGGCAAGTAAGGTGTATGTGAAGGTTAGTTTATTTAACAGTATTTACGTAATACTGGGAATTATTATTTACATTTTGATTGGAGAATCATATTTTTCCAGTCAATTATTATTTATAGTCCCCTAAATGCAAAACACAAGTTTTCTACTGCAGGAAATGCATCATCGTTTTCTTGAAATGGTGCATGTTCTCCTTTGAAATGAGCCATTCAATATTTGAATTAGTGGCAGAGAAATCTTTCCTTGAAATTCTTCAATGATGAAACATTCTGTCCTGTCTCCACAGGATAGAATTCTAATTTCTTGGGAAGGAAATAAGGATCACTGTGATCTAAATTCTCCTCAGGTATCTCTATTCATTTCTCCCTCTCCAATCCTTCCCATCACAAGTCTCTCTCCCAGATACCTAGCTCCTTCCAGTTCCCTGAATGCCCTGACTTTTTTCACATTACAAGTCTCTGTTCTGGCTCTTTCTTGTGCCTGCCTTTCCCCAGCCACCTCACAGTTTCACATATTTTTGACTGCTGTATTTTTTGTGCTTAACAGAATCTGGCAGGTGGCAAGCTGGCATATTGAAGGCAGCTTGAAGACTTAATCGGTATCTTACAGTTCACTATACCATTATATCTCCTTAAATAATCATGTCTCCTTCCTTATTGCTAGAGGGCATATGTGCTCACTTGAAAGAGATGGAGGGAGAGAAAGCACCCGCAGTGGGGTGTGGTCACATAGCAATCCCTATCTCTCCCTTTTTTATCCCTTCAGGATCCTGGACACGCATGACATGTACCCGGAATGTCCTGCAAGCTGCAGGGGCTGGGACCTGAATGTAGAACCTGGCTGCCTTAACCTCCAGGCCACAGAGCCTAGTGTTCTTACTAGGTTTTAGGTTCACTTTGTATAGTAAAATTTTCTAATTTCTCTACTGAAACAATTTGAACATGGTAAGAACTTAATGTATTGATCAGATTAAAAATTTGAAGTTTTAAATTGATAGATAAACCAGAAGTCAGCTGTAATAAATCTGTCTCCCATGTATGCCTTAAGAATTTTTAGCTTCAATTTTACCTTTAAAAAAATGTTTTTTTTTTTGCCACAGTGTGCATACAGTTGCTGGAGAGAGAGAGAGAGAGAGAGAGAGATAGAGAGAGAGAGAGAGAAAGAAAGCACCCCTAATGGGGGAAGGTCATGTTATAATCCCTCCTAATCCCCCCTCTATTTTTCCTTCCTTTTGGGATTTTGGGCACTCGCATGCATGTGTGCAGTGTGTTTCCATGCTGCTGGGTCTGGGACTCAAACCATGCAGTTGGCCATATGGAATCCAGTGACCTTAATCACCACGCCATAGGCTAACCTCAGATTTACATTTCTTACTGCATTGTTTATAAATTCTAAAGCAATATTTATATTTAGTATATATTTTGTGGGAAGGTGCTAGGTGATAAGAAGAATGAAGGCAAGTTAAGAAATTTTATTCTGGATAATTTATAAAGTACATTTTATTTATTTATTTATTTATTTATATTTTAGTTTACTAGAGGGCACAAGAGCTTGCTGAAGGAGATCAAGTGAGAAAGCACCTCCCCTCCCCTGGAGAATGGTCACACTGCCATCCTTTCTCCACCTCTCCATTCGGGATTTTGGACACACATGCACATGGACCCAACATGTTTTTCAAGCTTCTGGGTCTAGGAACTCAAACTGTGGGATCTAGTTACCTTAACCACTATGCCACAGGGTGGCCCTACAAAACAAATTAAAAACAAAATAAAGCACAAACTTCCAGTTCATTTTAGGTACAGACCCATTGTGTAAATTGTGGAGAAATACGTTTCTACTGACTTTCTGCTTAAAGGCAGAGTGCTGCACACTTTAAAGGCATCTCTCGGGGACATTTTGGCTTCTCAGCAGGGCTATCAATAGAGCTCTATGCTTCATAAAGATGGATGAGGCTGGGGTAAGTGGTGTCTGAGTATTCTAACAGAAACAAAATCAGCCATCAAGTTGTTGAAGTGGTGTGTTTCATTGTTAACAAGCCTGCCTTCCATCTCCATCCCTGAAGAAAACCTATGAATGCATCAAGCTCTTGCTTGTTTTGTTGTTTTCTTTGTGGCTTTATAGAGTTGTGTCCAGAAACAGAGCCCTCATTATCAGTCTTTGCTGAAATACTCTTTCCTTTCCTAGTACCTTTAGAAAAATTCCTCACCGATTCATTTAAACATCCAACTCTACTCTTGTTGGACAGTTCTAAACCCCAATCTCAGCTGTGTGTGAGGGTGGAAGCTATGTTATAAACAGCTGAGAAGAGAGAGAGAGAGGTACCTTCCACAAGGTCTTGTCACACCACGATCCCCTTTCTCCAGCCCTGGGCATTCACTGGCATGTTTTCAAGGTCAGCCAGGGGATCTGAACATGCAGCCAGCCATGTGACTTTAAGCACTGCAGTTCAGTTTGCTATGGACTGCACCACCAAGCACGGCCTCCACTTGATCTTGATGTCAGTCACATGGGGTATGTTTACTTTGCGACAATTCATAGACTCTAAGCTTATGATTTTTGCTTGTGTGTATGCCTGTTATCCTTTAATAACATGCAGCACGAAAGGCAATGTCTACATCAACTTTGGCTCCAAGGAAGGCAGCATTTATCAGTAACAAGCAGTTACTGAGAGGAGGCTAGGAAATGTGGGGCAAGTAAGGTGTATGTGAAGGTTAGTTTATTTAACAGTATTTACGTAATACTGGGAATTATTATTTACATTTTGATTGGAGAATCATATTTTTCCAGTCAATTATTATTTATAGTCCCCTAAATGCAAAACACAAGTTTTCTACTGCAGGAAATGCATCATCGTTTTCTTGAAATGGTGCATGTTCTCCTTTGAAATGAGCCATTCAATATTTGAATTAGTGGCAGAGAAATCTTTCCTTGAAATTCTTCAATGATGAAACATTCTGTCCTGTCTCCACAGGATAGAATTCTAATTTCTTGGGAAGGAAATAAGGATCACTGTGATCTAAATTCTCCTCAGGTATCTCTATTCATTTCTCCCTCTCCAATCCTTCCCATCACAAGTCTCTCTCCCAGATACCTAGCTCCTTCCAGTTCCCTGAATGCCCTGACTTTTTTCACATTACAAGTCTCTGTTCTGGCTCTTTCTTGTGCCTGCCTTTCCCCAGCCACCTCACAGTTTCACATATTTTTGACTGCTGTATTTTTTGTGCTTAACAGAATCTGGCAGGTGGCAAGCTGGCATATTGAAGGCAGCTTGAAGACTTAATCGGTATCTTACAGTTCACTATACCATTATATCTCCTTAAATAATCATGTCTCCTTCCTTATTGCTAGAGGGCATATGTGCTCACTTGAAAGAGATGGAGGGAGAGAAAGCACCCGCAGTGGGGTGTGGTCACATAGCAATCCCTATCTCTCCCTTTTTTATCCCTTCAGGATCCTGGACACGCATGACATGTACCCGGAATGTCCTGCAAGCTGCAGGGGCTGGGACCTGAATGTAGAACCTGGCTGCCTTAACCTCCAGGCCACAGAGCCTAGTGTTCTTACTAGGTTTTAGGTTCACTTTGTATAGTAAAATTTTCTAATTTCTCTACTGAAACAATTTGAACATGGTAAGAACTTAATGTATTGATCAGATTAAAAATTTGAAGTTTTAAATTGATAGATAAACCAGAAGTCAGCTGTAATAAATCTGTCTCCCATGTATGCCTTAAGAATTTTTAGCTTCAATTTTACCTTTAAAAAAATGTTTTTTTTTTTGCCACAGTGTGCATACAGTTGCTAGAGAGAGAGAGAGAGAGAGAGAGAGAGAGATAGAGAGAGAGAGAGAGAGAGAAAGAAAGCACCCCTAATGGGGGAAGGTCATGTTATAATCCCTCCTAATCCCCCCTCTATTTTTCCTTCCTTTTGGGATTTTGGGCACTCGCATGCATGTGTGCAGTGTGTTTCCATGCTGCTGGGTCTGGGACTCAAACCATGCAGTTGGCCATATGGAATCCAGTGACCTTAATCACCACGCCATAGGCTAACCTCAGATTTACATTTCTTACTGCATTGTTTATAAATTCTAAAGCAATATTTATATTTAGTATATATTTTGTGGGAAGGTGCTAGGTGATAAGAAGAATGAAGGCAAGTTAAGAAATTTTATTCTGGATAATTTATAAAGTACATTTTATTTATTTATTTATTTATTTATATTTTAGTTTACTAGAGGGCACAAGAGCTTGCTGAAGGAGATCAAGTGAGAAAGCACCTCCCCTCCCCTGGAGAATGGTCACACTGCCATCCTTTCTCCACCTCTCCATTCGGGATTTTGGACACACATGCACATGGACCCAACATGTTTTTCAAGCTTCTGGGTCTAGGAACTCAAACTGTGGGATCTAGTTACCTTAACCACTATGCCACAGGGTGGCCCTACAAAACAAATTAAAAACAAAATAAAGCACAAACTTCCAGTTCATTTTAGGTACAGACCCATTGTGTAAATTGTGGAGAAATACGTTTCTACTGACTTTCTGCTTAAAGGCAGAGTGCTGCACACTTTAAAGGCATCTCTCGGGGACATTTTGGCTTCTCAGCAGGGCTATCAATAGAGCTCTATGCTTCATAAAGATGGATGAGGCTGGGGTAAGTGGTGTCTGAGTATTCTAACAGAAACAAAATCAGCCATCAAGTTGTTGAAGTGGTGTGTTTCATTGTTAACAAGCCTGCCTTCCATCTCCATCCCTGAAGAAAACCTATGAATGCATCAAGCTCTTGCTTGTTTTGTTGTTTTCTTTGTGGCTTTATAGAGTTGTGTCCAGAAACAGAGCCCTCATTATCAGTCTTTGCTGAAATACTCTTTCCTTTCCTAGTACCTTTAGAAAAATTCCTCACCGATTCATTTAAACATCCAACTCTACTCTTGTTGGACAGTTCTAAACCCCAATCTCAGCTGTGTGTGAGGGTGGAAGCTATGTTATAAACAGCTGTTTTTCATACTTCAATTGCTTCTTTTCTCTGTCTTTACTGATTTTAGAGTCTCATTTCCTGATTCTTGAGCTCAGAGAGGCAATGAAAAGATTAAAAAGGAGGAGACCCTAAATTTGGTGCCTCTGAAGCCTGCAGAGCTGAGGAAGGAGATGGCATCTGAATGCTGACAATGAATTCTAAGATCCTGGGAAGAAGGAGATGGTAGAGCATAACTGAGATTATGAAAGAGAGGAGAGCATGGGGCGAACATATGGTGAAAACCATGAGTTAGGAGCAGTGGGGGCATTCTCACCCTAGTCCTTTACCCCCCTCACTTCTTGAAAATGGCATCTAGTCTTAATTGGCAAAAGGCAGAAAAGTCCCTTCCAAAATAGTTTGGTGAATCATTTTGTGGGGACTTCTGCTTTAAAACATCATTACTGCTTAACTGATAAAGTGGAGGTGCCACTAATTAATCTGAGGTTCAGAATAAACTCTCAAGTAATTTAGAAAAGAGGAAATAAGATGCTTTTTAAGCTTGTCTTTATACTTTTAGAATCATGAGGGTAGCTTATTTTGTTGATCTATGTTTTTGAAGGAAAAGAACTGTGTTTTCATAGTAACACATTAGGGATTATCCAAAAAAGTGCTTTACATACAGCTCAACCTAGATAATATTAATTTTAGAGTAAATTTAGAGTGAATAAATTGAAAATGTATTTTGATTTCTGTCACTTAAAATTTAAAAATTAAAAAAAATAACAGGAAAGAGTGAATAGATAGCATTCTGGACTGGCTTTGCTTTTGTAAATGGGGGATTAGGATTTATCTGTCCTATAGAGGACACACAGCATTTAGATTAGACATAATCTGATTGTATTGCAATACAAAGGCCATTCAAGTCAGTTCAGTTCTAGGGTCTGTAAACACCATATGACCACTGATTGGTCCAGGGAAGGGTATTAACAGAAAGATAATGATGAGTTTTAATCCAAATCCCTAAAGCACAACAGCTGTGGCTTCAAATGAGTTTTCTTTCAGACTTTAAAAGTGATGTTATGTGTCTTACAACATGATAAATTGAACAAGTTTTTCTTTACTTGTGAAAAGTGTATACCTATTTAACTTTCATTTGATGAGGAAGTTTTCATGTTTCAGATTCCTTTTAGAATATAATATAGATGGTGTCAACATATTTGCATATTCATCTCCAGAAGTTCTGTTTGATTCTTTTTAAAGAATATCTAGCTCCTTGTGGAGTTCTTCCTTCAAGACATGGAAAGATGTTACTCTTGTAATTAGTTGTCTGTTTCTTCTTGCATCTCACGGAGTTTTGTTATGATGGATATTCTGAATTATTTTTATGACATTTCTGTTATCTTTTGTGTTTTACCTTTTGTTGGTGAGAGGTTATTGCGTTCCTTTGGGAGGAAGTATTTCTTGTTTTTCTCGTATTTCTTGGGACTCTGCTTTGATTTTTGGTCATCTGGTAAAGTCCTCACTGCTTTCTGCTTCTTTGTAGTAGATTCTATAGCTGTGTGCTCATGCACTTCCCTGTGGTGTGATAGCTTTGTGCCAGTTTCCCTTTTCTACCATCAGAGGGAGTGTGGTGTCCACAGTGGGAGTTTTGGGTTCAGATTTTCAGATGGGAGTTTCTCTCCTTTTTCTGCTAGGGTGGGAGGAATTGTAGGAAGAGAGAGAATTCCTCTAGAACCTCACTGTATACCCACACCTCAGCCATCCCCTGTGGCTGGAGGCTGAGCTGGACAGGTAGAACGTAAGGTGGTAGCCCAAGTTGTGTGCCATGTACTGCATGGTGCATGTGCCAGAGTAGCCCTCCTCTCACACTCCAGGCTGAGCAAGGGGCTTTGGTGATCAGCTCAGGCCAGGAAGCCTCTGCTAACATGTTGCTCCTTTTACCTCTGAGTCTATGGGAAACAAGTGGTGGTCCTTGAAGGTCAGGGAAGCCCCTCCTCCCACACTCCAGGCTAGGCAGGAAGACTTTCATGATCAGGTCAGGCTAATGGCCTCTGGTGTCCTGTTGCTCCTTCTGCCTCTAGGATTGCAGAAACCAGCTACAGGTCTTTGAAGGTTGGAGCAACCCCTCCTCCCATACTCCAGACTAGTTGTGTGTGTGTGTGTGAGGCTTTGGTGATAAGATCCAAGCAACTGAAAAGAACAGAAAAATAACCACTAAAAATGAGGACAACATGCTGCAAGTTCTAGACACTATTAAATGACCAAAAAGTTGCATAATGGATATTCCCAAAGGCAAAGAGATGGATAAAGGCATAAAAAAAAAATCTCTTTCATGACATATTAGCTGAAAACTTTCCTAATTTAGAGAGGCATACAGACATCTAAATACAAAGAATATCAAATCAATTCAACATAAGAAGATCCTCTCCAAGGCACATCATAGCCAAATTAGTAGGAAAAACAAAACAAAACAAAAACAAAAAGAAAGATAAAGACAATATTCTAAAAATGGTAAGAGAGAAATGCAAAGTTACTTACGAAGTTTACCCTATTAGACTAATATCAGACTTCTCATCTAAAACAAGACAGACAAGGAAAAAATGGGAAGACATATTTAAAACTCTGAAAGAAAAACTATTTCAGCCAAGAATACTATACCTGGCAAGATTTTTCTTCAAAGGAGTAGGAGAAATAAAATAATTCTCAAATAAACAGAAGCTGAAAGAATTCATCAAAACTTGAACAGCTAGCTCATCAGAAAATACTTAAGGGAGTATTACATCAGGAAAACTAAAGGGAGATAAATGGAAGTTAAGAGAACACCGAACAGAAAAACAACAACAAGAACAAAAGAGTAACAAAATGACAGAGGTAAGTCTGCATATATCGGTAATAGCATTGAATGTTAATGAAATAAATTCTCCAATAAAAGACACATGATGACTCAATGTATAAAAAATAAAATAAACCCTCTGTATATTGCTCACAAAAAGTAACACCTCATTGGCAAAGACATACATTGACTGAAATTGAAGGACTGGAGAATGTTTTTTCATGCAAATAGAAATAAAAAAGGCCAGGAGTCATGATACCATCAGACAAAATAGATTGTAAGATAAAAATAGTAAAAAAGAGACAAAGAAGGACACTGTTAATATATCATTCTATCATGAAAGGATTAATATACCAAGAAGTAATAACAGTTATAAATATTTATGCACCCAATACCAAGGCACCCAAATATGTAAAAGAAAGGCTGTTAGATATTAAGGGAGATATAGGCTACAACACATTATTTGTTGAGGATTTCAATGCCCCTCTGTCACCACTGGACAGGTCAGCTAGACTAAAAATAAAGAGTCATGGAAGCTAATTGAAAATGGGCCAGGCAGATATTTCACTAACAACTATAAAATAACCTTTTTTTCCTTATCTCCGCATGAAACAATTTTTGAAGACTGACCACACAGTAGGGCACAGAACAAGCCTTCTACATATTAAAAAGTGTAGAAACTCTATCCAGCTTCTTCTCTGACCAAAATGGAATTAACCTGAATTCAACCACAGAAAGAGATCCAAAGTGGATAAATATGAAGTTTTAATAGTAAAGTGAGCCAGCTTTTGAAACACTACGTCCTCTCAATATCTACCGAATGTCTGCATTCTATGGCAGAAATTGAAAGACCCAAAAAAGTGAGAGTAGAGAGGATAAATGTAGATGCTGGAGACTGTAAGGGAGGAGAATGAGTGGTCAAGAATGGGTGGGAGGGGCAGGCAGAAGAAACATTTACTAGACAAAAGAATATAAAGTTATCTGTTGGAAATGATATATATGTTGGGACCAGCAGAAAGCATAATGGTTACATCACTGGACGCCCTTGCAGTTGACTACAGTTCAAGTCCAGAACCAGGTGGCCTAAAACTCATACTGGGCACATGTATGTTCATGCCCAAAATCCTGAGAGAAGAATGGAGGATAAGGGATTGCGGCCTGACCATCCCTCCAGGGAGTGATTTCTTGCTTTCTGTCTCTCTCTCTGGTGAGCACACACACTCTATAGCAAAAATCTCTCTTTTAAAAAAAGAAAAGAAAATAGTGAATATGGTAATATCCTCAATTTGAGTGCCATGTACTACATGTATACTTTGAAAAACCATATTGTGCATTATAAAGATGTACAATGATAGAATGTAAATAAAGAAAAATAATGTGGAAAAAATAGAAAACCATGTATCTCTCCAAGGAGAACAAATTTGACCAGCTAGCTCATTTCTCTTGGTCTTGAGCTGAAACATTTTTTCCTAGGGTCTTTAGTCTGCTGGCAAACCTTACAGATTTTAGACTTGTGTGAGCCAGTTCCATAAAATAAATACCTTGTTCAAAAAATATTACTATGTAAGTTCCAAATATTACTTACATTTTCCAAATATATCACGTTACCCAGCCATAGTGTAATACAGAGTAACATAGTCTTCTCCTTCAGCCCCCAAATGTCTCTGAACTGCTTGAACAGTGTGCTCTATCTTCTCAGCTATTGGGGAAACAGACTCAAAACTTTCTGAGTATACCGATAGAGGGAGGTCTTAGAGTTGGGGTGTTGGCTTAGGGAGGGAGGTAGAGGATATACTAAAATGCAAGAAAAACCACCCAATCAGGATGCTTCTGTAGAAAGAGAAACAATGGGAATAAAGAGAAAAGAGTGTTAAGGAAAATGTTACAGATATACTCGATGGTAAATAAAATTTTGACAAAAAGCTAAGGAGAATTTAAAAATGAGCTTAGTTTTGTGGCCTTAGGTGGCTCGAAAAAGATAGCTTGATATGAAATTAAGCTTGTCTAGTCATAGCAGGCATCTTCATCTTTATCTATAATTAAAATTCACCTATTTGTGAGACTTGCACTGCAGCTGTATAATAAGCGTAGTAATTTTATGCAGTATTTGAGGGCAACTGAAGAATCTAATTTGAAGTCACAAGATCCAGGCAAAAGAAGGGCAGTCTCTCTCTTATTACCTCAACTACTCTATCTCACTTATGGAATCAAGACTGTAAATTAGAATATTTCTTTGGCTAGGACTTTATGACCTGTGCAAAGTTATCTTTTGATTCATTATCAATTTTGAGCTCTTGAAACTATATTGATTTTTTCCCCTTCTCTGATGAAGAGAACCCATCTGTAGAGAAAATTTTCCATACAGTCTGAAACTGTTTTTCTTTTTCACTTTACAGCTTCCAAGGTTATATAATCACTAACAGACTATTAATATCTTTGTAGCCTTTTTAAAATTAATTTTTATTTACATTTTGCTACTGTACATCTTTACAACGTACAACATAGTTAATCCCAGCATGAATACAGTGCATATTAGCCAAGTCACAGACGTTACCATATACTTTATCGTCAACAGATACGTTTTTATTTTTGTATATATTAAATGTTTTGTTTGTTTGTTTTTTTCCAGATAATTTTAACTAAAAGTTCAGGTCTAAAATCGTGCTTCATACATAATGAATGTCTTACTTACATTAACATAAAATTCCTTTTTGGCTTTTATATGCAAAAGAATAATTCTTTAGAATGGAAAAATGTATTCCAGTGACTTAATTGTTAAAGGTTTAAGGGTCTGGACTTGGGATTTTTTCTGGAAGAGGAGACTTCTAGGTTTACTGTGTCCAAATGTTCTTTAAACCTAAATAGTATTCACAAGCTGGCCTCAGTTAACAGATTAAGATTCAAAAGTCTAGGGAAAGCTTTTTTAGGTTCAGTGTGTGGTATGACATTCAGACTGCAAATGTCCTTCATGGCACCTTCTGTGTGCGCAGGAAGCCACCGAGCTTTCTTGACCACGAAGAAGTTATCACTGCGGATAACTGGGATTAGAATGAATTGGCAGATGCTTTGGCTAGGACTTTATGACCTGTGCAAAGTTATCTTTTGATTCATTATCAATTTTGAGCTCTTGAAACTATATTGATTTTTTCCCCTTCTCTGATGAAGAGAACCCATCTGTAGAGAAAATTTTCCATACAGTCTGAAACTGTTTTTCTTTTTCACTTTACAGCTTCCAAGGTTATATAATCACTAACAGACTATTAATATCTTTGTAGCCTTTTTAAAATTAATTTTTATTTACATTTTGCTACTGTACATCTTTACAACGTACAACATAGTTAATCCCAGCATGAATACAGTGCATATTAGCCAAGTCACAGACGTTACCATATACTTTATCGTCAACAGATACGTTTTTATTTTTGTATATATTAAATGTTTTGTTTGTTTGTTTTTTTCCAGATAATTTTAACTAAAAGTTCAGGTCTAAAATCGTGCTTCATACATAATGAATGTCTTACTTACATTAACATAAAATTCCTTTTTGGCTTTTATATGCAAAAGAATAATTCTTTAGAATGGAAAAATGTATTCCAGTGACTTAATTGTTAAAGGTTTAAGGGTCTGGACTTGGGATTTTTTCTGGAAGAGGAGACTTCTAGGTTTACTGTGTCCAAATGTTCTTTAAACCTAAATAGTATTCACAAGCTGGCCTCAGTTAACAGATTAAGATTCAAAAGTCTAGGGAAAGCTTTTTTAGGTTCAGTGTGTGGTATGACATTCAGACTGCAAATGTCCTTCATGGCACCTTCTGTGTGCGCAGGAAGCCACCGAGCTTTCTTGACCACGAAGAAGTTATCACTGCGGATAACTGGGATTAGAATGAATTGGCAGATGATTACAATTTTCATTATTACCTTCACGCTATATTTGAATGTTGAAGTACGTTACCAAAAGAAAGTGGCTTTATATGTTAGGATATTGCCTTTTATAAGAGCTAGTTTTGGATAACATGTATTAAGCTCTGGTAATTTAAGAACTCTAAATGGCAGGACGATCTCCTACTTGAAAACACATGGTTAATTGTGGTATCAGGCAGTCTTCTCTGAAGAGCAGGCATACCCCTGTGAAAACGGACAGAAGTCTGTTAGCCTCCCCTTGCATAAACCTCTGTGCTTAACAGGCTTTCATTTAACTCAGACCTTAGTATACTATGTAGCTTAGGAATCTATTGTGTAGGACTCTCCCCCCACCCCACCTTGGAAGACCAACAACTGAAATTATTCAGTAGTAATAATATTGTAGGAGTCTCTGGAGACGATCATTTTTCTTTCAGAATGATATAGTGTTTCTTGCAGTTATGTTTCTATAGGAAAGTGCACTGCACTATGGTGGTAACATAGTATGTTTTAAGCATATGGTATGGCTAAAATATGATCTCAACTTTGTCTCTCTGGACACTATCAAGACACTTTTATTTTTCTAGAAACCCATTTTGTCACTCCCGTCAGATTAATGAAGTATGAGCTATATCATTTCATTAAGATAATAAGAACTAAGAGAAGATGTTTTCCTTGGGGACTTATGCTTGGAATATATCATTAATCATAGTCTGCAGTAACTATAGTCAAGGCAGAACTGGGAACAGTAGTCCATCTCACATGTACCACGGGAGGAAACAGGCTGTCATTAACTCTGCCTTGGAAAGA
>NW_006159816.1:3248094-3250774 GCF_000334495.1 Tupaia belangeri chinensis
GTGCATCCTGGTAAAAGGGACAGATAAAGAGTGACATCCTAAAATTGCCTCTTATTTTGATCTCTGTCAAAGGTCTCAAGAATCTCCTATGAAACTGTGAAGTGCTCTCACCCAAAGTAGAAGTCATTTAATGAGAGCATTGTTCTCATTTTCATGCATATTGTTAATCCAGAGGGTATAGAATATTAAAATAATTAAGCTATCAGTTGGAGGCTTTATTCTTTTCTCAGTTAACCCTACCCTGATTCCAGCCTCTCGAACTCCCCTGTCATCCTTTGTTAGTGGAAACTCAAATGTCTAACAGGACATTTTAAATAGGTAATATGAATATTTCTGATACTAAATAGTTACAGATAATTCCAATCACCAGGATCTTTTTAATTACCCTCAAATGCATGATTACTACTTAAGAAATGGCATAGCTAGATGGAAAGAGAGGGAGGACGTGGAAAAGGGCTTATGCCCTGATAATAAGGAATTTGTGTCCAGTAGTCTGCTATAGTCTGAGAACTACCTATAAAGGTCTTTCCTTTAATAGCGATTTTGAGTAGTATTAAGGTAAAGTTTAACTATAAGAGATTGTTGCACAAAAGTTTTTAAAATAAGGGTCAGAAAACTATGAGGAAGAGGTGACTGGCCAGCCTGCTTAGTGGTTACAGTTACTCCCTGTTGACTGTGTGACAGACTGTCACAAGATACTCTTTAAACATAATTCCAGGATTGTAGTCTTTCTTAGGCTGATCACACATCTCGCAGAATAGACTGCCATTACTGCCAGTAGTTCAGGTAGTTTATGCTAATGGATTTTCACCCAAATCTATTTCTTACCTCATCTCCGTAAGACTTTCTTTGCTATCTTGATCCAGTGTAAACTGTTCTGCAACAACTAACCTGTATTATATACCTTTTCCTAGTATAAGAGACCCCAGCCATTTCAGGGTCAATAAACATGTTGTCTTTTCCATCTGGCCATGGTACTGGTGGGAATGATTGCATGTCCCAGGTCTGATCCTTATTTATTTATTTGTAAAAAGTTTATTTATTGATCTCATGTAAAAGAGACAGGAGTAGGGGATGTAGAGACAGAGAGACAGATGCCCACAACAGGGTCTTCACACCACTTTCTCCTAGCCCAGATGATGGATGTCTGCCCCCAGCATGTTCAGAGAGATCCTGGGACATGGGCCACTGGTATCATTGCTTTGCCCCTGCCTGGCCCCCATGCGTTTGACCATTATTTGCCGCTAGCTTTTTGAAACCAGTAAACTCCCCTCTCCCCCGCTGTAATCTTTTGTATTATAGTTGAGGAAAGAAAAAAAAATAATGTTTTCTGGAGATTTTTCCTACAAGTTCTGTTTTAAGTCTTCTATTAGTTTAGATTGGCACTGAAGTTTATGAATAGGAAGTT
Source organism: Tupaia belangeri chinensis (assembly GCF_000334495.1). Lineage (NCBI taxonomy): Eukaryota > Metazoa > Chordata > Mammalia > Scandentia > Tupaiidae > Tupaia > Tupaia belangeri. Next base: position 3,249,503 of record NW_006159816.1, read on the forward strand.
GTGCTGTTGTCTTGTGGAGCAATAAATGTAGGCTTATCAGTGGCTAATGATACCATTAGGGTTTCAATACCTTAGAGAAAGCCTACATTCACAAAATTCCTTTCTTAGATTTAAAACATTCACAGGAAAATCACACATTCACCACCCATCCCTTTGCAAAATCCTGAAAACTCCTTCCAGTGTATAGTCAAAACCAGTATGTCAATAAAAAAAAAAAATACAATTATAGACTTTAAAAAAAGTAACTTAAAAAGAAAAATTACATACTAGAGTTATGCTTTATAGCCAGAAATGTATTCATTAAAAAAGTATCCAACTCCACACATTTGTGGGAAAAAGGAAGCATTCTGACACAAAACAACAATACACTGGTAAGAATGGGCGAGTAATAAAACAGAACGCAAAAGTTAATGTTAGAAAACAGGACAAAAATAGTAGAATTGACTAATCTTACTGGTTTAAAAATCAAATAATAAATATTTGGAAAATTGAATCAGAAAGAGAAACAGCAGCTGGCTCCAAGGCCTGGACATTGAAGCAGTTGGAACCTACATGGCTGACCTCATGGTTCTCAGACCTAGCAGCTTGAGAAGCAGACCAGATGTGTGTGTATGCCCAGATCTCAACGGCATGGGGAAATGTAGGAGAAGGAATTGTGACGTGACCATTCTCCATTGGGGGAGGGGGAAAGTTGCTTTCTCCTGTCCCCCCCCCCCACCTCTCTTTGGCAGGCACACATGCCCTCTAGCATAAAGAAAAAGAGAGAGAAAACAGAAACAAACAAATTTTAGAATAAGATATGGGCTGTAGCCAGTCAGAGAAGATTAAGATTTATGAAAATATCCTATGTAACTTCTTGTAAATATACCTGAAAAACTTGATAGAACTTCTGCATATCAATTCTCCTTAACAAAACTAAAGGCACATAGTAAACTAGAAAGGAGATCTTGAAGTAACTAGTATAGAAAATTATCAAGCTTTTATAAAATAGCTCTTATAACTCAAGAAAACAAATCAATGGAATTTTTGAGTGATATAAAACATATATAAATAAATATATGTATATTTATGTGTGTATATACACACATATATACATATATGGTTATATATACATATACACATATATGTATATATATGTATATGCACACATATACATATATGGTTGTCAGAAAAGTCATGGCACATTTTTACATAGAAAAATATGTCATGACTTTTCCAATGACCCAATATATACATACATGCATACATTCATATACATATACATATATATAT
>NW_006159816.1:3268021-3275456 GCF_000334495.1 Tupaia belangeri chinensis
CACACACACACACACACACACACTCACACACACACACACACACTCTCTCTTTCTCTCTCTCGGGTTATTTGAAAAGTCTGGAAACAAGATAAACTTATTTTCGACAGTATGTCAGATAAATTTTCAAAAAATATGCTTAGTATGTTGTTTATCGATCTTTTTTATCAACTCCTTTCCAGGGAAAATATCTAACATAACCCATCTGTTAATCTGAAAAAAGTACAATCCATATAATACAGAGTGTTTAGGAAGTCTGTCAACCCAAGCAGAGCAGTCCATTAATAGAATTTGGAAATTTTGGCTGCTGTTGACTAAAGTGTAACTTTTCTTCAGCCTCCCTGGAAGGAGAGACTAAAAGGCCTGTCCTTGAGATCTTGACACCAGCATCTCCTTGGTGACCACACAGACTGAAAGCCATAAGCCCATCCTCAAGTTTTTTAAAGGCTGAAGCAGCTCACCACGCTTCACCTTTCTTCCCAAGGGAAAAAGTGCAGATCTTCTGAGTATTATTCTCTGAGGCAAGAAGGGGTTAAGTTGTAAGACTTGGAAGGGGCAGAAACGTTTCACCCAAAATTATAGATTATGAAACACAGAAGAGAGTGGCAGGTATACCCCTACTCCTGTGGGGAATCCTAGGGAATAAGACCTATGATCATGAATGGGGGGGGGGGGGTCTAGGAGACCACTGTATTCTAGGCATTAAAAAAAAAACCACTGTGTTTTAGGCACTTTAAGACTCTGGGGTTTACTCTGGTGTGGAAGGAATGGAGCCACCTACCTGTGACTTATCTTTGGGCTGGATGTCAACATCTTCATGTTGACCACGATGGACTGAAAACCATACACCTATCTTCAAGTTGCTGAATATTCTTTTACTTTTGTAAGACCATACTAATGAGGTGATGAATTCTATTGGAAAATGGATGCTCAGAGCCAGGCTTTAAGTTCTTGATCACGGAGCAAATGTGTGTGTGTGTGTGTGTGTATGTGTGTAAACATGCACATATTGTATGAGGGATCTTCAAAGATTCATAGAAAATGTATATTATGGAAAAATTATGCAGGGATTTCAAAAGTTTTTCACCAAAATAAACATGCTTCAGTTCCATTTCGCATGAGCTTTTTGAAATCCTCTCATACGCACATACTTATGAGATGATTGCAGAAAAGAAAGAATGAATAATACCAGCTAAGTTCTAAAAAGAAACCTGCCTTTGTTGCTTTCTGATAGAGAGGACTTTGGAACTGGAACTTGGAAGAGGAGCTCCCTTGACAAGTTTGGTGTTTTTCTAGGTTCATGAAGTCAGATGAGCATTAGGACCCGCACTGGGGATGAGGACCTTTCCTTTCCACTGAGTACACAGATCACCAGCCAGTGACTAGTGTGTAGTGTATGCCTCTGGTCAGCTCTGCAGCGGGACACAGAATGAATTGACCCAAAGTGTACTGTAGAATTTAAATGAAGGTATAACCCAGCATATGGGATCAATGCTTCATGGTTAACTTAGTTTTAAAAGTTGAAACATTTCTGGCAAGAGTGTATTTTATGTTTATACATAAATAAATTTGGCAAGAAATTTAACTATGATCATTTAGAAGTTTTTTTATTTGTTAAACCCTAATTTGAAATAAAAAGATGTTTAATCAAGAGATGTTAATCAATTATAATACTGATTTAAAGAGCCATTCGGTAAAGGAAAAATTAGTTAATTATAATAACAGGTTATTTTAAACCAAAAGAAAAATAGCTTTCTGCTAACATAAAGTGATAATGTTTAAATTAATTGAATTCTCTATGCTCTGTTGCTAAATTACTTTAGGCTGTTTTTTCACATCTAATTTCTTTTTTTATCTTTTGTTTCTCTCTCCTTTCTTTCTTTCTTTCTTTCTTTCTTTCTTTCTTTCTTTCTTTCTTTCTTTCTTTCTTTCTTTCTTTCTTTCTTTTTTTCTTTTTCTTTCTAGATTTATGTCACAGAGCGTATGCGCCTGCCAGAGACAGAGAGAGGGAAAGTAAGAAATCACCCTCAGGAAGGTGGCCACACCACAATCCCTTCTGCTTCATTCTTTTCTTGGGACTTTTGGCATGCATACATGCACCCAGATTTTCAAGCCACCAGGTCTGGGACTCAAACTGTAGTCACCCAGGGAGTCCAGTACCTTAACCACCATGCCACTTGCTGCTCCCTCACATCTAATTTCTGTTGAGGTTAGTTACTGCATTTGGAAGGACCTGTTCTTGTGTAGGAAGGGTAAATTTTAATGAAACCATACTTCCATAGATTTTAGAAAGCTTTCTAATGACATGGGATATAAGAAAATGAGAAGTCTCTAGTTCTTCTTACCCAATACATGCTGATACCCACGCACACATAGGTGCCCATGTTCTGTCACACCGATATACACACCATACTTTTTAGGATCCCACCTACACATGTACACACTCTGTCTGCTACACACTGCCACGTATGTGGTCCTACCCTTCCTCCCCCATACATGCTTGTTGTTTAAGCTGACACATATACAAACATACCTCTTCTTTTTAAAATTATTATTCTTTTTTTTAAGCACCCTTAACCACCATGCCACCTGCTGGCCTCCATCTTTATTTATTTATTTATTTATTTTTTGGAGAGGTTTTTCGCTATAGGGCGCATGCCCTCGCCAGACAGACAGAGAGAGACATAGAGACAGAAAGCGAGAAGTCGCCCCCCAGGGGGGATGGCCACGCTGCAATCCCTTCTCCATTCTCCTCTCGGGATCTTGGGCACGCATGCACACGCGCCTAGCGTGAGTTTTAAGGTACCGGGTCTGGGACGCGAACCGCGGTCAACTACGTGGGAGTCCAGTGACATAGCCATTATGCTAACTGCTGGTTCCCAAATTATTTTTTTTATTTAACTTTATTTATGTGTTCATTCCAATTTGACTAGAGAGGGTTAGAATGAGAGAGAGAGAGAGAGAGAGAGCAAGCTACCAGGTTTGGGACACGAAACGTCAGCCACATGGGAGTCTAGTGCCCCAAACCACCATCCCACCTGATGGCCTCTTCTTGCTTAGGCCAGTACACCACACATCATGAAAATTTGTTTAGTCAAAACACACACTTTCTCAGGTGGACATACATGTATACAGACACTGCCTTTCTCAGGTCGATGTACACACAATATACTCAGGCTGATATGCATGCATACCCATGCAGGCACACACATAGCCAGTTGTATCTATACTCACATAGACCTATTCAGATCAGAGAGTTACACACACACATGCACACACATGTGTAAATGTAATGCTACCACATACTTGATTGAGCTGTGGCTCTTTCTTTTTCCTCCCTACTGCTCTGTAGCCTGCTTCTAGTTTTTCTATCTTTGGTTTACATTATCTTGATCTTTGACTTAAAGGTGGGTGATTCAAACCAATTATTTCACACATGTGGAGTAAGATTGATGATTTTGATACTGGCTCATTTTTATTATTTGCATGTAATTTAAGAAAAAGAACTTTATGAACCTACTCTGTTTTAATATGCAAAAAGTGAATGTTGAAGAGGAGATTATGTAAGTTGATGAGAAAATTACCTTTCATACAATTTGTTGAGGGTCAGATGAGAAATTGGCAAAAAATATATAATAAAATTCAAGTAAGAATTCTCTCTGCTGTTTTGCAGATATTTGTCTTGTGTCACTTTATTCTACTTTGGTTACTTGCTTTCTTTGATTATGATTATTCACTAGTTAAGAAATACTATGTAACAGAATAGTAATACAGCTTAGTATTTCAATAGGAGACTGAATGAAAAGGTGGCTTGCCTTTTTGAAATTGAGAGGTTTCTGTTTGTGAATGTATAAGGACAGATATGTGTTATTTTTCTACTTTTAACAGAGTTGAAAATGCCCATTGTTCTTCATAGTGAAAGCTTCATTTGTGTGTGTAAAAGATTGGAAAGCACCATCTGGGAAATGTCATATGTTGTTTCTTCAAGAGAATCTGGAATTCATACTTCTGGGATTTTGTTACTAATGAAGAAGAGAAAATGGGGGGGGAGTCTTCGAAGAGTTACACCAGTCCTTTGGTGCATTTCTTGTAAAAATTGAAATAGAACAAGAGACTAGAAATTAGAGCTCAATACATTCTATCCTGAAGGGTACCACTGAGATTTCTAAAATTTCATATTTAAAAATCATGAGCTTTTAATTATATATCCAACTCATGCATATGTATGTTTATATGTTGGCTCTGCACGAAAAGTACTTAAAGTCAAGAGCCTGGAGTAGACTACCTTGCAAATGACTGAGTACAGGGAAGAGGCACAAAGACTGAGCCTTGGAGGACTTTAATATTTATAATCATAATATAAAGTGGCACCAGCAAGTTGAGTCTAAGTAGAGTCAACAGTATAGTAGAAGGACTGAAAGAGTGGCATGCAAGAAGTCAATGAATTATGATTTTCAAGGAAGACTTCCTAAATGTTGTATATGTTGATAAAATGTCAAATAACATGAGTATTATAAATCAATCACTGGATTTGCAAATGTAGTATTTGTGACCTGGTTTAGGACTTGATTGGCATTGAATGAGTCAAAGGATCTCAAATGATGACTCAAGAAATCAATCAAGATATGGCCTAGAGATATTCATAGAATTGTTTTCTCTGATAAACAATATAGGAACTGCATGTGGTTTTTCCAAATTAAATTATTTCATGATATTCACATGTATTTGAAAAATTAGAAATCCCAGGACACTGTAATACTTTTATGTTTTTAAAAGTTTTATTTATTTTGGGGGAATAGATAGAGAGGGAAATACTATTATCAGGTCCCATAGCATGATCCTTCCTCAGCCTTCCTTACCAGCCGGGATCATGGATGCACATGCCCAGGGTGTAAAAGTTAACCAGGGAATGAAACCCGATTTCTTCCATACAGCTCTAGCATTGTTTGAGTAGCTTATTACCACTGAACTAACAAGCCAATGCATTTCCACTATTTTTTAATTAGCTGTCTGTTCATTTTCCTTTCATAATCATTATTTTTCTCAGATTTCTTGCTTGACCACCTTCTGCTATGTTATTCTGAGCTGATGACTTAGGTGGTAAAAGTTGACAGCTATGAGTTCCATGAATATTAAGTTATATTGTTCCAGTTACCAGCATGTAAGTCTATCTATATTTGCTGTTATACAATGCCTTCTCTTCACAGCTATCAAAGAAAAGATGTTCTTCCTGGTTAAATCTCACCACCCATTCTCTTGTTGCCCTTCTCCCCCAGGATCTTTGTCGTGTTTATTATTCCTTTAGTTCAAGCCTTTGCCTTCTCTCTATTATTTCTTGCAGCTGAGATGTTTGTTCATAGTTCTCCCATGTTAGAACACAGGCTTTCTCAAATTCTTATTCCCATCTAGCTATTAATAGAATAAAATAATAGAGACATACTGTATTTTTGAAATACAAAATAATGAAGGAAACAATAATCATCCCTAATCCTGCTTCTCAGAGATGACCATCGTGCATGTCTCCTTTCTGTTTTTCCTATTTGCATTTTACTGATGAGGATCTGACTATAAAATTTGAAGATGTAAAATCTTCCATTCTTTTTTGTATGACATTATATTGTAACACTTTCCACATGCCATTAAGCAGTTTTGTAAATGACTTAAGTGGCTGGAGCAGTCGATGCGTTGGTATTGTGGTGATACTGTGATTTATATGTTCATTATTTTGTAGGACTTTTTACCTAGTTTCTATTTTCAATGTATATAAATAAAACTAGGATGAATACCTTTGTCTATAAATCTTTTACTACATTTAAGATGTTCTAGGCTAGAGTGAAGAAGTTGCTGAGTCAAAGGATATATATTGTTTTATGGATTTTGTTCAATATGTCCAAATTTCTGCTTGCTGGGAAGCATCAGCTCTCTGTTTCCTCAGGAGCTTTTCAACTTTGAGGGCTTTAAAAAGTTATTACTTTATGAAACGTTTCTTGCTAATTTAATAGTTGAGCAAGTGTTTCCTCATTTATTAAAGTTACAGTTATTTGATTACTACAGGTGAAAAATCATGTTTTCATTAGTCATTTTTTTTCTTCTATGAATTTTTTCCACAGGGGCTTTGTCCATCTTTCATAACCCCAAGCACACGTACCATGAGCCCTTTGACATTGTGAGTGCGGGTGTGGGTGTGGGTGTGTATTTACTAGTTTGTATAACCTACTATTTGTCTGAAAACAGTTCTTTTTGTTCTGTCTGTTCTTGTGATACTAACTCCCTCTTTTAATTATCATGTCGTTGCACCGTGTCTTAATACTGACAGAACAAATCCCCTCATTGCTTTTTTCTAAGCATTCTTATAATACATCTTTGTTCTTCTAGTTGAATTTTAGAACCAGGAGCTTGATGTAATTTCTTTATGTTTCTTGAGTAAGACATACTGAATAAATTCCATTCATTTTTTTCTTGATAATTCAAGGCCATAATTATTTAAGAATCAACAGAAATACTGAAGCATTCTTGTGAGTTATATAGACATTATAGATTTTTTGCTTGTGTTGCAGGTGGCTCTGGATTATTAGGTTTTCCAAATTTCTGTGATAAATTTGGATTTTTTCCATATCTCCTTAACTGGTACTCTTAGATGTTATGCCTATCCTTTTTTAAACAACTTCCACCTGTACAGAAATAATTTCATTAAAATGTTTATTATTCTGGGTAAAACAAGACTAAATAATTGATCTCTTGTCTTGTATTTCAGTTATTCTTGGCTTTTTTGTATTTATCTCCTGCCTTGGCCATCCATGGTTCATGTGATTTAGATTGCCTTTTTTTTTTGGAGAGGTTTTTGCTATAGGTCGCATGTGCTCTCCAGAAAGAGAGAGAGACAGAGAGACAGAAAGCGATAAATCACCCCCCAAGGGGGATGGCCACGCTGCAATCCCTTCTCCTCCATTCTCCTCTCGGGATCTTGGGCACGCACGCACACGTGCCCAGCGTGAGTTTTAAGCCACCAGGTCTGGGACGCAAACCGTGGTCGACTACATGGGAGTCCAGCGACATAGCCATTACGCTAACTGCTGGTCCCTAGATTGCTATTTTAATGATTCTGTTTAGGTGCAGTTAGGTGTTTGCAAATGAATATGAAGATATATGAATTTGGACCAGCTATAAATATAATGGGGCAAATCTCAATGGCAAGAAATACAAAGAAAAGGGAACTTTATTCAAGCCTGGAGTTCTCTTCATGAGGCAGAATTCTTCACATGCCAGACTTCTTCATCTGTTCTTCCGTGTAAGTTCATCTCAAACTTTGTATTTAGATGGTATTATAGATATTAGATCATTGGGAAAGTCATGATTTTTTTTAACTTTATTTATTTATGTTTTCAATTTGCCTGGGGAGGAGAGAGAGAAAAGCCAGTAATTACAATTTATTCGTTTC
>NW_006159816.1:3275475-3329254 GCF_000334495.1 Tupaia belangeri chinensis
TGAATAGTATTCCATAGTGTGACTATGCCAAATTTATCTAGTATTTCATTTATAGACACTTTATATATATAATTGTAAATACAGGTATATTTTACCATATATTTACTGTCGCACACATGGTTAAAATGAGCATTTATTTACTTATTTCCTTGGCAAATAGTTTCTCTACCATATAAAAGGTCTTTAAAATGTCTATGGAATATGTGTTTTATGAAAAAAATTGTATACATTTCTAAATTTTATTTTGCACCAAAACAAACTTATACTTTAATTTCATTTCCCATGAACTTTTTGAAATGCTCTTACACATACCTGGATTGCTGCATCATAGGCTCTATGTGTAAACTTCCATTTTAGTTTAAACTGGCTAATAACACCTGGAATTGTTTGTACCAGGTTATAAGCTCTCTATAAGAGTATATGTTGACATTGCTCCATTCTTAAATAATTGTCATTAGACTTTGTAAATGTTTTGCCATTCTTCATATGATATGAAATCCTATGTTGCAACTTTGTATTTCCCTGAATACCAGTGTGATTGAGCTTCTTTTCTTATGTAATGTGTTTAAAGCCAAGATGACTTAGGTTAAGAACCGGACACTGGGTGTCAGCAGGTGGAGCAGTGGTTAAGTCACTGAATTCCCATGTGTCTACTGTGGTTTGAGTCCTGGACCTGGGGGCTTGAAATTCATGCTGGGTATATGGAGGTGCATGCTCAAAATCCCAAGAGGAGAATGGAGGAGAAGGGATTGTGGTGTGGTCATCTTGCTTTTTCTCTCTCTGTCTCTCCACAGAGTGCTCATACCCTATAGTAAAAATTTCTTTAAACAAATAAACAAACAGGATCCTGCAGACAGATAGCTTGGATTTATGTTCTGACTCTTCTGGGTGACTGTGGGCCCATCACCACTTTATTGTTAAAATAGGCATAATCATCATATATACCAGGATCTCTTAAAACTTTGTCCAGCTTGGGACCAGCAGTTAGTATAATGGCTATGTCGCTAGACTCCCATGTAGTTGACTGCGGTTTGTGTACCGGACCTGGTGGCTTAAAACTCACGCCGGGTGCGTGTGCGTGTGTGCCCAAGATCCTGAGAGGAGAATGGAGGAGAAGGGATTGAGTGTGGCCATCCCCCCTGGGGGGTGATTTCTTGCTTTCTGTCTCTATGTCTCTGTCTGGCGAGTGCACACGCCCTATAGCAAAAAAAAAAAAAAAAAAGCAAACTCTCAAAAAAAGAAACCCCCCAAAACCCAAACAACTTTGTCCAGCTTTAAGTAAGATGCTGATATAAAACATCACCAAAATATGACTAAGTGGTGTTCAAAAATTCATCTAAGGTCAAATGGTAGGTTACATTATTGAAAAGTTAATGGCTGCAATACATGTAATCTGGAAAGACTGGGATGGACAATTTCTAAAGATTTGGGGACTTTACTTTCTCCTCCCTATCTCCCTGCTTTAGGTGCATTATCCCCGGGGGTTTCCCTTATGCAAATAGCTTGTTTATCTTCCTGTCCACTTTGTGTTGGATTATTTGTTTTCATCCTTGATTAGTAGACATTCTTTATATATTCTGATAAATTTCTTTTCCCAGGCTCTGCCTTGCATTTTAATATTGTTTATAGTATTTTTTGTCTGTTTGTACATAATTTAAAAAATTCAGGATGGCAAAATTTAACCATCATTTTCTTTTTTCCCTTTCCTTTCCTTTTTTTTCCTTTCCTTTCCTTTCCTTTCCTTTCCTTTCCTTTCCTTTCCTTTCCTTTCCTTTCCTTCTCTTCTCTTCTCTTCTCTTCTCTTCTCTTCTCTTCTCTTCTCTTCTCTTCTCTTCTCTTCTCTTCTCTTCTCTTCTCTTCTCTTCTCTTCTCTTCTCTTCTCTTCTCTTCTCTTCTCTTCTCTTCTCTTCTTTCTCTTCTCTTCTCTCTTTTCTTTTCTTTCAGTTTTGCTATCAGACACTTATGCTCACCAGTGAGAAACAGAAAGAGACTGAGATGCAAGTAACCACCGTTTCCTCCCAAGAAAGGATAACCTTCTCCTATAGTCTCCTTGGCCCTTTTGGACACATGCACATATGCTTGATGTGATTTTCAAGACACTGGGTCCAAGACTTGAACCACACCGTTAGCCATATGGGATCTAGTACCTTAACTTGCATGCCACTTGCTGTCCCAATAATCATTTTCTTAATGGCTTGTACATTTTATATCAGGTTTAAGATTTTTCCCCCCATAAACCAAGCTGTTAAAGAAATTCTCCTATATTTTCTCTTAAATGTTGTAAAGTTTTATGTTTAAGTAAAGTTCTCTTGGTAATTTATTATTGTGTCTAGCATAATAGACACAATAGAGGCTAATTGTTCAAGCACTATTTGTGGTCTTGTTTTGGTGGCTTCTTTGTCTATTTATGATATAAAATGACACTGTCATCCTTACTATGTCTCTTTAATAGGAGGAGGAGGAGGAGGGGGAAGAGTAGAAGAAGAGGGGGATGAAGAGGAGGAAAAGCTGCAGCCAGCTCTTGTCTAAGTTTCATCGAATGTCAGGCATCATTCTATATGTTTTATATATTACAACCCATTTAATCCTTAAAAGGAATCTATGAAGGGGGTACTCTCATTATTTATATTTAATAAGGGAACCATAGTTATTTTATCATCTCTAAGATTTCTGTGTCTGAGTAAGCTCAGCTGGGTTCATGGTGATGTCATTTGGGACTCGATTGGGCTGGACTGTCCAAGATGTTTTATGCACAGGCTGAGGGCTGGTGCTGGCAAAGATTGAGTGCTAATCTGGGTTATTTTTAACCAGTATGTCTTGGTTCTTCCCCATGAAACCTCTCCCATGTGGCATGGATTTCCTCAGGATAGTGGCTAAGTTCCACCACTCAGAAAGTGAAGATTGGTAATCCTTTTAAGGGTTGTCCTTAAGTTTCTCAGAATGTCTCTTTCACTTCATTCCATATTTCAAGTCAATGCTAAGACCCAGCTCTACTGGGAGGCATGGCATTGTGCCCTTTTGGTTAGAAAGGCGGGATGAGCATACTGGGCTGGAGGAATTGTTGGAGTCCCCCTCTGAAAACTATCATAACTCAGAAAAAGAAACGTGTTCTTAAAGTTTAAGTGATGAGAAGATCTTCCAGAGAGAATTAGGGAAAGCTATCACTGAGACATGAAAGTATGTTTGGATAGGAGTTTTGTGCTGTTGAGTTAGAAGGGATAAAATTGACAAGGAATGTTAGAAATAGTAAGGCAATTATAGCTAAAATTAATCAGTTTCTCATGGTGTGCCAGCCATTCTTGCCCTGTGAATGAATTATTTCCTTCATCCTCATAACAATCCTGTGAAGTAGCTGTTATTGAACCAAAGTAGGTATGGACCAGGAATAGCTAGCTGTTCAATAGCAGGGAAGCCAAACTGACCCACAGGAAGTTTTTAGGAGGAAGGCTTTATCATGGGTGACATCATCCAGGAGACATCTAAGAGTACTCAAAAGGCTGTCTCCCCAAATATGTACAAAGATGGGCTTCTATAAAGAATTTCTGGCCAAGTTTTCAACCAGGACCATATATGCAAAGGAAGAATTGAAATTTGTGCAGCTCTGATTGGTCACTCAAGTAGCAATCTCATTGGCCTGTTTTTGAAATGGACACTGTTCTGATTGGTCACTTTGCTACAGCCACCATCCATACTTCTTTCTGCAATGATCTTTCAACCTTAGATCACTGTCTTCCCTGTGCATGAGCCCTGAAATCAAACCCACAGAACAGCAATCAGCACCGGGTCTTTGACATCCTGGCTAGTACTGGCTGGTTACATAGAGACTGCTGTTACCTCAATTTTGGAGAAAATAACTGAGATATGGATAAGTTAAATAACTTGCACATGGTCACACACCTGGTAAACATCAGAGCGACATTTGAATACAAGTTAATACATTCTTTGGTGATTAGTTTCCCAACTACTTCACTATCTAGGTTCCCGTAGATTATAAAAACATGTGTATGCCATATTACTTACTACCTATGGCTGGTGTGTGCGTGTGTGTGTGTGTGTGTGTGTGTGTGTGTGTGTGTGTGTGATATTAGAAAAGTTAGGCTCAGAGCTAGCAGATAGAGTACTGGTTACATCGCTGGACTCCCACAGCACTGACCGCAGTTTGAAGCCCAGACCTGGTGTCTTGAAACTCATGGCAGGTGTGTGTTCCCAAGATCCTGGGAGGAGAATGGAGGAGAAGGGACTGTGGCCTGGTCATCCTGCTGGGGATTGATTTCTCACTTTCCTTCTCACTGCCCCTCTCTCTTTGTCTCCAGCCAGTGCATGTGCCCTAAGGTAAAAACCTCTACAAAAAACAAACAAACAAACAAACAAAACAGAATATTAGTTCTAATTAGAAGCTGGAGTGATTTCACTGGCATTCTAATCGTTGTATTCCTAACACTGGTCCAGGTTTGCCAGGAGCCTTTGAATCTAGGAATCCCTCAGATTTTGATAGTGGCTCCATGATTTCAGATCTTGGTGAAATGAAGAGGTTTTGTTTATTCTGGGTACACGTTCTGGCAACGTGGAAGGTAGTGCTAGTGGAAAAGGTCAATCCTAACAGACAATGATGACAAACTGGATGATCAGATCCTCTCTTTGGGAATCTTTGAATGAAATATACAGAGAGACAGAAAAGTAGTTAGAAACAGAAGCAGAGTAGGGATAAGAAGATTGGTGTTGCTTAGTTGCTAGATCGTCTTTACATCCCATGTGACATTCCAATTTTGAACTCATTTCTATCACTCTGAGTCAAATTGTGCTTGAGGTTTTGTGCAGTCCGATTATATGGTGGAAAAACCTATCTTTCTTATTTGCAAATGTAGCCCTTAGTCCATTCTCATTATGTGGCATAACCTGGATGAATCCTCATCTCATAATTAAATGAGCCCAACTAATACAGACATGTGTTCCTATCAGATGCTCTCTTATGTGCTGTGTTATAGCTATATGTCTATATCTCTATACATAGTTCATGTTTAATCACTATAGATCTTTACAGTGTACAGCGTGGTTTCTGTCAGCACAAATACAATGCGTATCAGTCAAGACAAAGTCATGACCATATACATTATCATCGGCAAATAACTTTTCCTTCTTTGTGTCAATTAAATGTATTGTTTGTTTGTTTTCCCCTGTTCCCCTCTCTCCCTCTCCCTATTACTCACTCCCTATACCTCCCTCTTAGGACAACAGCTGAGCCTCTTTGCATCAGGACTATCCTTTTTAGATCCTTTGCAGGATCTAGTCCAGGGTTTTGTACTCAGCAAATGCTAAATTGATATTTGCTGATTGAGTGTTTGATCTTTTGGGATTTCCAACATGTATGTTGGTCTTGGTCCAATGATGATAATGTGCAAAACACCATGCACAGTTTGTAAATCTCATTTTATAATATTTGTGCTTCTACCTCTGAACTCTTCCATTAATTAGAAAAAACACTTGTCTCAACATTTTTAAGCTTTGAAAATAATTTCATGTGAACAGATGATGTTTACATTAATAATTTTTTTTTTAGATTTAAAAAGATCTTTGTTCAAGCATCAGGCATACATATATATGCATTAGTAAATATGCTCTTGGCATTTTATTGTTTCCCATGAACAGAAATAATAGCCATTTTGATATCACATTGGACCATGTTGATTATTTTTCTATTTTTTTGTTAAGTGAGATGAAACACGATTTTAGAAATATTTATGTTTACTAAAAGTGTATTACCTTAGAAGACTTATGTCCTATGTCACAAAGATGAATTTCTTGAATCATTTATAATACAGACCATGATGAACAACAGGGTCCAGAGCCAGACTCTCTGGATTTGCATTCCAGTCAAATCATGCATGATTTTAGGCAAGTCGTTTAAATGCTTTAGGCTTCAATTTCTTTATCTATTATGAGAATGATTAAACTGTCTCCATCATGAGAATATTCTTAAGATTGAATGAGCTAACTGTTGAGTGAATTATTTCACTGTTGTAAAGCAAACACAGTGAAGTAAACTGGCTCATAGTCAGAGCTATATAAATAGGGGTAAGCTGTTGTTTGGTTGTCGATGTTGTGTTACTTACTGTTATTTGCTAAGATCTGAAAAGGCATTTTCTGGGATGGCCTGATTGCCTAGTTGTTAAGACAGCCAGATCCCACATGACTTACCTGGCCCTGGCAGCTTGAAAAACACACCAGGCACATGTGCATTAGTGTCCAAGGTCCTGACAAGGTGGAGGTGGAAAAGGGGTTGTGGCACGACTGTCCCCCACTGTGGGGTGCGTTCTCTCTTTTTCTCTTTCTCTGTCATGTCTTCAGTCTCTGTCAGGCACACCCTCTGGCAGTTAAGAAAACAAAAACAAAAACAAAAACAAAAACAAAAACAAAAACGTGGGAGGGCACATTTTCTTTTTAGCTCCGTTTCACTGGTAGGTTTATTGACCAAATCTTTTGGGTAGCAATGAAAGAAGCAGAATGTCACATCTTATAATAAGCAGCACAGTACTGAGGAGAACACTCTCAAGACTCCTTTCCAGTCACTTCACCTTCCAGACATTCTCCTCAGATTTGTACGTTGTAAGCAGAGCCGTTTGAATCAATATCATTCTGCTTCAAATAGCTGTACCATTCTAAAGTATCAGAGTGTGACATAAGGTAGAACTATGGAATCATTGTAGCAATACTTGAGGAATGATTTTTCTGAGGTTTAATTTGTGCAAAAAATTCATCAACACATCTCCAACAACACAAATTCTTCCAAGACAGATGGCAACTGTTTTAAGGTTGATTTCATGATTCCGATTAGGACTGTTTTAATTTCATCATTGGACGTTTCAAAATACGAATGAGTCGTAAGGTAAATTATAATCTAAAAGAAGCCCTTCTGTTAAAATATAGAAAGCAAAATGTGAATTTGAGAGGGGGAAGAGATCACTGTAGTAAAAGGAGCTGGGGATATTGACAGAAGGGGTTTGGGGATAGGTGAAGTTAAGGAATGTAGCAAAAACATAAAAATAAGAGGATGATTTCAAATGATGAATTGCATAAAGGAACATTCCCAACAGGATGCATAAGGAAGGGTGTGAAGAGGGCTGCATATTTTAAAGATTGGAATAAGCAGTGCATATTTGGAGGGTCTCAGAGTATATAAAGAGATCTGCTTAGCATGGCAGCCAGCTGCTCACCTCTCATGATGGAATAAGAAGGAATGTGCTTAGGCTGAAGTGTAAGGGATTTTGGTTAGGCTTTCTAAATAAGAAAGATGGTTAAACATTGATTTGATTTGTGTTATCTCAACCTTGGCGATAATGAAAAATGGCTTAACAGCTAATCAGCCAGAGATGTTCTCATGGAAAGACAGAGTAATAGATCCATGGCCCCTTATTAACTACAATTTGGCTTGCTTTATGTTTTACTATTTCAGAGTGATTTCTTACCTGAAAGTATACACTTTCTCTGGGGCCCTTTCTTCCACCAGCCTTCCCCATTGTTTCCTGCAGATGCTTTATGATTTAATACATCAACGTTTTCCATTCCTCAGTTTCTCTTTGGTATTGCATTAGAGGACTTCTCCTCAGGTCAATGATAGACTTCCTTTTAAAAACATATCCTAAAAGTAGAAGGGACCAGCAGTTAGCATGATGGCTATGTCGCTGGACTCCCATGTAGTCGACTGCGGTTAGAGTCCCACATCTGGTGGCTTCCCATGTAGTCGACTGCGGTTAGAGTCCCACACCTGGTGGCTTAAACCGGACTCGGGTGTGTGTGCATGCATGCCCAAGATCCCGAGAGGAGAAAGGAGAAGGGATTGCAGTGTGGCCATCCCCCCTGGGGGGGGATTTCTCGCTTTCTGTCTCTCTGTCTCTCTGTCTTTCTGGCAAGCACATGCGCCCTATAGCAAAAAACTCTCAAGAAAAAGAAAAATCCTAAAAGTGGAATGTATAATTGACTCATTCTGTTATTCTGGTGAAATTGTATGAATTCTTACATGCCAGGCACTGTGCTCATCCTAGAGCTTCAAAGTTAAATAGGGCATCATTTCTGTTCCTTTTCAATTTATAATTTAATGGATGGAAGACAGACAGGTCTACAATAAAGTGCCCGAAATGATATAATGGAAATGGGATTTGATATCTTAGTACAGAGCAAGGAGTAGTAACTTTGTTTTGGAAGGCTGTGTGTATCCACAAATGTGCCAGCAATCACCACCTAGGGGGTACTTCCTTAGGTAAAGAGTTACTGGAGGCATTAGTCGTTGGGGTCCAATCTCTAGTTAAGGTCCAGAAAAATCTGGTCTAAAGCTCTGGAGATTGCTTCTGACCACCCTTGATCTCTGTGGCTCAAGTCATTTGCTGGCAGCTACTTCCAACAGTAATCTCATGCCATTGAAGAGAAAGTATGAGTTTTAGTAGACACGTACCTATGTCTAAGCACATTATCCCCTTAGAATATTTTGAGATTAAATTAGGTAATAAAGCCAAAAGCACCTAGCAAGAAATAGATACTCAAGAAATATGTATTACAAGGAAGGGAAGAATTCCAAATGAAATGAGAATATTTTGTTTGGATTCTGATTAGAACATACCGACTCTTAAGTGACTATTTTGAAGCAATTTGGAAACTGATTATGAACTAAGTAACAGATGAAATCGGGAACCATTGGCAATTTCATGATGGTGGAAATAACACTGTGGTTATATTTGTTAAAAAAAAGTCTGTGTTTTTTAGAGATATACAATGAAGTGTGCCTAAAGTCTAAGGTTTATTTTAAAACCTTTCTGCAAAGGCATAAGGCAAAGATGATGTAAATATGGCAAGTGCTTGATGTTACATCTGAATGACGGGTAGCTATACCATTGTATTTGATTTTCATATGTGAGCTTAGGCATATTCCTTAAGAAATACAATCCCTAATGCAGATTTTTGTCTAAAAGCAAACAGAGAAGTAGATTATTTAGCTTCATTACAAACAGGAAGCATGTTCAGAGTTCTTTGGCAAGAATGTGTAATTTAACTGGATATGATTTATAATGTTCAAAAAAAGGCATCTTTGAAGATAGTTGCTTTTAATGCAGCATTATACATTTCTTATTTATTCCTGTTGCTTCTTAATTTGCAGAATCACATTCAAAGATCATGTAGTGTAATATACTTTTAAAAATGAAGTTCATGCCTATTAGAAAAGTTTTAAGAGAGAAAATGATTAATTTTAGTGTTTTATTTTCCCTTAACATAAAATATAGATACATTTTCTCTCCAACTTAGATTATGTAAAAGCTTTGGAGATGAATTTTCAGAAATGAGTTTCTGTCTGAAGATGTATTTTCTGTGTCAAATAATCAGAGTTGGAATTAAAAGTCACTTGAGATTAGCAGGTTGCTTTTTTTTCACCCCCCAAAATGTTTTATCTGCTTTCAGAGTTTTAGCTCTTGGATGTCAGATTAAAATTCTGAAGCATGTTCGATTCATCGCCGAACTGAATGTCAAATCCAAAGACAGATATTTATAACTGAGTTCTGTTCAGGCAAAAACTCAGTTTCCAGACTGCAGCTTGGAGGATTGCAAAGCTCTCATTCGCAGTCGATGTCGCCATCATTTTAAACAAACAAATTAAAGCTTTCAGATTGGATTTATAGCAGACTAGCCATTTAATTCTGTTTATTATGCTTTCTAGTTGCAGAGTGCTTTGGGGTTTACATGCTGCTTTCAAATAATTATTTATCTCTCAATAATACTCTGGCATTTGGTAATGTTATCTCCACTTGACAGATGAGAAAATTGAAGTTCTATGAAGTGAAATGACTTGCCTAAAGTCATTCAGCTTGTTAGCAGCTTAGCTAAGATTTCTGCTCAGTTCTTCTGACTCCTGATTTTTTTCCATTATACAATTTCTGTTATAAATTTCTGCAGTTCAGAGACTGAATAAAGGAAAAATCTTACTTATAAGCATCTTAGACCTCTTTACATATAAATATTTTATGGTTTTAATTAATGGGCTATTTATTAGTTCTTGCATTGTCTAACGGGCAGAAGAGAATTCATACGAATATTTCTGGTGAGTTCCATGTAAAGGAAAACAGCACCTCCTCTAGCAATCAGTGATACCTTAACATTGATACCTTTAGTGGGGTCCGGAAGTTTGCTTCTATAATTAGATGGGTCTTTAAACATGAAGCAAGGCACTTTTTTCATTAGATTCATATGGTGAATCTCATATGAATGACAACGTCTGCTTATCATTAAGCTAATTTAAGTAGCATAAACGATTATTAAAATGTAATCATTGAGGGAAGTTTTATGATGCAGAACTTTGGAGTGAAATAAGCCAGACAAATAAATATATCTATGATATACTAACCACTGTCACCATCATCTGAGAAGAGAATGTGTTTATTAATATTAAAAAATAAATTGACTTTTGGCCAGCCTCAGTGGTGCAACAATAATGCAACACTCCACAAGGCTGAAGCTTTGAGTCCCATGGTCTCCCTATACATGCTGGGCATGTGTGTGCCATGATACTGGCTGACTGAGGCTAGGGGAGGACTGCAGCATGAAGACCCTGTTGGGGACATCCATGTCTGTGTCTCTTTCTGAAGAAACACATAAATAAAATTTAAGATAATAGAATGAATGAACTACTAACTATGTAATTATTATTGATAATATATTATTATAAAAGACAGAATAGTATAGCTGAGTATAGCTTTTTTGGGGAGTTGAAGGTGTGACTTGGAATAACATAATATTTTAAATAATTATAAAACAAAATTAAATGTAAAAATTAATTTTTAGAAGTCAAAAGCAAAAGTGAAGCAAATAGCCTAACTATGTAACAAATTGGTAGTCTAACCAAAAGGAAAAGAATTTTTTAGAGCTTTAAACTATAGCAATTTCACTATATATATCTATAGATAAATACTGTATGAAGAAACAAAATATAAAAAGAATTTGAATTATTTACAGTGAGTGTATTTTTAGAGTTAGTAATCATATAGTGATCCACACACTAGTATTGTGAGATAAAGCAGATGAGCAATTAAATTGATGTCCTTGAGAACTGGAGATTCAGACAGTCAAGAGGAAGCTAAAGATGAGCATCAGTGAAGATGAATAATGTTAATAGAAATCTTGTACTAAATTTGAATTATAATGTCAATATGAATTTGAAATGTATAATACATTCATAATATATATATGTATATATAAATGTAACATAAATGTACTATATATATAATATATAAATGTATTATATTTGTGTATATATATATATATATATATATGTGTGTGTGTGTATATGTGTGTGTGTGTATGGTATTTGCTAGCTTCACTGAAAAGGCCAAGAAACAATGGCTAATTGTATAGCAGTGAGCACCTCTAGCCATCAAACTATAGTATCTAAATAAAATTTCTCACTAAAAGGGAAATGGTTGATTCTAGGACTAGGGCAGAAAATAGACGAAAGATAGAAAGCAAGAAAGCTATAAATAAAAATTATTAGATTGATGAAGAAAGAACTCAGGACCCAAGTAGGCTCTTATTAACCAAAGATAGAACAATTGCTCATCAATTAGAATAATTTCTATAATAGGTTAAAACACATCAGCTATGTTAAAATCAACACGTTTATAATGATGCTTTTTGAAAAGACCTCTCAATAGCCACTTGCAGAGGATTCTGGTGAACATGACTCAGTTCCTTGAAATGAAGGGTAAAATGTGAAGTAATTTCCCTGTCTTTTCTGTATATACTCTACCTCAAGATAATCAAGAATGGATTAAAGGGTTTTCTTTGTTTAGGAGTACAGTAGCTTCTGAATGAAGAATGGATGACAACATTAAAATGCTATCATTTTGCAATAACTGATTGACATAATAACCACCAAAGCAGCTGCTAATGTCACAAAAAGAGATAGAAGAAGGCATTGTGTGCCTTCTAATGAAAGTCCTGCAACTTATTCATGACAAAGATTAGATTCCCAATTTGATTAAGGCTCTAGGTTGACTGCTAGTTTTTAGAAAGAAAAGAAAAAACAAAAGAATACATTAAAGATATCAACAAAATCTAGCCAAGTTTCTTCCACAATGTGGAAAAAAAAAAAGTGAAGAGTAATTCTAGACTAAAACGGTCTTAAGGACATATCAACTAGTTGCAGTATTTAGAGTTGATTCAAATCCTGATTCAACAAACAAACTGTTAGAAAAAACATGCAATTGGAGAAATTTAAACACTGACTGGACATTTGATAATATCAAGGAATTATTATTAACTTTTAATAATGTTAAGATTATTATGTAGTTAGTAGTATTATTATCGTTTTTGAGAGTGAAAGCAAGTTTATTAAGGAAAGCGTACAGAGAGATCATTCCATTGGTGGAGCAGCCCTGTAGGAGGTGGGTGAAGAGTTTCTCTTCAAGAAAGGAATAGGGCTACCCCAGAGGCAGGGCAGCCCTGAATATGTTCTTTATTTTTGGATTTGTTTTTGTTTTCCATATCTTTTAAAGACACACTGAAATATTTATGAATAAAATAACTTTATTTTTGAAATTTGCTCCAAAATAATCTGGGAGGGGAGGGAATAGAGATGAAATATATTGATAATTGTCAAAACTGGGAAAGAACTCCACCATTTTTTCTCCATTTGTGTATGCTTTGCATTTTTTATAAGATTTTAAAAAATTTAACTCAGTTTTGTTTTAATTGCTTCTATACATTCAATCACTATACATCACTTCTTGTAAAGTGAATGTTCCCAATATGAATACGTATTTTTTAAAAAAGAGTTGTGTGGGTCCAGCAGATGGTGTAATGGTTATGTGACTGGACTTCCATGTCGTTGACCTTAATTTAAGTCCTGGACCCAGCAACTTAAAACACGCTGGGCACATGTGGGTGTGTGCCCAAAATCCTGAGAGAGGAATGCAGCAGAAGAGATTGCAACATGGCCATCCCCCTGGGGGGTGATTTTTCGTTTTCTGTCTCTATGTACATGCCCCATATCAAAAATCTCTCTTTAAAAAAAAAGTGCTACTTAAATCACTCTCAGGGGCATATTGTGGAAATAGATAATTATTCCTGTGCATAGTTATTATATTAAGAAGGGTCTTGGTGGTTAAGGCGCTGGACTCCCACATGACTGAGTGCTCTTCAAGTCCCGGATTGGGCAGCTTGAAAATCACACTGGGTGTGTGTGCGTGCAAGCCCAGAATTCCTACACAAGACTGGAGGAGAAGGGATTGTGGCTTGGCCATCCCCTTTGGGTGGTAATTTCTCACTTTCCCTTTCTCCGCCTTTCTCCAGCAAGCATATGCTATTTTATATATAGGTTTCCATTTTCTTGATCAGAATTCTTTCCCCAGACTCATGTCCTTTGGGGGAGATAGTAATTTGCATTTTGAGACTTCCGAACTAGTCAGCTTATTCTAAGGCCGCACCAGCCACTCCCCGAATCTTTATTGAGGCAAGCTGTTCCCTTTCCAACAAGATGAGGGAGAGAAGCCCATAATTTTTGTTTGAACATTCTTCTTAATCAATGGTTCTAAGGCAATTTTCCCTGCTCAGTGTATTCAGATGGAATGCTGCTGTTGGAAAGGGGTAGGGTGGTACATTCCGATGTGAGACCTCATTATTATGCAAATACATAAAGGAGGCAGAAAACTTACTGTAAGAAATGACATTTTCAGTATGAAGAAATAAGAAAACAGTTTTCTCTGATATTGCCCCACAGGGGTGGCTTCCTCATCTATCGTCCAGGGGAGCTTATAAAATATTTTAAGAAGTAAATGTTAAAGTCATCTGTGGGCTGTCAGAACATTTTGCATAAGCTTTCTTTAGGTAAAGAAATTAAGCATCCTTTGGGACCAGCAGTTGGCGTAATGGCCATGTCGCTGGACTTCCTCATAGTGGATCCAGGTTTGAGGGCTGGACTGGTGGCTTGAACTCATGCCCCCTGGAGGGTGATTTCTCACTTTTTGTCTCTTTGTCTCTCTCTGTCTTTCTGGCGAGCGCACGCATCCTATAGCTAAAACCTCCCCCCTCCCCCCAAAAGAAAGAAAAGAAAGAAAGAAAGAAAGATAGAAAGAAAGAAAGAAAGAAAGAAAGAAAGAAAGAAAGAAATTAAGCATCCCAACCCTTTTGTAAAGTGTCCTTGTCTGTTTCTTGGAGCAAGTACAGTTTGTGATAATTGAAGTTTATCGGATGACTGCAATAAGTTTTTGTGCTTCGAGAGGTTCAATGACTAAATACCTGAAACTGTAGGTCTGAGAAGCTTTGATTGACCCAGGCCATCTGTTGTCTCTCACTTCATTTAAATCAAGGCAACTTGGACATTTTTTTCTGAATCGAATAATAAATATTAAACATAATAAATCAAACCCTAAAGGAAGGTAAAAAGAAAAAGTTCATTTCCTAGTTGGCCAATGATTATTCAGAATTTTGCTTTAAAGTGTCCCAAGATTGATGTAAGAGTATATGCTGGGACCAGCAGGCAGCATAGTGGTTAAGGCAGTGGACTCCCACATGGCTGACTGTGGTTCGAATATGGAACTGCTGACTTGAAACTCACAACAGATGTGTTTGTGTGCATGCCTAAAGCTCTGAGTCCTGAGAGGCGAATGGAGGAGAAGGGATTGTAGTGTGGCAGTCCCCCTTGGGGGGGATTTCTTAGTTTCTCTCTTTCTGTTTCTCTGGTGATTACATGCGCCCTATAGCAAAAACCTCTCTCTCAAAAATTAAAAAAAAGTGTATGCCTTTCAAACTTAAAAGATAAATTGTTTGTCCTCCCTTTTCTGTGGTTAGATTTTCCTAGACCCCCTGTAAAGATAACCATGTTAAACCCTTCAGTTTTTGTCTTACGGAGAAAAGAGAAAATAATTGGTTTGGACTAGACTAGCCTATTCTTTGGTTTAGATGCAAACTTACCTTTACGCTTAGAAAAGCTCCTCACTTACTGTGTAGTTGTTAAACAGCTTCCAGACATTGGAAGGTTACAGAGAGATTCAATTAAGCAGGGATTGCTCCATAATTTAAAAAATAGTTATTTTGAATAAGAACTTAATGCTAGTTTTCTGTGATATTAATCACTCATAAAATTCATGTGTTCTGAAGCTCTGCCAACCTAAGCCACTGGCACCACTGCTTCTTCACTTCAGAATGTTGTACCATACCAACACAAATTGGCAAAATTCAAAAAAAATGTTTAATGGATAGACTATGAAAAAAAAAAAACTCATGAATGAGAACTGGGATTTCCTTGTAGATTTTGAAATATATCTAGATTTTAATATTATTTATACTTTGTGATCTTGAGGGGAAGCTCTGGCCATCTCTTTATATAAAATGTATAATTTTGTTATATCAGAATATTTTTTTATATTTACTTTTGTTTATTAATTTTTTTTCAATTTGACCAGAAAGAGAGTGAGAGGGGGAGAGTGGTGAGAAAGCAAGCCATCAGATTTAGGACTTGAACCATGATCAGCCACGTGGGAGTCCAGCACCCCAACCACCACTCCACCTGTTGGCCCCAAGAATAATTTATAATTACACATACTATAGTGCAACCACAAATGATGAGGATGACATGGATGCCCTGTAAAACTCACCACCACAAGGAACCAGGATGTTGTCATTTTTCCCCACTCCCTGTTTGTGTTCAGGAGCTGATCTCACTCCCACAGAATGAAAATGATGGAAACTTATTAGGGTCAGTTCCCTCCAAGCCTTCCCTGCTTCCATGTCTTCCTGCTTTTCTTCCCTCTAAGGTATTTTCTTTTCTCTGCATCTTTCTCATTGACTGTATCTGACATCCCTTTATAACATCTTCTACTGGGAACTTGCTGCCATAGTTACCACTTTCTTCTGTTTGGCTCCCTTAATTACAGGCTCTTTGTATTCTATCCTCAAAGTTGTTCAATACTCTCTTTTCTAGGAAACACTTTTCACTTGCTGCCAGTGGCCTCTTTCTTTCTTAGCCAGAATCCTTTGATATGAGACTATAACTATTGTTTACCATTCCATTTTCTCATTAATTTCTCTCTCCCTCCCTCTTTGAGGGAGACAGAGAGGGGAAAACAAACAAACAAATAAAATACCACATCCTCAGTGAGGTTCTCATGACGCTTCCCTAGCCTTAGCCAGATCAGTTCATAGACAGGAGAACACAGGGAGGGCCCATCATGCAAACCTGTGTTTGTGTGCTGTGTTATTCCTGTATCACCATGGGGCCCTCGTTTTCCTTTTAAACTTCCTACCATACATACTTTCCCATTACATAGTCTCAGGATTTAGTCCTGCTTCTAGGCTGAAGACAGCTCTGAGTGTATGTCTCTCCACACTTCATCTCTTTCTTTGTGTTTCAGGCTTACTTTATACATCCTATCTAATCAGATTCTGCTTATCCATGTTCTCACATCATCCAGAATGACTCCTGAAGTCACATTGGTCCCTTTTCTCTCTCCTACAACTACAGATTCAAAATAATGAGGCCTAAAATTATGGACACCTTGTGTATTGGTTTTTATTTCCCTGGTAATATTTTGTTTCTCAGGACCATTTCTTATGCTTCTTTTCTCTACTACTCTAAACCAGATCAAGAGAAAAAACAGAATTAAATGATCATTAACTATCAGAAGTTGAGCCTAGCACAGCACTCTGCAATGCCAGAAGCCATATGGAACATCAGAGTTTGCCTCTGAAATTGACTTGAACGTGCTGGATGCATGCACATGCCCATGATCCTACCTGGCTGGGAGAAACTGGGGGGAACATTTTGCTCTGAGACCCTGTTGAGGGTACTTGTCTTTGCCTCTCTCTTAATAAATAAACTTTAAAAAAATCAGAAGTCGATGAATATATTCTTCTGGGGAGAAAGCCTCATTTAAAGGCAGGTAAGTGATAGCATTTCATAGTTCTTTACCTACAACATTGAGGCTATTTTATTATCATTCTCTTCAGTAAGTGCTCATTGAACCCTTTCATGGTATACAGCATTTTTGTTAGGTTATAGAGTTTCTATAATTAAATTTTAGAATATTCAGACACCTTCAGAAACTGAAAATCTGTTTACAAATTTAGCTGTGGTCTAGATACATAAATAGATCAGACAACACAGGCATGGGTGCATAAATAATAAATATGTTATAGAGTAAATGTGTAAACACGAGTGGAAGTTGGGTGGACATAATGGCAAGATATCAAATAGTTTAAGTTAACCATCATGATTTCCCCGAGGAAGATGGATTTCAAGTAGCTTTCTGATTTCGGATTATAAAAACAGAAGACTGGCCCAGTAAGAACAGCTTGAGTTAAGGATCAAAGACAGACGGCAGTCACTGGAGTCAGCACAGAAAGGCAGAATGGAGATAAATCCAGAGATGTAGGCTTAAACTAGAAAACAGGCTCAATCCAAGATTTTGTTCTTCCTTCATCAAACCAAATTATTGTCATATCTATAAATAGATTATGTCACTTGCTTATATAACTGCTAGCATTGACAAAATGGTGGCACTTCTCATTAAATTTTGAGCTGCAAAGGAAAACCATTTTATGTGCAAAACATTCATTTCTTCCTGCCTCCTAAATTATTCTGCCTCTTCCCCACTCCAACATTTCCATTACCTTGTCTTTCCTCCTGTGCATGCTGTTGACATCTGCCTCAGCTCCCTGGTGTGACAGCTGCTGACCACTAACTCTGTAGCCATTGCTAGGTTCTGGTACAGTCCTGTGGCCCTGGTAGGTGACAGCACTCACTGAGCAAATGCAGCCCTTTCTTTTCCCATGGAAGTCATAGGAGGTAGTGTGAAAACCCTGGGTGCAATGTAAAAAGCCAACTTATATCAGGGTTAAATTCTTATTTTTCCAATCAGTCAACATGCAAGTTTGCAGTTTCCTTATCATCTCAGGCTTCTCTTTATGGGTAAGCAAGGGGAATTAATTCTTACCTTTAAGTGTTTTGAGGGGAATTAGAGAAAATGTATTCCAGATGTATAACCCAATTTCTGCCAGAATGAGTGCTTCTGCTCAGTGTGTCTCAACATGAAGTCCCTAAAACACTTGCATCAGAATCACGTAAAATGAAGATTCTGGGTGTTACCCTAGGCCTACTTAATTCACATCTGCAGGGATCTGCCTGAGAGTCTACATTTTAAGCTAATCTACCAGATGAATTTTATGCAAACTGAGTTTTAAAATCCATGGGATATATGTTCATCTTCTTCCCTATTTTTCTAACTCCTTTTGCTTTCTCTTTTCTTTCTTCCTTTACCTCATTTAACAAGACAATATGTATGAGGCATCAGAATTTTAAGGTACTAACTGCATTGCATTCTTTGTCAAGTTATTGTTTACCTTTTGGAGTTTCATTTTTATCTTACATAAGAAGATTTCCTGCTTCTCAAATTGCTGCTTAGAATAAATTATTTAAATAGTATTAGTCACTTAGAAAACACACAGATGTACAAATGATAACTAGAACAGAAACACTTAGAGTCATTGTAGGGGCCCATATTGAGAATAAGATGCAGTTAGGGCGTAGCTTGTAACAGAGTATTGAGTTATCCCAGGACTGGGACAAGATAAGGTTAAAAAAAAAAGTCATTCATCCTTGGAGAACATTTTAATAGGATGCAAAAAATTCAGCAATCAAGAAAATAAATAAGTATTTTCAGAAAATCCAAATTAATGTAA
The DNA here is from genome assembly GCF_000334495.1 of Tupaia belangeri chinensis. Lineage (NCBI taxonomy): Eukaryota > Metazoa > Chordata > Mammalia > Scandentia > Tupaiidae > Tupaia > Tupaia belangeri. Next base: position 3,294,187 of record NW_006159816.1, read on the forward strand.
AAATTTTATAAGCAAAATACCAAAATTTTAAACAGAAACAGGATCAGTGTGATTTTGTCTTTTGACTCAGGTTCCAGTGGCACAGTTACTGATCTAAAATATTGCGTGGGGATGTTGTTACTTGGGTTACTGAGAGTTTTGGTGCCCTCTGAAATTTCACACCTGAGGCAAGTACCTAGCGGCTTCGCTATAGTCTTGGCTCTGGCTTATTCCCATGCTGAATAATTTCAGTGTTTAATTAACGAAAACAGAACAGTCCATTTCCATGCCCTTCCTGCTGGAATCTCCACTTAAACATTTAAGTGACATTTGTGCAATACTCCACTTTTTATATAGATCCTGGAAAGTACCCACATTTTGAGAATGCCAGTATGGATGTCAGGGATTCACATAACTCAGAAGGAAATATGAGTTTGCAAATGACAGTGTCTACATTTAAAGATTGTCTTAGGTAGCTAGAGAAGTAACAAGACTCAATCTTTGGGACCCATTTCTGATTGTTTTTAGTAAGAACTAGAAAACCAGGAGTCAACAACAACAACAAAAAAAACGTTCAAGTGGATCAGAATCAGCCTGGCAAGCGATGTGATCACGGAAGGAGATTTTTGTATAATTAAATGTCAGTTTGCATTTTGAAATATTGCCTGCTGCCTCCCACTCAATCACCAAGTAAGATGAGAGGGAATATTCTCTCTGCAAACCCAGAATGAACCGCAGCACTCAGATTCTCTGTGAAGGATGAGCTGCAGATCAGAAGGATCAGAACTGGTTGTTTTCCCAAGGCAAGAATGTGTTGCTGATAACTAACTGAGACATGATAATTTTCCAGTCAGAAAAGCAGGTAAACAACAAATAAAATAAATCTGTTTATACCTTTAGAACAGAGAGGAGGAACTTTAGAGGTCATCATGTCCATTCTCTGTCCTTTACAGAAGGGAAATTCAGTGCCCATGTGAGTGGTTTCTCAAGGTCATTCAACTTTCAAGTGGCCAACAGAGCTGTCACTTTCTTCTGTATGACGACAAGAGTGTTTAGGTTATAGAGCAGGTGAGTGATGCAATGGAAAATGGCACTGATTTCCTGTTCCTTGAGGTGAATGGTTTAGAAGTATTCAGATCGGATGTGGGTTGTGGGAGATACTCCTGGATAAACCTTAGAACTGGCTCAATAGACGTTTTTTAGCATTCCCAACATGCTTTTATTTTTTTCTGCCTCATTCCACCACTGCCAAATTTACTGAATCAGATGCTACAGGGCTGGAGCTTGGGCTTGTAGATTTTGGTAGAGGTTTCCTGAATATTTCTGAAATGTGTGTACACTTGCTGAAGAGAGACAAAGACAGAGGGAAAGTGAGAAATCACCTCCTCAGGGTGGATGGCCATGCCTCACTCACTTGTCTTCCATTCTTTTCTTGGGACTTTGGGCACTTGCACACACACATCTGGTGTGATTTTCGAGCTACCAGGTCTGGAACTTGAACCACAGTGAGCCATGTGGTAGTCCAGCATGCCAGCTGCTGGCCCCTTTGAGTTCTTCAAAAATCCAAAATAGCAAGTCCAGTGTAGCCCATGCATTGCCCCAACTAGCCTGTCATCTTTGCAATTCCTGGGTGCATAGGGCAGTTGATTGTCACCTGTCTTTAAATTAAAAAAAACCTCTTGTGCTCATTTTTATATTTAAAAATCATGAAATTGTTTTACCGTTTAATGTAGTCACCAGTAGACATTAAGATTTACTTGTTCGATTGAGAATATTTTATGTGGCTTCGAAAATTGTATGCAGACTGTTCTTGCTTTAAGTTTTTTGGAGTGTAAATGATTTTAACATCTTCCATATCTTTGAAATTAAGAACCTATCTAAAATGGTTTGGGGATGTACTTCATGATCACTTTATTGAATATATTTAGCAATTACATTTAGGGGCAATAAATAAATTTAGCTTTCATTATTTTTCCAGTTTTTTACTATAATAGGATTAAGTCAAAGTCAATCATTTCTTTAATGCAGAAAGTGAGAATTTAAATGTCATCAAATGTAATGTCAGAAGAAGAGGAGGCATTTGGCAAAGAAACATTTCTAAGATCAATTTTAAAAGGGCAAAAGACCATTTAAAAGAAAATCAATATGGAAAGAACAGGTAGTCAGGAGTGGCAGTAAATTAAAAGTTTAAGAAAAATCAGCTTGTCATCAGACTTTTGTTTTGCACATCTCCTTTTGGGTCATTTTTACCTGCCTTTTCTGTTTCACATCGATTCCAACTAGCAGTGGGGTGATGACATAACGAATAGGTCACAGAAACATCCTCTTCTGTTTGCAACCTGGAGAGTCCATCTTGCCCCAAAGACCATGAGGACTGATTTTCAATAAGGCATTTCTTCTTTCCTCTCCTGAACAGTTTCTGATTTTGTGTCTGACAATGAAATGTCTCACAATCTCAATTGCTCTGATATTCCAGTCTTTGTGGCCTGTTCTCATCATTGTCTTTTATATACCTGACCTTCTTCTCAGTAATTGGGTCATCTTCTTACTGTGGTACCTTTGGGATTAATTCTCCAGCAGGGCTTGCAGGGTCATTTCCTGGCAGTCATATCACACCCACAGAAGCTACTAGCTTTGAATCTTGACCTGGTGTTATTAATTCTCAAGGGAGCCTTAGGAATTGCTATTTTCTTCTCATGTTATTCTTGAACGTATTATACTTCTGTGTGCTTTGACCCAATAGAATACAATCACTTGTCTAAATCTATCTTTGTTCCCTATTAGTGATAGTAACTTGTAATGGGATAACTACTAAGGGAAGATAAGAACCTGCCAAACGACCAGATAAAAATCGGTCATAGAAGGTACTGGATTCACACTCATTGATGGCTTCATATTAACTATTACCCACATGGGTGTTTGGATGTGTGTGTGTGTGTGTGTGTGTGTGTGTGTATGTCTAGATTCAGCATCGCATTTTAATTTTTCTAAACCAAGTTCTAAAATATTGTAAGAGGAAAAGAATTAAAATCATACTATTGTCAAAAGTTATACTTTCTGATCCAAAAACCTGTAAGAAATCTCATATTCTCTCTATATTTAAGTACCTACTTATGTTAAAATGTTGCATCTGCTGCACAATTAATACAACTTTTGTGATCTTTGAAAAAACAAATGAGAATTATTATCTAAGATTTATTTCAATTAATTAATCATAAAATCATTCCTTTGTCTGACAGTTGCTCAGGGTTTCATGGAAATTTCTTTTAGTTTTCAGATGAAATTGACACACCTATAATATCCAAATTTTGTAGGTGACATAAAAACAGTTTATTGGATAAGCCAGAGTGAAGTTGTTTACTAGACATGTGTTCACTCCTCCAGAGTCAGAGCCCTGAGAGAGAAGCTCAGTGGCCCTGTATTCCTGCCTCTGATAAATTACTCTGAAATGATCTCCAAGATATAGCCCAGTCCTTTTAAAGGAGTTAAAGACGAGGGCAGTTTATCACCAGAGCCTTTAAGAAGGAATGTTCTATTTGTATCTAATAAGAACCTTTCCTACTGTTATCTCACTATCTCCTGATTGACTTTCAGTGCAACTACTTGATAAGAACCACAGCCATTTCCACAATTTTCTCTTATGTCTTTAACAACATTAAGAAATATTGTATGGGGCTTTAGGCTTCTATACTTATTTTTTAAATAATTATTTTACTTAATTTTATTTATTTATTATTATTTTTTATTTTGATCAGAGAGACAGAGAGAGAAAGAGAAAGTGAGAAAGCAAGCCTCCAGGTTTGGGATTTGAACCACGGTACTCAATGTGGGAGTCTAGCCCCTTAGCCACCACACCACCTGCTGGCCCCCAAGGCTCCTATGCTTCTGTACATTTTCTCCTATAATGTTTAAACTATAATGGCTATCTCAAAATGATCTCTTTTATTTTCTTTTAAAAGTATTTTTGCCATAGGATGCATGCACTTGTCAGAGAGAGACAGAGACAGTGAGAGAAAAAGTGAGAAATCTTCCCCCAGGGGGAATGGCCACATTGCAGTCCCTTCTCTGTCCTCCTCATGGGATTTTGAACACACACTCATGCACATCTAGCATGATTTTCAAGCCACCAAGTCTGGAACTCAAACCATAGTCAGCTCTGTGAAAGTCCAACGCCTTAATCACTATTCCACTGGCTGGTCACTCTTTTCTTTTTTCTTAATTACCACAGGACACATACTCCCCAGAGAGACAGAGAGCTGGGATTGGGGGATAAAAACACCCCCAAATGGGGTGTGGTTGTACTACAATCCTCCTTCTTCCATCCTGTCAGGATCTGGGGCATTCACACACACATGCCCTGCATGTTTTTCAAACTGCTGAGCAGGACTCAAACTATAGTCGGCTATGTAGGATCTGGCTTTCTAAGCATAGCACTTAACCACTGTACTGTGGGACCAGCCTTTGACTAAAAGTTCTTCAAACAGCATTCACAGTTTGTGAGAGTGGGAAATAAACATTGTCATATACTGCTTCTAGAACTGTAAATTGGTATGGCTTATCTAAGTATCAAACTGACAGTATGTATTAAAAGTGAACCTAGGAATTCTACTTCCCAAATTTTATTTCAAGGGAACAATCATGAATATAAAGATATGAGTGCAAAAACAAATTACTTTCCTAAAAATATTTTTAATAGTAAAAAAATAAAATAAAAAAACAAATAAAAAGTAAATAAAGCCAAACCTTGTCATATCATCGTCTCCAGGTTCTAGGGATAGTTAAGGGATTTTATGTAGTCCTTTATCTCCTCACATCTGAAAGTGTTTGAGACAAATGACTGCCAATACCATAGGGGTTACCTACAATTCTCTGGTCTTGCCCATGTCTTCTTCTCCTGGGGCCCTCATATCCCCAAATGAGGCCCTAATCTGGCTAAATTATCTCTATATGGTAGATATTTTACTGTTGTTAGGGCTGATATTAAAGATGAATATTTAATTAGAAAAATGGTCATGACAAGTGACAAAACAGGAAACTAAATTGTATGTAAATAGATTTTAATAAATATATAATTGTATGAAAGAAAAAATATACTCTCAAATAAAAGACATATGATAAAGAAATGCAAAGTATTTTTAAAAAACTGAAACATTACAAGGTCAAGGTTTTTTTAAAATTTGTTTAAAATAATTATTTTACTTAACTTTATTTATTTATTTTGATTTGGTTAGAGAAGGATAAGTGAGAAAGAGATAGGGAAAGTGAGAAAGCAAGCCACCAGGCCCAGAACTTGAACCATAGTTGGCCATGTGGGAATCTGGCACCTTGAACCACCACACCACCTGCCAGTCCCAGGTCAAAATATTTTGATCAACGTTGTTTTCAAAAAAGAAAACAGTATCTGCCCAGAGCAGATGATGTAATGGCTATGTCGCTGAACTCCCATGTAGTTGACTGTGGTTCAAGTCCCGGACCTGGTGGCTTAAACTCTGCTGGGCACATATGTGTGCAGGTGTGCCCAAGATCCCAAGAGGAGAATGGAGGAGGAGGGATTGAGGCATGGCCATCCTCCCGGGGGGTGATTTCATGCTTTATGTCTCTTTCTCTGTCTTCCTGGCAAGTGCACGTGCCCTATAGCAAAATCCTCTCAAAAAAATAAAGGTAAACAATATCTATCATTTTTAATTATATTTGTATTTAAAGTGTATACATTTGGGGCATAATCTAGTTGATATAAAAAGTAACAGCAATATCTCACTATTAGTCTTGCATAGAAGTCATAAAATTTTAAGATTTATTTTTTTCATGTAAGAAATGTGAAGAAAGTACTTGTAAACAGTCTAGGATGAATTTTACTTTCAAAGGTTCAACTTTTTGTTTTTTTTAATTTGCTATGGAGCACATTTATTCATCAACGAGAGAGAGAGAGGGGAAGTGAAAAAGCATTTGCTCCACAGAGGAATGACCTTGTCCCAATCTAGTCTCCTCCCCCTTGAGATTTTGTGTATGGAGGCAAACATGCCCAGCATGTTTTTCAAGCCACCAGGTCTGGGACTTGAACTGTTTAGCTGGCTATGTGGGGTCCAGCTGTCTTAATCACCACAGCACATGGCTGGCTGGCAGACTTATCTTTATAGGCCTCACGTCATAAGGCAGTAAGTTGTAAGAATATGGTGACAATACTTTATCCGAGACAATCTCAATTTACACCTAAGGAATGGATATCTTGTTCAATTTAGCATTTTTCCTGGGTGAAAGTGGTCCAATTTGGTTATCTAATCATATGGCCAGCCTATATAATTTTTATTTATTTATTTATTTTAACAAATGCTTTGCCAGTGTAGTGCTTAATAAAATAGTTTTATTTGGCAATAAACTACCCTAATCTAGAATTTCTCAAAGATTTCTAAATGTCATTTTTAGAAAAATAAATATTACATAGACTTGATTTTCAAAATATGTATTTTGGGAGAAAGCTCCCAAAAAGACTTAGGAAGAATGTGCTATTTTGATGCTTGAAATAAAAAGCTTTCTTGACTCTGAGAAAAGGGAATTAGTGAAAAGGTTGTCTATGATCAAGAATGATGATTAGTGAAAAAGTTGTCTACGATACAAATTAGGTTATAATACCTTTAATTCAGTTCCAGGTAGTCATTAGGAACCAAGTGATTATTGTAAGGAAGCAAATGGAGGGCTGGAAATTAGAGTATAGAAAACAGCAGAAGCAATGTGGATTATTCAAGAAAATTTTACAAGGTAGGGAATGAGAGCCAAGTTCAGCTCCTGAGAATTGGATATGGGGCTTTAGCTTCCAGTCTGTGTTGATCAGGCAGCCCCATCCTGCCAGTCCTCTAGGACACTTATTCCTTAAAGTTAAGAGGGACTCAACCATGACCTGATATAAGGTTCAAGAGCAAGAAGCCTAGACTTGAGTGTCTCTTTGGAGTTTTCAGTCTAGGGCCTCAGAAGTGGTAGTGCTTATTCTACAGCATGAGGCAATCAAATGCCCTTTCCATATCTCCCTGGTGTCAGGGCAAAGTCAGAAGCAGCTGTCCAGCAGGCCCTAGAGTAGGGCAGAACCTGCTTTCAAATAGTTACAGTATTTAGAGCAGCCATTCTCAACCCTGTCTGCCTATTACTGTCTTGTTGGGAGGTTCAGACTATTAGGCCTGGGCCCCATCTCAGACCAGTTACCTCTAGAGAAGGGACATTGGTATTAGTTTTTTGTTTATTTGTTTGGTTTTAGTTTTTTGCCAAAGGACACATATACTCACCAAAGAGAGATAGTGAAAGGGCAAGTGAAGAGTTACCCCTTGGGGGTGGGGGCAGGCCATCCCACAATCCCTTCTTCATTCTCCTCTCAGGAGTCTGGGCACACACATGCACACATATGCATGCACTTGCACCTTGCATGATTGTAACAAAAACCTTCAGGAACAACACAACTTAAATAGTTTGTAAAAGAAATGATGTTTTGAGGAGAAACAACAGTGCCCCAGTGGAGACAACCTTTGATATTATTATGGAAAACAGATTAAGTTCCTTGAAACCTTATTATCTGCAGAGTCTCCATTACAGAATAGAGTTTGTGCATTACCTTCCCATGATAGAAAGATTATCTAAGATGTTTTCCAAAACAGAGGAGCAGTGTGACTCCAAAGCTGACTTCAAAAGTTTTTATCAAGGGAACCAGCAGTTAGCGTAATGGCTATGTCGCTGGACTCCCACGTAGTCAACCGCGGTTCGTGTCCCGGACCTGGTGGCTTAAAACTCATGCCAGGCGCGTGTGCATGCGTGCCCAAGATCCCGAGAGGAGAATGGAGGAGAAGGGATTGCGGCGTGACCATCCCCTCTGTGGGGTGATTTCTCGCTTTCTGTCTCTATGTCTCTCTCTGTCTGTCTGGCAAGCACACGCGCCCTACAGTGAAAATCTCTCTCTCTCAAAAAAAAAAAAGTTTTTATCAAGGGTCAGAAAGTGTTAGAAGCATTGAAATGTCACTTTTTCTTACTCAGCCATTATTGTTAGAATCTCTAGGGATTTATACAAAGCCAGAGCACCCCACTACAATCTGTTTCATCAGTATTCTGCAAAGTTCCAGTAAGTGATTGGGGGGAAAAGTAAGACCACTGAGAAGTCTAATGAAATAAAATAATAAGCAATTTCAGTTCAATATAATAAAACTAAAGTGCTATAGAAGTATGCTCAAAGTACTTTGAGGAGGTTCCAGAGCCAGCACGCATCTCACGGTGGGTCCATCCCAACGCCCACAGTTCACCTCCACTTCATCAGAAGCTGAAAGGTTGGGAGAGGAGCCAACTGCCTGAAGCTCCTACATAAATTTTATCTGTTCATATCTGGAAGACACAGCCCTCTACCAGGAAGACACCTGAGATCCAGAGCTGATTTTTCCTCCAACACTACAGATTTTATGCCAATAAAAAGGAAGGAGAGAATACTTCATCAGATGATCAAACACAAGTGCAGAGACAGAAGAAATGTGGAAAAACAAAGACATAACTCTTCCCCAAGAGCACACAATAACCCCTCAGCAACAATAGACAGCACAGAAGAATTTGCAGAAGTCTCAGAAAAAGAATTCTAAACATTCATTGTGACAAAACTCAATGAGATGCAAGAGAAAACAGACAGTAAGTCTCATGAAATGAGAAAATCATTCCAGGACATGAGAGAGGAATTCTTTAATGAGTTGGATACCCTAAGAAAGAATCAAACAGAGCTTCTGGAAATGAAGACTACAATTCAAGAAATTAAAATATCCCTCGAAAGCATTGCCACCAGATTGGACCACACAGAAGAAAGACTTTTCGACCTTGAAAACAAAGTCTCCAACATATAACAAGCCACCAAAAAGAACAAAAACTAATACCCTTTTCCCTTAAAAAAAAGAAAAAAAGGAGGAAACATATGGAAATTCTAGATACCATCAAATGCCCCGACGTTGATATAATGGGTATTCTAGAAGGTGAAGAAACTGGTAAAGTTATGGAAAACATCTTCCATGAAATACTATCTGAAAGCTTTCCAAAACTGGAGAAACATGGAGAAATTCAGACCCAGGTATTAAGAAGAAGTCAAGATAGAATCAATATAAAAAGATCCTGCCATGGCACATTATAGTCATATTGATAAAAATGTCTTTAGACAATATTCTAAAGTGGCAAGAGGGAAACATCAAGTTATTTATGAAGGTTGTCCCATTAAGCTAACTTCAGACCTCTAAACTGAAACAATGCAAGCAAGGAAAGAATGGGAATGTATATTCAAAACATTAAAAGAAAAACAGTTCTAACCAAGAATACTATACCTGGCAAGATTACCCTTCAAATGTGAAAAACAAATAAAATAATTCCCAGATAAACAAAAGCAAAAAGAATTCACCAACACTATATGAGCCCTTCAAGAAATACTGAAGGGGTACTATGTCAGGAAAACTAAGGAGAGACAAACAGAAATAAGAGAAAAAAAATCAAAAACAAGAAAATGGCTAACAAAATGTCTGGGATAAGTCCACAAATATTGATAATGACTTTGAATGTTAATGAATTAAATTCTTCTATTAATGGACACAGACTGGCTGAATGAATTAAAAAGTAAGAGCCATCTATATGCTGCTTACAAAAACAAGCAAACAAAAAAGAAAAATCTCACTGATAAAGAAATATATGACAAAATGAAAGGTTGGGAAAAGATATTGCATGCAAATGGAAACTAAAATAAAGTCTGAAATCATGACACTGATAACAAACAAAATAAGACTTTATGACAAAAGCTGTATGAAAAGACAAAGAGGGATACAAAAAGGACTAGTTCATCAAGAAGTACAACACTTATAAATATCTACACATATCTACACACCCAACACTGAGGCACCCAAATACATGAGAGACTGGTAGATCTAAAGGGAGAGAGAGACTGCAACACAATAATCATTGGAAATCTCAACACCACACTGTCTCCTCTGGTCCCGTTATCTAGACAAAAATATAGACAAAGAGTTACAAGATCTAAATGATACCATCTATAGACATTTACAGAACATTTCACCAAACAATACACATTTTTTCCCACCCCCCATAGAATATTTTCAAAGATCTACCACATGATAGAGCAGTTGGTCAACATACACAAAACAGTAAATGTAATACATCACATTAACAGAAAGAAAGATAACAACCATATGATCATATAAATTAATGCAGAAAAGCATTCAATAAAATACAACATCCCTTCGTGATTAAGACTCTTAGCAAAATTAACATAGAAGTGACATTTCTCAACAAAATAAAAGTGACCAATGACAAACCCATAGCTAACATCATACTGAATGGGGAAAAGCTGAAAGCATTTCTACTAAAAACTGGAACAAGACAAGTTTGCCCAAATTCTCCACTCCTTTTCAATATATTACTGGAAGGTCTAGCCAAGTCAATCAGACAAGAGAGTCAATAAAAAGCATTCAAACTGGAAAAGAAGAAGTGAAATGAACTCTATTTGCAGGTGATATGATTATATACATAGAACATGAAAGAAAATACACACACCCATAAAAAACCTCCCAGAAGTGATAAATGAATACAGATAAGTGACAAGATACAAAATCAACATTAAAAAAAAATCGATAGCATTTCTATATACTGACAATGAACAAACTGAGGTATAATTGAAGACAGAAATCCCATTTACAGTAGTCACACACACAAACAAAATGATATACTTAGGTATAAACCTAAGCAAGGCAGTGAAAGGCCTCTACAAGGAAAACTATGAAAAAATTTTAAAAAAAGTGAAAATGGTAAGAAAAAGTGGAAAGACATCCCATGTCCCTGAAATGGAAGAATTAATATAATCAAAATGTCAATCCTACCCAAATTAATCTACAAATTCAATGCACTTCAATCAAATTATCAGAGATATTTCTCACAGAAATAGAAGAAATAATCATAAAATTTGTATGGAATCATAAAGAGCCTCCTATTGCCAATGCAATACTGTGTGAAAAAGAATAAAGTAGGAGACATATCACTTCCTGACTTTAAAAAATATTATAAAATTGTAGTAATCAAAACATCATGGTACTGGCATAAAACAGGCAGATAGACCAAATACACAGAATAAAAACCCCAGAAATAAACCCCTAAACCTACAGCCAAATGACTTTTGACAAAGGACACAAGATAACTCAGTGGGACAATGAAAATCTCTTCAGCAAATGGTGCTAGAAAACTGGATATTCACCTGCAGAAAAATTAATCTGGACCCCTGCTCTCACCATAAACAAAAGTCAACTCAAAATGGATCAAAGGTTTAAACATAAAACCTCCAACTATAAAACAACAGGTAGAAAACATAGTGAAAACTCTTGGAGACATCAGAGTAGGCAGACTCTTAAATAAGATCTCCAAATCATTGTCAGTAATCCTGAAAATAGACAAGTGGGAATACATCAGGCTAAAAAGCTGCTGTACAGCAAAACAAACAGCAATTAGGGTGAAGAGACAACCCTCAGAATGGGAGAATATATTTGCAAACTATGCCTCTGATAAATTACTGATAACCAGAAAACACAGGTAACTAAAGTGACTTACATGAAAACAAAAATCCAATTAAAAGATGGCCAAATAAGCTGAACAGACAAATCTTCAAGGAAGACATATGAACAGCCAAAAAGTACATGAAAAAAATGTCTTTTGAGAATGATTAAGATTTTTAAAAAAGCACAATAAGTACTGTTGGGAGGCTGCAGTGAAAAGGGAATTCTCCTACATTGGTGTTGTGAATATAAATTGGTACAACCACTGTGGAGAATATGGAGATTCTTCAGAAATCTACAAGCAGAACTACTGTATTTCTACCAGTAATTCCACTCTTAGATATTGACCCAAAGGATAGGAAAACCCTCAGTCCAAAAAAATACTTGCATGTCATGTTTATTGCAGCATTATTCACAATTGCTAGGACATGAACTCAATCCAGATGTTCAAGAACAGATGAGTAGATTAAAAATATGTGGCACACATACACTATGGAATACTACTCAGCTATGAAAAAAAAATCAATGAAACTCTAGCATTTGATAGAAAGTGGACAAATATGGAAGATGTCATGCTAAGCAGAGCAAGTCAGACTACACAAGAGAGGCATTGTATATCCTCACTTAAGGTACACCAAATTGCTGGACTCCCACATAGTTGATTGCAGTTAGAGTCCCAGACAGTGGCTTAAAATTCATGCCAGGCACATGTGTATGCATGCCCCAAATCTCTAAAAGAGAATGGAGGAGAAGGAATTGCAGCATGGCCATTCCTCTGAGGGGTGATTTCTCTCTCGCTCTCTCTCTGGCAAGCGCACATGTCCTATCACAAAGATTTCTCTAAAACCCAAACAAAAATAAACCAAAATATATAACAAATGTCTGTGTTCTGTAGCAGAAATGAAAGATTAAATGGTATAATAGCGAGGACAACTATAGATGCTAGAGGCAATATAGGAGTGGGTGAGTAATAGGGATTGAGAGGAAGGAGATAAGGGTTAAAACAAACGGGGGACCAGCAGTTAGTGTAATGGCTATGTTGCTGGACTCCCACGTAGTCAACCATGGTTTGAGTCCCAGACCTGGTGGCTTAAACTCACCTGGGCGCGTGTGCGTGTGTGTCCAAGATCCTGAGAGGAGAATGGAGAAGGGATTGCGGTGTGGCCATCCCCCCGGGGGGTTATTTCTCACTTTCTGTCTCTCTGTCTCTCTCTGTCTTTCTGGCAAGCGCACACGCCCTATAGCAAAAACCTCTAAAGAAAAGGGGGGGGGAATGTTTAATGGACACAAAAATGAAAAGTTACCCACTGATAAGAATGTATATGGTAATGTCTTTGACTTGACTAGTATGTGCTGTATTCATGCTGAGAAAAAAACATGTTGTACACTGTAAACATGTACAGTGATTAAATGTAAATTAAAAGTTGTGAAAAAAAAGTACTTTGGAGATTATTATACAAATAATTCTCCTTAGTCACTCACCCAAACAATGAGCAGTATAATTGTCTCTTCTAATTTATTATAAGTTTTTTATTTTTTTAAAGTTGTTTGTTTTAAGCAACTTTTCTTTGGTATGTTGTGTGTGTGTAACATTGATTGTAAACATAGCAATGAACTTAAACAACTTTCTTGAGCTACCCAGGGACAAGGCTATTATATTAATATATAGTCAGTGTTTAATAAATGATGAGTTGAACTGAATGAATAACTTTTCTTTCCTATTATGAAATAAGTACAACAAAACAAACATGCTCTACTGATTTCTCAATCTTTTCCAGAACTCTGTATTTTGGGGATGGGAGTTCTTTGTAACCTGCTAGCTAGGAGCTCAACTTTTAAAGTAGAAATTTAGGAGTCAATACAAGGCATTTACAATAAAGCAAAGTTGGCAAGAATCAGTATTCACACCCTGAGTGTTCTTCATCTGTGTTTTTATCTTGACGAAGTTTTGCCTGAACCTTCCCGCTACACTCAGTGCTCCATTTCCTGTGAAAGTTAATCACAGGAAAGAACTGATACCACATAGAGTTTGGCAAGAGTGTGCCCATGTTAGTACGTGACCTGTCTCAATAGAATTCGAGCTTAAGCTTTAAATTAAAGGATGAAGAGTTTGTGTTTGTGTGTGCCCAACTGAGATTTTAGATGAGTGGGGATACTTTTTCCTTAGGGAGTACAACATTATTACAGTTCCTAAAATCTCAAGATTCAAACAGCCATATACAGTTAGTCCATATATAAGCTAAAATGACTAGAGAACACTGGCTTTGATTGCTGTGTTCACAATCAGTGTTATACACACACCACATACCACACAACACATCTATGCCACACATACACCATATACATACACATAGACCACACACACTCCCCACAAACCACATACCACACACATAGGCCATAGATACATCCCCCACCCACTTGTACCACACAAGCACCATGTGTGCACATGCACGCACATATACCCACACATGCACGCGCACGTGGTATATTCATTTATTCAGTCAATATTTATGAAATGCTCATTTTATACTAAACACAATTTTAAATTGCATGGGATACAAATGAATAAGGTGTAGTATTCATTTTTAAGGAACTTGAAATCTAGCAAGGGAGGAAAATGTAGACTTTTCCAAAGTACTTATTGCACTCTGTTGTAATTTCTCATTTCTCCTCTGTATCTCTCCCTAGACTGTAGGGTCCTTTCAGGCTGGCTTCCCATCTACCCTAGTGTTCAATACTGTCTCCCTGGGATCAAGGTCTCTGATTACATAATCGATAAACATTTACTGAAATGAGTGAGTAAATGAATAAAACTATAAAAATAGAATAACACTATATAATTAATTAAAGCAACAGGACAGGCTTGTGGCATGCTAGCTATACAAACAAATTCTCCAGGATTACAGAGATAGGAAGAGACCCAGCAAGGGAAGTATTCTGAGGAGAAAAGTTTGCAAGTAGGAAGTGTTTACAGGGTCTTTTCAGTGGAAAGCACTACATTTGAAAGGAATATGAGTCAGATCATTAGGGATTAATGAATGAATGGCAAGTGGATCAAACTGCTTGTTTTGAATTGAGGAATGACATAATAAATCTGTAAAGTAGAAACAACCTTTTCACACTTACTGAGATGTGAAGCGTCTCCTCCCATGTTCTCATTCTGATGCAGCCACTCTCAAAAACCACATTTTTCTATGTGTAAGACCTTTGAATCAGTTTGCTGTTATTTTCCAAAGCAATTGGAATTTATACAGGTCAGGGTTTGCTTTACACAGAGTTCTTACATCAGAAAAGTGTCCTGATGAACCTCTTCCTGGTTTAAATGATTTAAAATCATTCCTTTACATATTCACTCACTGTCCAGTTTGGATCCATTGACTCTTTTCTCCAAAAGCAGCAACTCAAGAACCAACCTCTTCTCATTCCTTTACCTGCACCATAATATCTTATTATCTCATAGATGGCAAGTGATCAGTCATCTTACCTGATAAAATAACACACAAAAGGCACAGACTACTTAGGTCAGTGGTCCTACCTTCCCTCCTTCCATGTAAGCTTCCCTGGCAGTCCCAAGCAGAGCACTGCTCAGTACACTGTTTAAAATTGGACCCCCTTGAAGGTATTTCTGCCCCATGCGAGGGAAACATGCAACTTAAGATAGTGTGATAAAGAATTTTAAAATAGAAAGTGAGATTTTCTCCTTTCTTCCACTTAAGCTCACCATTACCTTCCCCTTAGTCAGCAGGTTGACAGTGTCGATGTCATCACATCCATACAACATAAGCCTAGAAATGACACCATCTCAGGCCAAAAGTGGATGTTGGGCTTCAGAGATTTTTGCCTCTCTCCCACCTCTAGGTCCTTTTCTCCATACCTTTAGAACTAAATATATTCTGGTTGTAATTGGCTATTAGCAGGAGCTGACCTTATTCTTCCCCTGAGAAGGGGGAAGTGTGTTGAAACTAGAACTAGAATGAATGACAGGGGATGTGGTGAACAGAATGCGTACCCCACTCTCAGGCATCACACCCTCCCTGGGAGTCTTATGAATGTGGTGGTGGAAGCTTGGAGAGTCATCTGTGAGAGTAATCCTGAGAGAAGTTAAAATAGGGATGGAAAATTATGAAAGGTGCTGGTATTCTGAAGGGATTACAGAATTCAAAAATAGTCATTTAATTTTAAAATATATTTTTAGTTGTATTTAATCACTGTACATCTTTACAGCATACAAAATGGTTTCTCCCAGCACAAATGCAGTGCGTAATTAGTCAAGTCATAGATATTATCATGTACATTATCATAAATGGATAACTTTTCTTTTAGAGATTTTTGCTATAGGGCACGTGCGCTTGCCAGACAGAGAGAGACATAGAGACAGAAAACGAGAAATCACCCCCCAGGGGGGATGGTCACGCCGCAATCCCTTGTCCTCCATTCTCCTCTCAGGATCTTGGGCACGCACGCACACGCGCCCAGTGTGAGTTTTAAGCCACCGGGTCCGGGACCCGAACCGCGGTCGACTACGTGGGAGTCCAGCGACATAGCCATTACGCTAACTGCTGGTTCCCAGATAACTTTTCATTTTGTTTCTGTTAAATGCTTTTCCTGGGGCCGACAAGTGGCGTGCTGGTTGAGAGCACTGGACTTCACATGACTGACCACGGTTTGAGTCCTGGACCTGGTGGCTTGCTTTCTCACTTTCTTTCTCTCTCACTTTCTCTCGCTCTGTCCCTCTTAGGTCAAATAAAAAAAATCTAAAAAGGAAATAAATAAATAATGTTTTTCCTTCTAATCCCCTCCCTCTCCCTCTTACCCACCTTCTCCAGTACCATTTCTATTATCTGCAGTTACCCTCCTTGCTATTATATCTTCCAATCTTTTAATTTCTGCCATAGAGTGCAGACATTTGGTGTATATATATGTACAAATATATATATATATGTATATATATATGCATATATATATTTATTAAGTAGGGACATTCATTTAATTGTAAAGGTTTCCTTCTTTCTACTTAAAACGCATATATTTAAATAAATCTAAAGTATAACTTATTTCTAGGACAAATGGCAATCAGAAGAGGACAGGTAACCCGGTTTTATCTCTTCATTTATTTATTTATTTTTTTTTGGAGAGGCTTTTCACTATAGGGCACATGCACTAGCCAGACAGACAGAGAGAGACATAGAGACAGAAAGAGAGAAATCACCCCCTGGGGGGGATTGTCACACTGCAATCCCTTCTCCTCCATTCTCCTCTCGGGATCTTGGGCACGCATGCACACGCGCTCAGCGTGAGTTTTAAGCCACCGAGTCTGGGACGTGAACCACGGTCGACTACGTGGGAGTCCAGCGACATAGCCATTACGCTAACTGCTGGTTCCCTATCTCTTCATTTTTTAAAGTTTATGTATCTCTCCCATGGGCTAGAGAGACAAAGAGAGAGATACAGAGCCAGTACCCCTAACAGGGTTTGACACTGCAGTCCACATTCAGCTTTAGCCAGCCCCATATCATGGGCGCATGGATGCATGAGTACGTAAGACAGTCTCCAGACATGAATCTGGAACCTTGCTATATGGGATTGCTACACAGAGCATCTTGTTTTATCTCTGCACCACCATCTAGTCCATGGTTTTATCTTTTGTAAGAGAATGCAGTCTGAATATCAATTTTAGATTTCAAGTTTAACATGGAACATTATGATGTATATCCTTTTTTTGTTTTTGGAAATACCATGTATTAATTTACTAAGTGGGCAAGCCCGACATCATGAAGAAGTTAATTTTCAGATGGAAGTGTCAACAGCCCTCAGCTGAGTCAAGGATCTTGGTTGCTTGAGATGAAATACAACACTTAGGTTTCAATGACTCAGTGAGATGATACCTGACCTAGCTTTGCAAAATTAAAATGATTGTTTTTTTTATTTTTTACATTTTATAACATACTTTGTTTTTTAGACAAGGCATCACATATTGGTGATGATCTCATTTTAAAAATTATTTATCTCTTTATCAATGTTAATTCTTATATTTTTACATTTTAAGAGAGGATACAGAGTAATATAGTTGGACATAGTTTTCTTGAATTTGGATTTAAGGAATAAAAGCAAAAGTATTTATAAATGTGAATTTCAAATCATGTTTCAATGATAGCAGAATTATTTTCTGCATCTTAGCTGTAGGAAGTATCTAAACCTCATTATGCATAGTTTGAGTGTTTATTTTAAGGAAGAAAACCACCTTTGTAGAGAGCTGAGATAGATATATTTGGAAATTTTTGTGCAATATCCTGACAGTGGTATCAGGGTGAAGTATTATATGGAAAGAATAGGTTTTACATATCAGAATTAGCAACATTCAAACAAACTTAACAAATGAGTGTATGAATATAAATTTGGATAAGTTTTTGACATACTGTGCATGGGATGCCTTTATGGTCATATTCTTTATGAATTTTAGTCATGAACTCATCTTGTGAACACTCTAAATATGGACTTGTCTAGTTGCTTCCTACTTTCCATAGAGCTCAAAACATCTTGGTTCAAAAGAATTGTTCAAAGCCAGTATCTTTCAATCCCCCTGAGATTTTCCCATAGGCATAAATCTCCTACAAGACGTGATCTTTCCTTCATATAAATTCCTCATGCCTCCTAGTATAACACTGTTTACCTTAGTCCATTCTTTCTCACACCTGGTTAATTTTCACCCAGTTGAGCTACCCTTTCTGCTTGGAGAATATCTTTCTCTTTATCCAAATTGAGAACCACAAATCATAAAGTGGTGAGAATGAAAATGCTGATACTCCTTGAATGATCTAAAATGCAATTATGAATTTTAAACTGGAGCTGAACAAAATAAAAAGGCAAAGCAATCTTCACCATAGAAGGGTCTTTAGGTACTGAAAAAGCCCCTTTGAACTCTTTCATTAGGCTGTAATTCATCCCTGTACCATCATTTAAATAAATACAGAAAAGAGTCGGCACTTGAAAATAAAGTGATGTCTGATTCCATTTTATTCTTTTTTTTTTTTTTTTTTTTTTTTTTTTTTTTTTTTTTGCGGGGGGCGGGGAGAGGTTTTTGCTATGGGGCATGTGTGCTTGCCAGACAGACAGAGAGAGACAGAGAGACAGAAAGTGAGAAGTCACCCCCAGGGGAGATGGCCATGCCACAATCCCTTCTCCTCCATTCTCCTCTTGGGATCTTGGGCACGCACGCACACGCGCCTGGTGTGAGTTTTAAGTCACCAGGTCCGGGACACAAACCACAGTCGACTACATGGGAGTCCAGCGACATAGCCATTACGCTAACTGCTGGTCCCTGATTCTGTGTTATTCTTTTCCAATTACCAGTTTACCAAAATATTGTATTTTTGTTATTTTTATATTTCAGATGTTCTGCATTTCAACTTCAGCACAGTTTAAATTGATGCTTCTGGGCTAACCTGGAAACCTAAACACAATTTTTTTTTACTATATCTATACAAAATATGTCCAAATTCCAATTGACTGACTTATAAGGGGATCTTTAGAACACAACCCATGTAAGTTACAGGCATACTGTGTTTTTTTGGCCTTTGTTACCTCCCTCTCCCCATAGGATGGCCATCTATTTGTTAGTGTGTGTGTGCGGATTGTGTATACATTTGAGTCTATGCTTACGCTTTTTTACAATTAAGAGTTTATAGCATCATTCTTTTCTCCCTTCCTTCAATAGGTACTTGAATACCTGTTATGTAAAGTAGTTCTAGGCCTATAGGGTATCCAGAGGCTGCCTTCCTCTCCTCTCAGGAGGAGGTTGACATGAGCTGAGTAATTTCACAAGTACATATGAAATGCACACTGCGGTAGGTGCTATGCAAGGAGGTCACATAGAACTCTGCAAGGATATAAACAGGTCCTGTCTTGTCTCTAGGGTCACAATGAATTCCTGGGCAGGGTGATGTTCCAATTAAAATTTCATGGACAAGAAGGGTTAAAAGGGAATGAGAGGTGAAGAAAGTGGATGCAAGGATGGAGTATAAAGTGCTCCAAAGAGAACACATTTTCAGACTGTGTTTGCTCAGTTAGGTTATTTTGATAACTTTTTCCAGGAGTGATAGCTCTGAGTAGGTGGGAGACTTTTAGCTGAAACTACCATTAAAAGTTCATTGTAATCATACCTCAGAATAAGTTATATGTAATTTTACAAGCTCTCGTACTTTTTTTGTTTTTTAGGTATGACGTACTCCTTAAGTCCTGACAATCACCTTGAAGATGGAATTATGAATATGGCAAATTTTCTACGGGGTTTTGAAGAAAAGGGGATAAAGAACGACAGGCCTGAGGACCAGTTGAGTAAAGAGAAAAAGAAAATACTGTTCTCCTTTTGTGAGGTGTGCAACATCCAGCTGAACTCGGCAGCCCAGGCTCAAGTCCATTACAATGGCAAGTCCCATCGCAAACGAGTAAAGCAGCTGAGTGATGGACAGCCCCTGCCGCCAGCTCAGGGCTTGGGGCCACTTCTGGCCAGCCCCAGCACCAACACCAGCGCAGGTAGGAAGAGGGCTTGGGGATTTGTTTACTTCTGAAAGAAATGGTGCTGTTCTAGAAAATGAAAGATTTAGAGCAAGACATTACTCACCTTAAAACTATTTCCATTAAAATATGCAGTCTTGTCCCTACAGGTAAAACCCAGGGGCTGTGTGTCACTGCTCAGTATAGTTTTATACACACACACGCAATTTGTACATTGTATAATGGACCATAGACTTCCTGTATTACAGTGTGTGAGCATGTTCTAATGTATTTTGAAATGTGTTTAAAATGGATCAGTGGTGTCAATTTTTCCCCTCTCTGCAAAACTAGGCTTTCTTGGGTTTCCTTTATCTGCCTTCTATCAGGTGGTGCACTACTTCATAGAATATAAAAAGCTACGCTTTATTTATAACATCCCATGGTGCAGTGAAGGAGCATTAATCTTGCGTGTGTTAGACTTGTCATATTCTTTTAGGGAGCTGCCAGTAGTATGCCGGTGGTAGTCTAACAATAGGAGTAAGCATTGCCAAAACCAAAAAATCCCTTTGAGCCCTGACACCTTCATCACTTACACTTGCTTCTCACCTTTTCCTTGTGGGCTGTGTAGAGGCAGAAGCTCAGGAATTTTTACATTCCTGCATCTGCCCACTGAGTTCTAAACAATATTTCAAATTCTTTATCTTATCCTCATCAGCCCTTCCTCCTCTTCATTGCTGTCATTGGATGGTTTTGCTGTGTCAGAACTGAAGAAAAATGTGAAATTTGCTGTTATCTATGGTGAAGTATTGGAGGTTTAAGGTGGGAGGCCAAGATAAGCCTCCACCTTAATGTGGTAAAAGAGCTCGAAATTCTACTCTAGTAAGTGTTTATTTTGTAATGAGGCTTCAGCTTGAAGAGAGATGATGCAAGAAGCCATTTGTTGGAATTTCACTCTGTGCTGTTACATTTCTTGATTTTGTGAAGTTACTTCATGATCTATATAAAGCTCCAACAAAAACATCGTGTATATGTGTGTGTGTACATGCTATAAATAAATAATTTTTGTATTTGAAGCTAAACTAAATTACTTTTTACACAGAATATGGTTTAATTTTATTAAACTGTTTTCTCCAGTAAATATTTAACATATTATGAAAGAAAGTAAAGGCACTTACAGGATATAAGATACACACATAATAGTGAAATTTTACTTTACTATTTTCTGTTTAATATTAGTTATAATTATTCACATATCTACTAATGTACCTTATTTATGTATTAAAAATACAGAGTTAGAACAGAAACTGATCTCTAAGTCAGAAAGTAAATAATAACCTGAGTAAAGTGTTGAATTACATCTGTTAGAATCTAAAGGTCTGTAGATAACTATAGTAATTAAAAATTATTAGATCACTGGGGACCAGCAGTTGGCATAATGGCTGGACTGTCATGTAGTTGACTGCGGTTTGCATCCTGGACCCAGTGGCTTAAAACTCATGCCGGGCGCATGTGCGTGCATGCCCAAGATCCCAAGAGGGAAATGGAGGAGAAGGGATTGTGGTGTGACCATTCCCTCTTGGGGGTGATTTTCTTGCTTTCTGTCTCTCTGTCTCTCTCTGTCTGTCTGGCGAGTGCACGCGCCCTATAGCAAAAACCTCTCTCAAAAAAAAAAAAAAAGAATTATTAGGTCATCAGGAAAGGCACGACCAATATATTTCTGAAGAATATCTAATGACGGGGGAATTTTCCAAGATGTAATACTAAGCAAGACAACAGGAACTAAAGTGGAACATACCTCAGTGATAAACATGTTCATATGCATATTATCCTCTGTTTAGAGTCTCAACCCAATGAGGAAGAAATACATTATTTTATTTTTTTTTTCCAATCACGTTGCTCAGTTTTGATCTAACAAACTTCTGTTTCCTTCTGGCTAGCAGCTCCCTTAACACCCTCTCAGCCCATAACTTCTCACTTCTGTATATTCAGAAAGACTCGTTGACTTAGAAGATTCAGTTCTATTTATAAAAACATCCCTGTTATTGTTGGAATAATAAGATTTGGTACACAGACCCTAAAGCCTGGAAGAGAGGTCTGTACGCAATAGATCTCATCCTGCCCCTTCCTTGACCTCCCTTCAGCCCAGGTCATGGGGAATGGAGGAGGGGTAGAGAGGTGGAGTTTATACCTTATAGTCTTGGCGAGGTTACAGA
This sequence comes from Tupaia belangeri chinensis, assembly GCF_000334495.1. Lineage (NCBI taxonomy): Eukaryota > Metazoa > Chordata > Mammalia > Scandentia > Tupaiidae > Tupaia > Tupaia belangeri. Next base: position 3,316,424 of record NW_006159816.1, read on the forward strand.
GCTTTTTGATTGATGATTGCTATTCTAGCTGTTTCTGTGTGTTGCAAGTGTTCCTAACAGATCCTGTGTATCGAGGCTTCCCTCAAGTTTTCTCCTCAAGCATTAGGAGTCCCTTGTAAGATATCTGCATTTTCCGGCTTACCTGAGGCTGATAGCAAAAGGCTCCATTCCTCAACTGTATGAGTGTCTTTCTCCCACAGTGTGGTATTCCTGGCTGGATTGTGTCCTCTATTCTCATACATACCAACTCTTGGGGCTTTAGGATACATGTAGAATCCATCTGAATACTAACATCCTTCTTGAAAACCTGGAACTGCTGGGCATAGGCAGGTATAGGTAGAATAATAGGGTATGGGGCTTTTCGTTCATTCTCAGGAAATGCTTTCCACTGACAAATCAGGCACCTCATCAAAAGATCCAGTCCTTTTTTGGACCTTTGCTTGGCTTTAGGAAACATTATGGGTTGAATTTTGTCCCCTCCAGGAAAAAAAAATTAAAAAAGATATTGTACAGTTCTAACTCCCAGTAACTCAGAATGCGACCTTATTTGGAGATAGTGACTTTGCAGAGATGGTTAAGTTAAAATGAAGTAATTCATAGGCTTTAATCGGATATGACTTGTATCCTTATAAAAAGGGAAAATCTGGGGACCAGCAGTTAGCATAATGGCCATGTCGCTGGACTCCCATGTAGTCGACTGTAGTTTGAGTCCTGGACCCAATGGCTAAAACTCACATTGGGCATGTGTGCGTGCATGCCCAAGATCCTGAGAGGAGAATGGAGAAGGGATTGTGGCGTGGACATCCCCCCGGGGGGTGATTTCTCGCTTTCTATCATATTGATTTCTGAGTTCTAACATCTAGAACTGTGAGATGATGAATTTATGTTATTCGTAACACCTAGTCTGTGTAATTTGTTACTCTAGCCCAAGCTTACTAATACAGGGGGAGAAATTGTAGCCTGTCTCTTTCTCAAGAGGAAAGATTGGTAGTAAATACAGTTTCTAAGAACTGCTAATTTAAACTATAACATGTCTATGGTGTTGGGGTTGGCTGGAGTGGGAGTGGAGTCCACAGGGTGGTAATTTCACAGAAAAATTCAAGCATTTAAAGAAAAATTAACACCATTTTACACAATCTCTTTCAGAAAATAGAACAGGAAGGAACACTTACCCATTTATTTTAAAAGACCAATATTACCCTGATACCAAAAACAAAGATAATAAGACAAATAAAACTACAGACTAATACTGCTCCTAAATTGTGCCTCAAAATTCTCAACAAAATATCATCAAACCTGGTGCAAGCTATAGAGTACTGCTACATAAGGCTTGAGTCATGTGGGAGGCCCAGGTTTGGTTCCTAAACCAACCTAAATAATATAATATTCAACCTAGGTTGAATATTATAAGCACACACCAGTAATCCCAGTTTACTGGGAGGACAGGGCAAGGAAATTGCAACATGGTGAGTCTCCCTTTCTCTCTCTCTCCTCTCTTTCTTATAAAAATAAAGATAATAGGGACCAGCACATGTGTAATGGTTATTTCACTGGACTCCCACGTAGTCGACTGTAGTTTGAGTCCTGGACCCAGTGACTTTAAACTTAGGCTGGATGCTTGTGTGTGCGTGTGCCCAAATCCCAAGAGAATGGAGGAGAAGGGATTATCCATCCCCGTGGAATTGATTTCTCACTTTCTTTTTCTCTGTCTCTCTCTGTCTCTCTGGCTCATGCACAGGCCTTATAGCAAAAATCTCTCTGAGAAAAAGAGATAATAATAATAATAAACAAACCGAATTCAGCTAGTATAAAATGAATTATGACCATGGGTATTTATTCCAGGTATGCCAGGCTGGTCCAGAATTTACAAATTGAAAAATATAATCCACCACATCAACAAACTAAAGAAGGAAAATCATATGATCTTATCAGTTGAGGCAATAAAGCATTTGAGAAAAACTAGCACTCATATTTATGAAAAAACTCTCAACAAATTAGGAATAGAAGAAAATTTATCTCAATTTAATAAAAAGAGTGTAAAAATGCCTACAGCTTACATCATACTTAATAGTAGGTGACTGAGCGTTTATCCCCTAAGATCAAAAACAAGGTAAGGATGTTTACTCTTATCTTTTATTTAACATAATACTGGAAGTCTAGTCACTATAATTGGGCATAGGCAGGTATAGGTAGAATAATAGGGTATGGGGCTTTTCGTTCATTCTCAGGAAATGCTTTCCACTGACAAATCAGGCACCTCATCAAAAGATCCAGTCCTTTTTTGGACCTTTGCTTGGCTTTAGGAAACATTATGGGTTGAATTTTGTCCCCTCCAGGAAAAAAAAATTAAAAAAGATATTGTACAGTTCTAACTCCCAGTAACTCAGAATGCGACCTTATTTGGAGATAGTGACTTTGCAGAGATGGTTAAGTTAAAATGAAGTAATTCATAGGCTTTAATCGGATATGACTTGTATCCTTATAAAAAGGGAAAATCTGGGGACCAGCAGTTAGCATAATGGCCATGTCGCTGGACTCCCATGTAGTCGACTGTAGTTTGAGTCCTGGACCCAATGGCTAAAACTCACATTGGGCATGTGTGCGTGCATGCCCAAGATCCTGAGAGGAGAATGGAGAAGGGATTGTGGCGTGGACATCCCCCCGGGGGGTGATTTCTCGCTTTCTATCATATTGATTTCTGAGTTCTAACATCTAGAACTGTGAGATGATGAATTTATGTTATTCGTAACACCTAGTCTGTGTAATTTGTTACTCTAGCCCAAGCTTACTAATACAGGGGGAGAAATTGTAGCCTGTCTCTTTCTCAAGAGGAAAGATTGGTAGTAAATACAGTTTCTAAGAACTGCTAATTTAAACTATAACATGTCTATGGTGTTGGGGTTGGCTGGAGTGGGAGTGGAGTCCACAGGGTGGTAATTTCACAGAAAAATTCAAGCATTTAAAGAAAAATTAACACCATTTTACACAATCTCTTTCAGAAAATAGAACAGGAAGGAACACTTACCCATTTATTTTAAAAGACCAATATTACCCTGATACCAAAAACAAAGATAATAAGACAAATAAAACTACAGACTAATACTGCTCCTAAATTGTGCCTCAAAATTCTCAACAAAATATCATCAAACCTGGTGCAAGCTATAGAGTACTGCTACATAAGGCTTGAGTCATGTGGGAGGCCCAGGTTTGGTTCCTAAACCAACCTAAATAATATAATATTCAACCTAGGTTGAATATTATAAGCACACACCAGTAATCCCAGTTTACTGGGAGGACAGGGCAAGGAAATTGCAACATGGTGAGTCTCCCTTTCTCTCTCTCTCCTCTCTTTCTTATAAAAATAAAGATAATAGGGACCAGCACATGTGTAATGGTTATTTCACTGGACTCCCACGTAGTCGACTGTAGTTTGAGTCCTGGACCCAGTGACTTTAAACTTAGGCTGGATGCTTGTGTGTGCGTGTGCCCAAATCCCAAGAGAATGGAGGAGAAGGGATTATCCATCCCCGTGGAATTGATTTCTCACTTTCTTTTTCTCTGTCTCTCTCTGTCTCTCTGGCTCATGCACAGGCCTTATAGCAAAAATCTCTCTGAGAAAAAGAGATAATAATAATAATAAACAAACCGAATTCAGCTAGTATAAAATGAATTATGACCATGGGTATTTATTCCAGGTATGCCAGGCTGGTCCAGAATTTACAAATTGAAAAATATAATCCACCACATCAACAAACTAAAGAAGGAAAATCATATGATCTTATCAGTTGAGGCAATAAAGCATTTGAGAAAAACTAGCACTCATATTTATGAAAAAACTCTCAACAAATTAGGAATAGAAGAAAATTTATCTCAATTTAATAAAAAGAGTGTAAAAATGCCTACAGCTTACATCATACTTAATAGTAGGTGACTGAGCGTTTATCCCCTAAGATCAAAAACAAGGTAAGGATGTTTACTCTTATCTTTTATTTAACATAATACTGGAAGTCTAGTCACTATAATATGGCATGAAAAATAAATATAAGGTATACAAAGTAGAAATGAAGGAAATAAAAGCATCTCTCAATGTAACATATGGTCTATATAGGAATCCCAAAGAACCTACGAAAGGTAAGAATATCAGCACACACAAAAATTAATTATGGGGGCTAGCAGGTGGAATAGTGGTTAAGGCGCGGGACTCTTCAGATGGCTGACCACATTTCTAGTCCCAGTCTCAGGCCGGGGGTGTGTGCCTACATATCCAAAATTCCAGGAGGAAAATGAAGGAGAAGGGATTGCAGTGTGGCCATCCTTCTGGAGAGTGAGTTCTCATTTTTTTCTCCCTCTGTCTCTCTCTGTCTCACTAAAGAGTACATGTGCCCTATAGCAAAAATCTCTTCATCAAAAAAAAAAAAAAAAAAACAGAAAAAGATATATCTATATAATGAAAAGAACAATGGAAACCAAGAGTAAAATTACCATTTAATATTGGTCTCAATAAAGTGAAATACTTAGATATACATTTTATAAACATGTACAGGATTTGTATGCTGAAAAGTGCAAAATGCTGATGAACAAAATAAACAGTCCAAGTACATAGAGAAATGTATCATGTTCATGGGTTGGAAAATTCAGCATAGTTAAGATATTAAGTCTCACCAAATTTATCTATAGGGCTTATGTAATTTCTGTCAAAATCCAGTAAGGATTTTTGCAGACATGGATAAGCTTATTCTGAAATTTATATGGAAAAGTACAGACCATAGAATAGCTAATAAGGAAGGACGAATCCCTGCCCAGTATTAAAGTACTATAAGCCAAATTAATTAAGCTAATATTCTTTCTTTAAAAAAGAATAATTTTATTTTATCCTATTTATTTACTTAATTTTAAATTTGACCTGAGTGGGACAGAACAAGAAAGAGAGAGAGAAAGATGGAAAGTGAGAGAGCTATAGCTGCCAGATCTGAGACTCAAACTGTGGTCGGCCATGTTGGAGTCCAGTGCCATTAACCACCATACCACCTGCTGGCCCCAAGACAATATCTTTTCAATGAGTTTATAGACACATAGATCAATGGAAAATAATAAAGAATCCAGCAATAGAACTATATACATAGATCGAATTTATTTTGACAGAAGTGCAAAAGCAATTCAATAGAGGAAGGATAGCCTTTTCAACAATTGCTGTTAAAGCATTTGGACGTCTGTAGACAACACAAACAAAAATTAAATTTGACCTAAACCTCATACCATTTATAGTACTTTTCAAAAAATTCTCAGAAAATGTGCATAATGAAAAGACTATGCATGAATTTCAAACATTTTTGCACCAAAATAAACCCGAACTTTTATTTCATTTTTCTACATTTTTTTAAAAAATGTTTTTTCAAGAAGGTGCATGCTCTCAACTGAGAGAGAAGGAAAGTGGTAAATCACCCCCCAGGGGTGATAGCCATGCTGTAATCCCTTCTCTCTATTCTCCTCTCATGATTTTGGACATGTACACACAGGAGCCCAGTTAGTTTTTCATGTCGTCAAGTCTGGGACTTGAACCATGGAGTCAGCCATGTGGAATCTAGCCATCTTAATGCCACCTCCTAGTCCTCTACGAAATTTTAAGGTCCCCTTGTACAAAGTTTACCTCAAAGTGGACTACAGATTTAAATTCAAATGATGAAAACATAAAATTTCTTGAAAAAGAAAATAAAGAAAAATATCTGAGATGCAGGCTTAGGCAAAAAGTTCTTAGGCAAAGAGTTCTGATTAGAAACCAAAAGCATGATCCGTAAAAGGAAAAAAACTGGTAAATAGGACTCATTCAGGGTTTTAAAGCTTGCTTTGTGAAGTACCACATGAAGAGGATGAAAATACAAGCTATCAATGGGAGAAAATATTTGAAAACCAAAAATACAACAAAGGACTAGTAACTCAAATATATAAAGAGCACTCAAGCTTCAACAGAAAAAAAAAATTAAACAATCTGATTAGAAATAAATTGGGCAAAAATGAAGACAAACATCTCAGTGAAGAGGACAAACAGATGACAAATAAATGCATGAAGAGATGGTCGGCATCATTAGCCACAAGGAAAATGCAAAATAAAAAAAATAAGATTTCACTCTATAGTGAAATCTATTGAAATGGTCAAAATTATTGACAACAACCAAATGCTGGTGAGGATGAGGAGAAAATGGGACACTTAGACATTGCTTATGGGATTGTAAAATGGTGTGTTTGCTCTAGAAAACATTAGGATGTTGGAAAGGTAATGACAGATTTTTCTGTTTTTTCTTTTTTTTTTTTTCCTATTCAAAAATGCATCATGACTTTCCAGATGACCCAGGAGTTTGGCAGTTTCTTGTAAAATGAAATGTAATTACCATTTGGTCCCAACAATTTTACTTTTGAGAATTTATTCCAGAGAAATGAAAACATATTCCCACAAAAACCTGTACATAAATTTTCAAAGCTGCTGAAATGTGTAATGCACCAATCAGGAGCATCACTATCTTTTTTCTTTCTTTCTTTTTTTTTTTTTTTTTTTTTTGAGAGTGTATGCATTCACCAGAGAGACAGTGACAGAAAGTGAGAAATCACCCCCAGGGGAAATAGCCTGTTGTAGTCCCTCTTCTTCCATTTTTCTCTCAGGATCTTGAGCATGCATGCACACGTGCCCAGTGTGAATTTTAAGCTGCTGGGTCCAGGACTCAAGCCATAGTTAACTATATGGGAGTCCAGCAACATAATCATTGTACCATTTGTTGGTCCCAAGCATTATTATTTTTAATAGTTCAAAATTGTAGATTAATTTCTTTAGGTGCTATAACAAATTATCTCACACTTGGTGGGCTTAAACACAGAAATTTATATTTTCTAAGTTCTGAACACTAGAAATCTGACGTTTGACAAGGCTGTATTCCCTTCATGAGTTTATGGGAGAATCTGTTCCTGGAATTCCTAGACTTCTGACTGCCTTACTGCCTCTGTCCTCATATCATATCCCCTCTCCTCTGTGTGTCTATGCCTTCTTTTTTGTCTCAAATCTCTCACTGCTTCTCTCTTACAAGGACACTTGCCATTGGAGTTAGGGCCCACCTGGATTATCCAGGATTTTCTCATCTCAGGAGCCTTAATCTCGTTTGCAAAAATAATTTTTCCAAATAAGATAGCATTCACAAATCTGATAATTCAGCATACATGTTTTCTAAAGGTAATCATTGAAACAGACTATTCAACAATAGAATTGAATGAACTATTGATAAATCAACAACTTGGATGAATTTCCATGGAATTATGCTGCATTAAAAAAAATAATAAACCCACTGTAGCTTAGTGACTAAGGGAGCCAGATCTTACATGGCTGACTACAGTTTGAATCTAGGCCCCTGTGGCCTGAAGAACATGCCCGGCATGTGTGCATGCATACCTCACATCCAAATAGGATGAAGATATGGAGGAGACGAGATTGTTGCATCACCATATCCATTGGAGGGTGCTACCTGCTCCCCCATCCCATCTCTCTACCTCTCTTTGTTGAACATATGCACTTTCTGGCAATTAAATAATTAAATAGTGAATCCTAAAAGATTACATATTATATGAATCCATTTATGTAACATTTTTGAAATGATAAAATTTTAGAAATGGAGGACAGATTAATAGTTTACAGGTTAAGGATAGAACAGATGTCAAAGGGAAGTGCGTATGGATATAGCAGAGTAACATGGAGGATCTTATGGCAGTGGATACACAAACCTTCCTAGTTGACAAACACACACACACGTAAAACTGGGGAAATCTGAATAAGATTAGTGGACTGTATCTATGTAAATATCTTGAGTACAATATTATTCTATAGTTTTATGAAATGTTGCCATTGGCAGAAGTTGGGAACATGTTTCTAACAACTGCATCTGAATAAGTATCTCAATAAAAACTTAGTTAAATCATAATAAAGATGACTGGAATCGTCAGTCTTCTAGTAGCATTAGCAGAGTTGACAGTGTACACAAATTTTGGAGCTTTGCTTTCTTAAAAACATTATCAAGGCCACTTTATAGAGACTAGTAAAACACAATCTCTTCAAGAAAAAATAGACATTTAAATAAATGAATGGCAATAGGTGCTAAGAACCATGAAAAAAGTAGATGTGAAAGGAATGATTAACTATGGAGGTCACATGTTCTAGTCCATTCTATTGCTAATTCTGTAAGTACTTGAGTCTCAGTAAGTTAAGAGAATTGAGCTTTATTTAGCTTATGATTTTGGAGGCTGACAAAATTCAATAGCATGGTGCTAAAATCTGGTGAGGGTCTTCTTGCTGGTTCATAATATTGCCAAGGGCAGAATTGTGTTCACAGCATAGCACGCCACTGTGTCTGGGTTTGTATCTCCCCATAAACCCACAGGTATCTAACAGTGGGGGACCTAGTCACATCCAAAGGGCCTCACCTTTCAGCATCATCACCATGATTATAATGACTCACTAAATTTTATCACATGAATTTTGAAGGGATGCATTCAAATAATATTAGGTAAGGCCTTCTGAAGGAGGTGATATTTAAAGTGAGTATTCAAAGATGACAGTTAAGTTATACAAAGAAAAACAGCATTCTAGGTAGAGGAAATAATTTCCCAAGTTCAGATAAAATTGACTGTACACGGGACTTGCAGGTAGCATGGTGGTTAAAGGCACTGGATTCCCACAGGCTGACCACAGTTTGAGACCTGGACCTGGCACCTTGAAAAATCACAAGAAACAAATAGATAACTAACAAACTCACTAAATACTAAAAAGAAACATTGACTGTACTCACTCTCTATGCAGGGCATCTAGTGACTCTCATGCTTGCTGGTATCCAAAGGCTGAGATCTACTCTTCATCCTTTGTGCTTGTCACTGTAATATTTCCCACCAAGCTTATCCTATTCTCCCTTCTCATTGTCTAAGGGGTTCTATTTTAGGAGTAACCTCTAATTCTGTCCTTGGCACAAAAGATGTTTAAAACTATGAAAGGTTAGTTCTGCGATATGGAGTTTTTGTTGCTTTGAGGTAAAAAATACACACCCACACTTGCTTTGATGTGCACTAAAGGTAGAGATTATCATGAAAAGACTGAAAAAATAACTTCAGTCCTCCCAACCCAATGAGGTAAGTGTGGTTCTCCTCTCATTAAAATAAAGGGAACTTGTAGATATTGGGAGGCCTTTGCTGAAACCACACATTCGAAGTCTGAAATATACCCCCAAAATACTTTACACTGTTTCTCCTAACTTTTTACAACACATTCATTACTAAGTAAAAATGAAAAATGTTTAGGGCTATTTCCTTGTTTTCTAATATTTGGTTTTCCAAGTTGCATACTAACTAAAATGTCTGTTTTCTTTCTAACCTTCAATTAATTCCAGAGGAATTTCTAATTCTTGCTTAAGGTTGAAACTTTCAAAAGGAGTTAGTCATGCAGAGAGAATGGAGAAAAGGGATCCAAGTTGAGAATAAGCTTGGCATATCAAAAGCTAAAATGTGGCTGAAACTGAGTGAGAGGAGTAGAAAGAAACACAAGATAAGTTTGGAAAGATAGGCAGAAACCTTTAGAAAAAAATTTTAAACATTTTGTTTTATTCAGTGGGTGAGGAATTTGCGTTGTGCTCAGCAAGATGTTTCTTATCTTGGACTCAGACGGGGTCACTCATGAAGCTGCAGGCAGCTCACAGATTAATTAGGCTGGATGGTTTAAGATGGCTCCACAGACATGTCTGGCAGGTGGTGCTGGCTGTAGTCTGAATCATTCTCATCAACAGCCTCTTTTCTTTGAGGTTAAGTCAGGCTTTGTTCCATAGCAGTCCCAGAACAGCGTTACAAAAAGGCAAGAGTAGAAGCTCCAACTACTCCATTCTTTTGGTCAGAACTAGTAGCAAAACCCTATGGTTTGAATATATATGTCCCAGGACCAGCAGCTGGTGTAATGGCTACGTCTCTGGACTCCCATGTAGTTGACTGCAGTTCGAGTGCCGGACCTGGTGGCTTAAACTCACGCCGTGATGTGTGCGTGCCTGCCCAAGATCCCAAGAGGAGAATGGAGGAGAAGAGATTGTGGTTTGGCCATCTTCCCTGGGGGGTACTTTCTCACTTTCTATTTGTCTTTCTGTCTCTGTCTTTCTGGTGAGCACATGCTCCCTATAGCAAAAATCTCTCGGGGGTAAAAAAGGAGAATATATATGAACCTCCAAAAGTCGTATGTTGGAATAAACACCATGGTGATAGTATTAGAAGGTAGGGTCTTTTGGGAGGTGACAAGAGTATAAGGACTCTGCCCTCATGTATTGATTCGTGTCCTCATGAAGGAGGCTTCGGAGACCTGACTGGTCCTTCTCTCTTTGCCTTATGAAGACACAGCATTTGTCCCCTCAGGAAATGCAAAACAAGGTACCATCTTGCAAGCATAGGGCAAGTCCTTACCAGATGCCAAGTCTGTCAGAGCCCTGATCCTAGAAGTCCCAGTCTTTAGAGCTGTGTGAAGTAAATATCCATGATTTATAAAGTACTCCGTCTGTGACATTTTGTTGTAGCAGCATGAAATGTCTAAAATCCAAGGTCAGCTCAAATTCAAGGGGTGGAAAAATAGAATCTACCTCTTGATTCAAGAAGTAGCATCTTTTATTTGGTTTTAGAAATTTCAGACTAAACTTGACTAGACTTTAATGTGAGGACACTTGAGAGTAGGGGAGAATATAAGGGTGATAAACTGGGTATTTTGCAGCAGTAAGTAGATGTGTTGCTTTGGAAGTGGGGATGGAAAGCAAAATTGGAAGAAAGGGTGTAAGTTGGACCATTCAATATCATGTTATTTCTTTTGCTGCCATAATCTGCTTCTCTCTGGTAACACCAAGACCTTTCAGTTGCCCCCTTACCCCCACCCCACAACACACACACACACACACACACACACACACACACACACACTGATCTCTCATTTTCAGTTCCTAGTATTAAAGAGCTTCTAAAGTCGGGATACTGATAGATACAGTGACCTTAAATATGTGTATGGGCTTTTAAGTACATAGACCAGATTTCTAACACTGCATTATATCCTCAAATGTGTTTTCCTAGACATTTTGGAAGAATTTTAGAAATGAAACTTGAAAATGCAACCCTAGAGAATCACCACAAGATGGTGCCACAAGTATGTTGAAAACATGATCCTTTCCTCATTTCCATTCCCACGTCAACATTAATGGAACTTATTAGTGAGTATGGAAAGCAAAGAAATGTCAGGCCAAGGAGTGAGGTAGATGTGGACGTGCACATATGAGCAGGAGCATGCTCATTCGTCAGACTTTTTAAGCATCTTTTATGCATTAGGCAGAATCTATAGGGGGGACAGTAAGGCATGCGTGTAGTAGAGGCAATAGGAAAGCTAGTTCTCCAGTTATCAGGAATAAAAATTACTGCTTAAATTTCTTAATATTGCCATATGTCTTGAAAAATCATTAGTATATCCCAAGAATCTAAATAGTAAATGATGCAAACTTAAATGCAGAGAGAGCACTAGAATCCATCAATATATCTCTTACTTTTGCAGTAGAAACACATAGTTTTAAATGCTTGCCTCTTCTTCCTTTTTTATGAGTCAATTTTCCATTTATCATAAAACCAAGAAATTTGACTTTTATGCATTATAAGAAACATGATGAAAGTAGAACAAATCATTAATGGAGTATCAGTGAGTTTCTACCAATAAGTGCATTAGGTAAGTAAATCATTTCAATGTGAAACAGATGGGTTAAATTATTTATGATGTAATTATTTCCCTAGACCTCTTAATTATAAATCCACAAAACTCTTCTCATAGACTAATTATTATGCATTCCATTTATTAGATAGAGCCCATGTGACTTCCTATGATTTTCCATAAAGGGATTGGCTTAGAAGGGGAAAAGGCATTGGTCAAAATATACCAAATTTGGCCTTTGAGAAGAAGGAATCTGCTTTTCTTGGTGTAAATGCCAGATACTTAGGAGAGAGCCCAAGAATTGTCTCTTATCTGGAATATTTCAGTCCCAGTGATGATATAATAGAATGATACTAACATTCTTTTCTGGTTCTTTGACATATCCAGTACTGATTATTGTTTACTTTCCAAGTGTTTTTCAAAATCCTGACTCTGTTTTTCAAGCGGAGATAGAGTTGGTGCCCACATCTGCTCTCCCCGGGTAAATTTCATTGGGACTTATGTTGTAGGTCACACTGAGGTTGAGGTGCCTAATGGATGAGAGTAGAGGAATTTGGAAATAGGAGGAAAGCTACACTTATAACTCTGACTCCTCAGAATGCTTTGGCCTTGAGACAGTCCAAGCCATTTTGGCTTGTATCAGATATTTTTCAGAACTACATCTGAGGTAGACCCGAAAAATCATTATAGCTCAGCTCCATATTCTGTACACATGGTTAAAAACTGTTAAACAACTGTTTATATAGGTGCAAAATTCTAAAACCAATATATAAAGAGCTTTGAGTGGAACTTTAAAAAAGTAATTAAAAGGTGTGATTGACTCCTTTTAAGTCTTTTGCTTTAAGAATGCATTGAGCTATAAACTTTCACATGTCTATTACTTATGGAAAGATAAGGACTGTTTAACATCACATCATGGTTTTTAGAATTTTGAAAACCAAACAAATACCTTTCAGTGTGGAAACCAAATCTTTTTTTTTTTTTTTTTTTTTTTTCATCAGAGTGATTTTTGTCATAGGGCACGTGCGCTCGCCAGACAGAGAGAGAGACATAGAGACAGAAAGCGAGAAATCACCCCCCAGGGGGGATGGTCA
>NW_006159816.1:3329599-3339670 GCF_000334495.1 Tupaia belangeri chinensis
AGCTCTCTAAAAAAAAAAGTTTAAAAATAAGCAAAACTAGGGTCAATTGAGAAAGATATGGGTATTTATTTTTTGGATCTGAAAAGCATAATACAGAACTTGGGGATCCTACATTTGCTAGGGTGAGACAGGAAAGTTAAATGTGTGAATGGATCTTTTTTTTTTGGAGAGATTTTCACTGTAGGGCGCGTGCGCTCGCCAGACAGACAGAGAGAGACATAGAGACAGAAAGCGAGAAATCATCCCCCAGGGGGGATGGTCACGCCGCAATCCCTTCTCCTCCATTCTCCTCTCGGGATCTTGGGCACGCACGCACACGCGCCCGGCATGAGTTTTAAGCCACCGGGTTCGGGACACGAACCGCAGTCGACTACATGGGAGTCCAGCGACATAGCCATTACGCTAACTGCTGGTTCCCTGGAAACCAAATCTTAAGACATTTCTGGCAAATGATTGGAGGGCTGAGGGATTTTAATGATTGAAGACAGTTGGGTCAATGCCAATATAAATTGGTGTGTTCAGTTTCTACTGGGGAGTGAATGTGTTCTCTCTGATTGACCAACTTTCTTCATACAGATACCCTATTTTCATATGTTGAGAACATTACAGCCAAGGAGCTGTTGGCGGCTCTTCCAAGTTAGGCATTTCTGCGGAATAAGATGGCTACCATGGGGTTGACATTCATCATCGGCACTAGACATCTTTTCCTGAAGCTGGCTCTTGGACCAGCTGTGAAACATGCTAGCTCTTCTGATGACATAAAACATTTGGAGGAAATGGAGGGCTGATACGGTATTTTTCATCGGCCAAGCACAATGGCATCCACATTATGTTGAGCTCCTTCATTTCAGAGCTTGCTGGTCTTGTAATCCATAGGCTCTTGTCTTGTAGACACTGGAAGTTCTTATCTTATTATATGGATATGATGTAGAAGGTATAAGGAGATTTTAATTTTGATCCTGAAGCGTTACACACATTGTGGGATAGAAGCTGAAATAATGCCATAAATTACCAGGACACCATTTTGATTGCTAAAAAAAGAATTCACCAAATTATATTGTACTCTCGAGAGAAAAAAAAGTGCAGTTTCTCTCTCCATATGGAAAAATAACTGTGGAGGTTTTCTGGACACTCAGGTTACAGTCACACATTGACATCTACTTCATACAGTGACTAAGAAGACCACTGTTGTTATACACTTTTAGGACTCTTGCTCAGTGCCAGTCTGGACTTGAAAAGCACTCACAAAATGTTTTAGAAGATGGTAAATGGGTCAGCAGGTAATGTGGTGTTTGAGGCGCTGGACTCTCACATGGCCAAACATGGTTCAAGTCCTACACTCGACATCTTGAAAATCACACCAGACACATGTGTGTATGTGCTCAAAATCTTGAGAGGAGAATGGAAGAGAAGGGATTGCAACATGGGCATCCCCCCAAGGGGTGATTTCTCACTATCCCTCTTACCTTCTCTGGTGAGCTCACATGCCCTATAACAAAAATCTAAAATTAAATAAATAAATAAATAAAAAGATAGTTACTGTTATGTAGGCCTAAGGTCTTAAGTCAATGTCAATGGTTTTCTATGTTAAAATGATTTCATGTACTGGGGCCAGGAGGTGATGTGGTGGTTAAGGTGCTAGACTCCCACATGGCAGACTATGGTTCAAGTGCTGGACCCAGCTGCTGGAAACTCATGCTGGGTATGCATCCTGCATGCCCAAAATCCAAGGAGGAGAATGGAGAAGGGATTGTGGTGTGTCCATACCTCCAGCAGATGATTTCTCACTTTCCTTCTCACTGTCTCTCTCTAATAAGCCCATGCACCCTACAGATAACAAAACAAAACCTTAAAAGAAAGGATTTAATGTACTTGCTTTAAAAATAAGTATTTATTGGAAAAATACACTTATAGGAAAGACATCAAGTAAATGCAACATAATATTCATGTTTATTTGAAATATTCTTTCTAAAAAATGGATTTAAAATTAAACCATTTAGTTTTATACTAGGTGGTCTATAGCATATAGAAATACTTAATAAAATAATTTTGTGTTTGTTTCTGACAGTGTTACATGCAGTGTTTATGGTTATTTTGTTTTCAAGTATAATGAGAGGGTGAGATAAACTAAATGCACTCTACTCTGAAAGTATATCCTTCCTTTTACAAATCCCCTTTGAAAATTAAGCTATGTTTCTCCAATAAATACTTGTGTCATGTCAGTGTCCCTCTCATTAGTGGATATTAAGTCGGTAATCTATGAGTGGGTGATATTGCTGCCATTATTTTTTATGTTTTGACTCAACAATTCTAAATGACTTCTTGCCCTCTACCTTGTGCCCTGGTTTTGTCATCTTGTATTATTACCACATTTCTGCTTTGCTTCGTGTATTAGTCTTGGTAGCACCTTCAGTCATGTTTTTTGTCCATCTTGTTAAGGAATGCTACCCTCTAAATCTCTTGCTCAAGTAAGAGAATATCTATTTGGGTACCATTTTCCGGTCTGTAATTTACAGTAGTTTAAGTAAACATTTCTTCAGGTCGACAGTTTTTCTTACCTGAAACTCTTGAAATCTAAGAGACTCTGAAAACCAGATTTTGTAATTCATATTGATGGAAAATTTTGAACCAAACTGATGTGAGGTTAATTATAATCTTTATTTATCCCATCTAGTATGAATATGTACATGTTTTGTTAAAGAAATGTTAATATGTCTCATTACAGAGCTGTTGCTCTAGATTCCATTGAAGACAGTATATAGTTCATGATATATGCAACATATTGCATTTCTAAAATATGGAAACATTTGAATTCTGAAATGTTTCAGGCACTAAGGGTTTTGATAAGGGATTAAAGACTGTAATCAAATATCATGAATTCACTTTACACTCGTATTATTAGGGAGCTTCATGTGTGGTGACAGTAAGTAGATTTGTAAGTATATAATCTTTCACAAACTGTTATTCTAAGCCAAGAAAAGTGTGTTTGTATTGCACACTCATGTACATGGATGTGTAAGAGAGAGATACAGAAGGGAAGAGAAAGGATACTGAGCAAATGCTGAGTCAGTGATGCCCAATGCTATTTTATGTTGCTCTTGGGGCTTTAGCAAGGCACAAAGCAAGTGGAAGTCAGGTGGCCAAAGTGACTACAAAGGGTAAGCATATTCTCTTACGATGTTGGTATATCTATGTGCCCACATGTGTGCAGGTGCATGCACATGAACACACACACACACACACATGCTTGTTGCATGTCCATCCAAGTACATCTTTATCTAAGGAAGGGCATCTAACTGACAGACTGTAAGGAGTCAATTCCACATATAAAGGCTGAGTGAGGATATCCATGGGAGTATAGTGTTTAACATTGTTCCCAAACACTATGTGATGTAAATGTATAATGTGGCATATTATTTATTTTTCCACTTATTTTAGGCTATAGACACCACTACATGTTGTACTGAAGAACTAGTAGTATTACAAGAACTGAACCTAGTCATTTACAAAAGATCCTCAAACCAGAAATTGCCTTTACTGGATCCTGATTCCCTCTGCCTTTTAGAGTCTCAATGAGAACCTTAAACCTGTTTCTAAAAATCTGAATTGAACCTTAAATGTGTTCTTTGCCAAGGCTGCCTGCTAGGATTTTTTTCTGGCTGTTTTTGTGATTTTGATAAATGCTTTATGTCTTTTTTGCTTTGCACTTTGCATGCATATGTCAAAGCTCTGTATTTTGTGATCTCAAATCATTGATGCTACTTTCTGGGATCTGGCTACCTTGTGCCTTTTTAAGACTGTATCAACTGGCTCTTGCCTCTTATATTTTAGTAACAAAAGAGGAAGGCTTATAAAAGGTAAAGGTTTAAATGTGGGGGTGGCTGGGGTAGAGATATGAAAAGAGCTATAGATTTTTTTTTTCTGAAAAATAGTGAGCAAAGCTGATGATGTTAAAAATATGCTCTACTTTGCATGCTTATTTTCTTGTTAGGCAGAATGTATTTAAATGTTTATTATTTAAGAACTGGGAGTAAAATTCAGTGATTACTACTATTTTAACTTAGAAACAAACACCTAGGAGTGAAAGAATATTTACCTTGTTCTATAATAGACATCTGTGCAAATGTATGGCATTTTAGGGGGCTATAACTGTAACAGCCTCCAGTGGTTTCATTTGTCTGTAGAGAAGTCCCAAGCTCCTTCAGCTATTTAGGTTTTCACAGCTTTTATGGTAAGTCCTTATAATATAGACTTCTGATTTCCTCCCTGTATCCTGTTCATTGTTGAAAAGCCAGAGCTATTTTTAACATTTACACAATTTCGATAGATGATTCTTCATTCCATAAGGTATGATGCTAAATCTGTGGAGCCTTTCATAATCATACCCTTTTTGTGGCTTGCTTGAATTTGATCACAGTGGCTGATTTCATGCATTGATAATGAAGGCTTAGGTTGCCTGTTTCTCGGCATAAATCCACCTCAGACTTGCACGTTGACAGTGCTTCTGGTTTCAGCACACATGGAGATATAGAATTGAAATTGCTCTGCTTTCTTTACAAATGACTCAGAGTGTGCTTGTCCTTCCCTAAAATGTTGCCGGCGTGTAAAGGATTTTCAATGAGCTGTGCAATGAGCCAGCAACTGGGAAGGTTTGGAGCGGCACTGATATAACGTGCTGCTGTCACACAGATAATCAGGGCTGGAGCCAAGTCTCGGTAGCACTTGCATTACCCTGGTCACATACTGGAAGTTTTGTTTATCCAACTTGGTTGTTCTTGAGGCTGGTGAAAACCTTGCCAGGATGTGGAGTGGACTTCCCAGCAGAGGTGAGCATTTTTATTCTAAAACTTGGGCGCTGGGGTGTGGGATGTCAGTAACAGATTGTTTCTTTCGTATGTTGTGCCCAATCCTGTGGAGTCATCAATTGTATTCATCACGTCGCACTGACATATCTGAAGGGGCAAAGCTGAGGAGCAAAATACATGATTCTTTAATTTTATTGGGAAGTAACTCCTTAAAAGGGTGGGATAAGCATCCTTTTCTTCTGTGCTAGCTGCTTGCCGGGGACATCTTACCAGTAGGTGACTTCCTTTGCATTTTAAACATTCAGAACAAGTCGGTGATATTGTGTGATTTGCTGTCATTACTAAAAGTAGGTAATTAGTGGTGTTATTAGGTACTCCAGGTGTATAAAAAAGGCTATAAACTAAATGCACTTTGTAGAACCTTTGACATGAGAAGCATATAGGAGGAAACAAGTCGTAATTTCCTAGATAACTAAGAAAGTAAGTGAAATAGATTACATACTGGAGCTGACACCTTGTTAAGCTTGACATTATTAATAGCTGAAAGTTATGACCTGTCATACCCTGGACAACCTACAGTAATTGATTTCTAGTGATGGTGTGCCGAATGTGAGAAGAAGGAAATCAGCATTTCTTCATAAAGTGTGTTTTAATTAGATGTGATATTTTAAATGGAACAGACTTTATCATTTAAATGTAAATAAAACACTGGCATTCACTTAGGGAAGTGAAATGACTAGATCTCCATGTCTGAAAAGGTCTGCTCTAGCTTTATTTGTACAGGGTATCGGAACGCCAACTGGACAAGGGCGAGCTCAAAGTTAGCCTCCGAGTAGATGGAGTCCTATTGCTTACCTCTAATTCCTACATGATGAGAAGCTATTTCTAAACAAGAAAGGACTAGGAGGGTTATGATGTATTCAGATAACATTATGCTTATTAAGTGTCCTTTTACTATATTAGGTCTGCAGAGAAATCTGTTTTTATCTGATTGAATGCTAGCATGGCACATGGGGTATGTTGTATATATGTGCATGTGTGTTTTTCCTACTACATTTATTTAAGGCAGCTGTTTTACAGCTCTCACCTTTAAAGGTATAGATAAGTGTGTATTTGTTTGACAGAAGACTCAAGAACCCCATTTACTGCCAGTACACGTAAAGCTTGGCTAAGCAGACGCATCAGGAGCAAACCATTTGTGTTCGCCAATCTGTCTCGGCAAGTCCCAGGGCCACTATCTTGCTAGAAGTCACTGTGTGCTTTTGAAAGCATGAAATTAGTTTTATACTGAGCACATGGTTTCTCATTTAGCAGCTCTTTTTATGGTAATGGTCAATTTATGGTTCACTGCCAGGATTTTGTGTTCTGTCAAAGCTGATAGCTTTTGCTAAGGTGTCTTTATGAGATTAAAAAAAAAAAAGTGAGAAGGTGGGAAGAACATAATTAGACCCTCAAGAGGAGACTTTTACCTTTCATTTAGTTTACTCTGGATGCATTGTCATTTCTCCAAAGTTCCTTTATGTCATTTCATCCAAGCCATACAGGTTTAAAGTTGCTAACATCTATCACTTTGAACCCTCCCTAACATGTGACATGAAAATAACTGTATTATTTGTTCATTTAAAAAAATACATTTGTAGAAAATGATTCTATTAATGTTTATCATATTGTGCAATTCATCACTGCGCTTACCTGCTTGTCTGGTAATGCATTCTAGAGCACTGTTAGAGAGAGTGGAAAGGCTTTTTTAAACATTTCATATTTGATATAAACTATCCATACTTTGTTGTACATAGATGTGCTATGAAAGGGATCAGTTAAGGAATTAAAAACAGTCTGAGGATAAATGAAAAATGTGAATAATGTCTTCTTTCATGCAATGGCTAATCTGGGAAAGCAAGAGGTCTCCTGTGTTAAAATTATACAAATATCAAATACTGCTTTTACTTGTTTCCACAGGCTAATATTAGATATGCACTTATCCATGTAGTAAGAATGTTTTCTGTAGCCATTCCTTCCCATCAGAAAATAATCCTTGTTGAAAGTTGTGCTGGTTACAGTGCATTTTGAATAGAGGTGATCAAAACTGCCAGGAGATTTAGTGGAATATTTATTATTGTGCTTATTTCCGTAGTGGTAATAGATATACAGATAGATTAGGATACATATTGGAACTTGCTAATAATGCTTTTTTTTTTCTCATTTAATCTTGACAATAATTCTGAAAATACCTTTACCTGCTTGAATTTCATGATTTTTTTGGTTTATTTATTCTTAAATCATTGCCTAGGTTAAGTCATTACACATTATTAATGGTTGAAGATAACATGTTATTAAAACGTACAGGTATAATATATGCCATTATAATTAGAAAAAAATTTTCTGTTTTTAGATGAAGCACAATTTTAAACAACTTATTTTTCTTCTGTTCTTTTGAGAATGTCATGTCACAAATCATCATGAGATTGTCAGGAGGACTTTTTTTTTTTTTAATTTCAACTTACTAATAAGTATCTCATATGTATCACTTCCCCAAAGCCCATGAAACAAATTGAGTTTGGGGGATGAGAATTAGAAAATTGAATGGCATTGAAGTTTTCTCTTTGAAATTCCTGATGATGTAACATGTTTAGTAAATGAAAATCTTTACAGAAGTTTTAGAATGTCAGAATTCTCTTAGAATAGTGAAATTTGTTGTATAACATAAAACATAGAAAATTCACTCAGCAGAAGCAAGGGATAATTTGGCACTTCTGCCTGAACTCTTAGAAACAATTTCTCTGTCTAAAGAAGGAGTATTTAAGGATCCACCATGAGCATGTGGATCTCATGAATCTCAGTGATGTACCTGCATCTTTTAATGCTTACAGCAAGGGGCAGCAATACTGAGTTGTTCTTCAGCATCTCTTAAGCCCACATTATGAAACATAGCAGGTATAGTAAACCTGTTTTAGTTGGAAAATAAGATGGCAGAGTCAAAGTTCTCTCCAAGTTCTTTGGACTCGTTCATTGTGTATTCAGTACTTAGAGTGGACAATTTTTAATTTGTAGTTTGTTTTGAAGTAAACTGCTGAGGTGATTACCCTTTAATGAGAAAGTAGGGGTTTGCCTCAAAGCTTTATTTTCTCTCTTTAGTCATTTCACTAATTTCCTTTCCCCTCTTCCCATTAATGAAGTAAGAAGGCCTAGTTTTAGGGTTGCCAGAGTGAGCAGATGAAAGATAGGACTCCTAGTTCAATTTGAATTTTAGGTAAAACAATGAAGAAGATTTTTGTTTGTTTGTATCAGTGTAAATATGTCATACGTAACACTGAAACAATTTGGTGGTTAACTGAAATTCTTATTCAACTAGGGCATCATGTATTTAATCTGGCTACCTTACCTACTTTCTAAATGAGAAGGTGAATCTCCCACAATACCCTAGAAAAATTAGTTCTATCAGAGCCCAAATGGAGGCTTCACATTCCCATAAAAGCAATCAGTTTATACTGTTAGGGCTTATACTTGAAAATATGTATGATGAAAAAGTTACTGTTCAAGACTTAAAATGGTATTAAAAAATAGAATTGGTGGCAATGGAAATCACAAGTCAGTATATATCAGCCTCTTATAATTACTAATAAAATAACAAGCCAGCTCACTAAATATTAGCTGTCTGTACATTTTAAATAAATATAAGGAGTATTACTCAGTTCCAATTGTTAGCCCTTGCCAACTAGAACATTTTCAGGATTTTCCTCCTTCGGCAGGTTTGAGAGTTTACAAACTAATTTTGTTTTGCATAATAGGTGATCCTTCTGTCAATACTCTCTCCCGTTCCCCTCTACCTGACCTTTATTCGAATGTCACCTGACTTTTTGATTTTAGGACTCAGTTTTTAACTACTACCCCTAGGTTTCTCACAGATGCAGAGTAACTTACAAGTTTAACTTACTAAAAAAAAAAAATCTCTGGGCTCATTTAACAACTCACCATAGATGAGTAAAATAAAATAGATGTAATATTTATTTTATACCTACCATGGGCATCATGTGATGTCAAAATATTCACAGGCAAGTGTTTATGGATCTTTATGACATATTAACATAATAATACTCATATGCATTCTACATGATTTACTCAAACCTTATTCCCAGCCCTGAGCTAGCCCGCTTTTATCCTCACCAAAGCAGAGCAAAACATTCTATCCTGACTATAAATGCTACTTTTCCACACTGGGCAACCTTGCCACATGAGAATAAATGTCCTGTTTGGAGACTTTTTATCTCACCTAAGCTATATTACAAAATTCTCTTTGTTCACCTAGCTGTCTGTAATACCTTTCTTCTCTCTTCTCACTTCCCAGTACCACCCCCACACAAACACACACACACAGCTTCCCAGTAGGAGTAACTAGATATCACAGAAGAGGTGGATGTGAATGCCAGATGTGGGGTGTGTGGGGGAGTGGGGCCTGGGGAAGAACATTTGGAGGAGGGATACGAAGACAGCATTGTTGAGACAGGGAGGTAGTGTTGCTATATTTTGGTCAACTCGACCGGGGAGAAATGTTCATATATTGAAATGATCACCTTGTAAGCTAAATAATGTAATTGAATGTATTAAAAAATGTAAATAAAAATAATAAATAAATAAATAAACATTAAAAAATAAAAATGAAAAGGAGTAACTAGATATCAGTGTAGAGTTTGATTCTCAAAAAATGAGGAAAAATAAATAGAAGTGAACTACATATGTTGTAATAGAGTTCTGGACAATATGGAGCCAATGTTTAGAGTAAATTTCTTTACTGTTCCCTGTCTAAATGGCCACTTCAGTTTCTCTGTCAGTCATGTGACATGTCAAACCAGGAAACCTACTTTGAGCCTAAATCGATCAGTTGAACATGAGTGCAGTTAAAGCCAAGTTTTAGAAATGATTGACTAACATCCCAATAAAGTACTTACTGTTCAGTAAACCATATATTCTTTGAGTTAAATGTTACCCCCCCAACCTCAATGATTTAGTTCATTTCTCAGTGTCTGTTGCTCTAGAGGACAAATGTTCATTTATGTTCATTTTTTCATGTCTACTAACAGTGTACCCTTATTTCAATTTTTGAATTTCCAAAGATTTTGTTTCCTTCCCTCATCAATTTTTCACTTTTGCCTAGTCATAGACATTACTGTGTTATACATTACTTTTTATAACTGCTTAAAATGATTTTAGTGGCCTTTTTAGATATCTAAACTATGTTCTTTAGGAAAAATTCTGATTCCTCTTTCCC
>NW_006159816.1:3339789-3353806 GCF_000334495.1 Tupaia belangeri chinensis
TCCCTAAATATTTATTTGCTCCAGTTCCCATATCAGCACCAGTGTCCTCCTATCTTCTTTAGCACTATTTGATAGTGTTGCATGTTTACTATGAGAACATGCCAGCATGAATTTATAATCTAAATTTCAATCACAAAATGTCTTCCAACAATATTTTTTTCTTTGAAATTGCCTTCGCGTTTTTGGAAAAGGCACTGATGGGTCATTTGAAGTTGCCAGTTTGAGGGACTCTATTTCTTTTGATTTTTTGAAAAGATAGGATTATGCAATAGTTATAGTTTCTTGTCAAATGGCAGTAAGTAGACACCTTACCCAAGGAACACCTCAACTTGCCAGAGGTGAGGAACTTTCTGTCTTCTAATTTCTTCCAGGGAGTCTGCCATGCCAATGGGGCATTTACCCAAATGTCTCTTTGCTGACATTTAAAACTTGGTGTGTGAATTTCACTTGGTGCTCTATGGTAATGCTAGTTCTATGTTCCTTGTCTCTGATTCACTCTCATTTAGTGTTGGTTCTTTTAGAAGACGATCGAAGGAATGACTTTATATCTAGGACCCTCTCTTTCTTCAGAAAAGTTTTTCATTACTCAAGGAGGTATTTCTTTGCTCAGTATTTTTTGACAGTGCTGGAAAGGAGCAGGCTGAACTTTGAAGAAATTTCAAAATATCCAAGACTGAGCAGATTCCAAAATGAATCTACAGGGACTCGTTTGGCATTTTCTATACTTTATATATTTTTATTATTGAACAATGGGTGACATTGTGTTCATAATAAATCGTATAGGTAACTAATGTTATCATCTATCTATATATCTATCTATATATTATCTATCTATAATTATATAGATAACTAATGGAACTTTCACAATTTGTGTAATGGAAGTATGCAACCATTTGTGTGTATATGAGGGGGACTAACCAGTGGATGCCACTACTGCAGTAATTAGAAATCCTGTAATGGTTTGTGAATTTAATATGCTTCAATAGGGGCAAGGAGAAAATGGAGATGGCTTGGACATTATCTCTACTACTTATCTCTTGTTTCAGTTTCAACTGATTTAACCAGGATTAGATTCTTATCAGTAAATTTTATCGTCCTTTTTAATAGAGTGGATGGAATAAGTGGTATATAATAGGACTTGGTAACAATGACAACGATAACATTTAAGTTAACGGTATATCAGACCCTTAACCTTATTAATTCGTTTCATCCTTTTAACAGCCTTATAAGGACATATTAGGAAAACTGAAGTACAGTGAGATTAGGTTACCTACCTGATGTCATACAGGTATGGGATTTGAACCAGGTAGGGATCCAGAATCTATGCTTTTCATCAATGCCCTAAACTAGTAGTATTTAAGATATTTACCAAAGTCTTTGTTGATATGATGTTGTTAACAAAATAGAAAACTATGAACAATGATGATGTTGTAATTTAGTGGATTTCTAACTGGTTAAATATCTATACCCAAAGAATACCTGGCCAATAGTAACATAAAGTGAGGCTCCAGGACTCTGAGATGATTTGTCATGAACATTGATGACCCAGTCATTAGATTTGTAGATGTTGTCAAGTTGGCATAATAAATATATAGGAAAACATGTTTAATATAACTCCTGATAGTTAACCTACTAACTCCTACACCAAACAGATCAGAATCTAGAAGTGCAATGCAGAAATCAGATTTGTTTTTTCTTTTTATTTGTTTGTTTTTTAATATTCCTGAAGTGATTACTATATGCAGCCTCAAAACCACTGTTCTAGAAAAATTGTCCAACTCCAAAATGACCAATGTCAACTAAAAATAAATAGAGGAGATAAATGTACTCAGTAATGTAGAATATTGATGAAGGATCAAAAGGCATGATATGGTCGTCCTTTATAATCGTAATGGTATCTTAAATGTATTCAATAATGATGATTAGAGTCCTGCTCTTTGCTCAACTGGACAGAGCATGTTTGAATTTTGGAGGAAATGCATAGAGCCTTACATCCTTTCATTTGAGAGAGATCAACATGACTAAGGTATACTGGGTACTTTATCAAGTAGAAGTGATTATTAAATGATTTATTATATGTGGTATTTGAATAGTAGTTTTCCAACAGAGCTCGCAGGTAAAATTAAAATCAGTGGATCGACTTTTCAGGAAAAAATTGTTTTTGACCAGCAATTAGCATAATGGCTATGTCACTGGACTCCCATGTAGTCGACTGCAGTTCAAGTCCCAGACCCATTGGCTTCAACTCATGCTGGGCACGTGTGCGTGCATGCCCAAGATCCTGAGAGGAGAATGTAGAAGGGATTGCAGCATGGCCATCCCCCCTCGGGGCTGGTTTCTTGCTTTCTATTTCTCTGTCTCTTGCTTTCTATCTCTCTGTCTCTCTCTGTCTTTCTGGTGAGTGCACGTGCCCTATAGCAAAAATCTCTCCCCCCCAAAAAAATGTTTTTGGTATGAAGAACCCAATAAAGCCACCTGAAGATGAAATTATTCCTTTTTTTTGAAGTCGTGCATAACCCTTATTGGTGTATTGAAGCCAAAGGCAGATTGTGACTTAAGCATATGATTAAAGGAGGTTTAAGAGTAGGAGGGATGGTTAAAGTAGATGCCCTTACAACCTCCAACTCTTTGATTATAATGAGCATGTTTAATTGAAAAGGTAACATGCCAGTGGCCATTTATTCATTTCATTAGTTCTGCCCCTAGGAGACGCAGTGTATTAGAATGGTTATGGAAGCAGTTTCTGAGGTATTCAAAGTGTAGCTCCACCATAACTTAGCTACATGATTATGGGAAAATCACTTCCCAAGTCTTAGTTTTCTCATCAACAAAATAATAATATGGGGCTCCACTGAATGGATTTATTGTCAAGATTAAGTGAGAATAATGTAAAAGTTTCTGTGTGGTCTTTGATGGAAAAATGGGAGGAATTAGATATATTCAGAAAGTTATTATAGTAACAACTGTAGAGTTTCCAAATAACCAGTCTGGTTTTACATGAGATAAATGTACTCAGTAAATGCAACCCATTGAGTTTGGAAAGATAAAAGCTAATCTAGGTATAATATTGATGGGAGAAATGGGGCTGGAGCATAGAAACCCAATTGGATGGCATAGCATGTGAAGCTTCAGTAGGTGAGTCCACAGAAAGAATGGGCATATGTGGGAAATGCAGAGTTTCTGACAGGGGGAGTTGGTTTTATTCACTCATTCATTGTTTTGCTTTTAGCTCTTCATCAATTTCCCATTATTATTTCATTTGATCCTTATCCTAACCCTGAGGAGTCAAGAAAGCTATGGTGCTTATTAGGCTTTTCTTAGTCCATTTTCTGCTGTTATAACAAAGTAACTGAGACTGAGTAATTTATAAGCATAGAAAATTATCAAGCTCATAGTTTTCAAAGGTGGGAAATTCAAGAGATTATGTTGATATCTTTATTTTCTTGCTGCATTAATCCATGGTAGAAGGCAAATGAACATAAGAGGCAGAGAGAAAAGGGGGGCTGAGATTATTCTTGTATTAGGAGCTCACTCCTGTGATAACTAGCCCACTATTGTGATGAAAGTGTTAATCCATTCAGGAGAATGGAACAATTCTCATGATCTAATCGCCTCTTAAAGATCTCACCTATTAATATCATCACAATGGCTATTAAATTTTAACGAGTTTTGCAGGGGGCATTCAAACCATCGCAATGCTGATAATAGATAAGCATTATTATAAAGGTGACTTTTGGGGGCCAGCAGGTGGCATGTTTATTAAGGTGCTGAACTCTCACATGTCTGACCACAGTCTCGGGCCTGGTGGCTTAAAAATCATGTCTGGCATGTGTGTCTGTGTGTGTGTGTGTGTGTGTGTGTGTGTGCCCAAAATCCCAGGAGGAGGATGGAGGAGAAGAGATTGAAGTGTGGCCATTCCCCTGGGGGTTGATTTCTCACTTTCCCTCTCACTGTTTCTCTCTGTCTCTCTCCAGTGAGGGAACACACCTTACGACAAAAACCAACCAAACAAAAAGGTAATCTTGTCAAAGAGAGCAGAAAGGGAAGTCAAACTTAGACATCTTGAATCCCCATTCACCAGTTTTCATATACCACACCAGCTGCTTATGTGTGCAGTCCAGCTAGAATGTCTACATTTGAACAAAGACTTGCTGATAGAGATTATAAACAATGTAAAGAAGTTCAGAAACAAAGGGGAGTCATGAAAAAGGAATGGAGTTACTGAGTTTTATTTACAACAAGAATAAAGTGTTAAATGTTTGCTGTTGATAGGAAGATAGCATTTAAAAGTTGGAATGATGATTAAGACCCAAAGTAGACTTATCAGTCAATGATGTTAACATTATCACATTTTATTATATCTGATTACTGAAAGCGTTTTGTATAATATAATTAACTGTCCTTGACACACCTCATGCTAAAGGGCAAGCTTTTTTAGCATGGCATAACAAATGTGATAGTTAATAAGAATCACCATTTATTAAAAGTTTAACGGGGGCCAGCCACTGGCATAGTGGTTAAGGTTAAGGCACCAGATGACCACATGGCTGACTATGGTTCAAGTCCTGGACCTGGTGGCTTGAAAATCTTACTGAATATGTATGTGAGCATGCCCAAAATCTAAGAAGTAGAATGGAGGAGAAGGGATTGTGGTGCAGCCATCTTCTTTGGGGGGTGATTTTGTCCTATCCATCTCTCTATCTCTGTCTCTCTCTAATAAACACACATGCCTTATGGCAAAAATCCTAAAAAAGCAAAAGTTTAGGACTTAGGGAGGGAGGTGGAAGGGCAGGACCCTAAAGGCTTTGCTTTCACTTGTTAATCAAAAGAGAGACTAAAAACCTCTACGCAATGAATGGAGAAAGAAAATAGTATTACTTATTTTCTAGAAAAAGTTCTAAGTGCTCAGAACAAGTATTAAACAAGATGGGAGGTTTTGTGAGTTATTCATCATTCTATTATTTCTAGGAATATAGATTATAAATATAGGTGAATCAGTAAAAATTCTTCACCTAATTTTATCCTATAATTATTTGTAATTGCTATAGTCATGGGTCTTTCTAACAGAAACATGGAACTAAAGTATGAGTTTATTTTGGTATAAAATATTTTGAAAATTAATGTATAGCTTTTTCATAATATGCATTTTCATGAACTTTTTGAAGACCCCTTGGGAACTTTAGTTGTGTAATGGAAATGAAAGCCTCAAAGTCACACCACTGTGTAAAATATAGATGAAAGAAAACAAAAATCATATTAAAATAAGAATAAGGCACATCTTAAAAAAGGCACATCTTAAATCCGCAAATGTGAAAACATTCAATGTACTGAACTCACTCTGCTGTGCAGTGAGGTTTTTTTTTTTCATTTTAAATATATGTTATTTAATTTCAATTTTTTAAATACAGTCAATCACTATACACCACTTAGCTTGTAAAGTGAATTTTCCAACATGGATACATTTCACACCACTCCACTTCGGGGTACTATACACATTATCATCAACAGATAATAATCCATTTCTGCGTCCCATAAATGTCTTGCCTTTCTGGTTTTCTTCTTAATGTCTTTCCTCATACTCCTTTCCTTCTTCCACATTCTTCTCACACTGTATCTGGTATCTATAACCACTTTCCATGTTTCTGTATCCTCTAATCTTTCAGTTTCAGCCAGAGTGCAGTCAGTCAATATATATTAAGTGGGGACATACAATGTCTCTCCTTCATAGCCTGACTTGCTTCAAAAGCAGTAAATCTTCCATATTGATCCACTTTCTATCAAAAGCCAGGGGATTGTTTTATATGGCTGACTAGTATTCTATAGAGTATATGTGCCACACTTTTTTAATCCTTTCTTCTGTTTGTGGACATTTGGGTTGGTTCCATGTCTTAACAATTATGAATAATGCTGCAATAAATATAGATGTGCAAGCACTTTTCCTACTAAGTGTTCTCCTGTCCTTTGCCTAGATACCCAGGAGTGGGATTGCTAGATCATATGCTAGTTCTATTTGTAGATCTTTGAGGAATCTCCATATTGTTCTCCACAGTGGCTGGACCAATTTACATTCCCACCAGGAGTGTAGGAGAGTTCCCCTATCACTACATTCCTGCCAGCACTTATCATTTATTTATTTATTTATTTATTTATTTATTTTTAAATCTTAGTAATTCTGACTGGGGTTAGGTGTTATCTCATTGTGACTTTGATGTGTATCTCCCTTATGATGAGGGATGTTGAGTATTTTTTCATATGTCTTTTGACTGTCCATATGTCTTCCTTAAAGAGTTGTTTTTTCAGCTCCATCTTCCATCTTTTAATTGGATTGCTCATTCTTTTGGGGCGGGGGTAAGCTGCTTGTGTTCTCTGTGAATTCTGGTTATCAATCCATTTTCTGAAGGAGTTTGTTTTTTAATCTCATAAATTTAGTTCTCTGTTCGAGAAAGTCAATACTGAGTGATCTTGCCTTTGCGGTTGTAATACAAAGTCATCATTAGATAATTGACATATTATCATCAATTACTTTACTTCTAGGGTTTAATGCTGAGTTTGAATATTAATTTAACTTGTTCTTTTTGCTTAATCTCAAAATCTCAGCTGAGTCAATGGGAGCGATTCCATCTTTATTTATTTATTTATTTATTTATTTATTTGATAGGTTTTTGCTATAGGGTGCATGTGCTCGCCAGAAAGACAGAGATAGAGAGACAGAAAGCGAGAAAACACCCCCCGGGGGGATGACCATGCCACAATCCCTTCTCCTCCATTCTCATCTTGGGATCTTGAACACGGACGCACACGCACCTGACGTGAGTTTAAGCCACCAGGTCTGGAACTCGAACCATGGTCGACTACATGGGAGTCCAGTGACATAGCCATTATGCTAACTGCTGCTCCATATTTATTTACTTTTGAGAGATTTCTGGTATAGGGTACATGTGCTCACTGGAGAAACAGAAAATGAAAAATCACTCCCTAGAGGAGGATGGCCATGCTGCAACCCCTTCTCCTCCATTCTCCTCCCAGTATTTCGGGCATCCATGCACATGTGCCCAGTATGAATTTCAAGCTACTAGATCTGTGACTCGAATTAAGGTTGACAACACCTTAATCACTATACTACCTGTTGGCCCCTTTTGTCTTACATTTAATGCCAGCTTGCAGAACTATTGTATGAAGGGTTTAATATTATGATCAGCTAACTATGGATTAAATAAGGAATTTTCTTCTGCCTTCTAATTGGTCTAAAATGGCTCAACCAGTACTCTTTAAAATATACTCTTCTTTGCATTTGAAGTTGATGTTATTGGATTTTCAATGTGCTGTACATACCCTTTCCCTATTATAATATCTATGTAATTGCTGGCATTTATGCATTACCTCCTCAGGATTAAGGGTGAAGTTGGGTTTGTGAATTAACACAGAGCCAACTGAACAACAGAACTGAAATGATACTCCATGCTCTAAATTGTTGAGCTAAGTGGACACAGTCAGTTGATCTAATGCTAATATTCTATGATTTTTTTTCTTTCTTTGCCTTATAAAAATAATATAGTGGAAATGGAACTGAGAAAAATACTTCAGTATACCCTTCCTGTGCCACAGTTTTATTAAGTTTAAAAGAAGTGTCCAAAGATCACAAACAACAAAGGTGAACATTTTTGCAAGAAAGAGATCCTAATTTGAATAAGCAAATTTCTTCTGCAGTCACTCTTTCTTTATGTAAAGATCAGTGGCAAATGCTGGTTGTTCGGTGACATGTGAGGGTATGGTGCTGTGAGGGTATGGTGCTGTGAGGAACTGTCAGG
This sequence comes from Tupaia belangeri chinensis, assembly GCF_000334495.1. Classification (NCBI taxonomy): domain Eukaryota; kingdom Metazoa; phylum Chordata; class Mammalia; order Scandentia; family Tupaiidae; genus Tupaia; species Tupaia belangeri. The sequence goes on from NW_006159816.1 coordinate 3,347,598, forward strand.
GAACAGTATTACAGGCAAGCGAGTCACAGAAGCCTGTTTGCAGGTCTCCAGTAGCCTTCCAGCATGGCTGCACAGTACACTCAGTTGGGAGTCTTTTAAATAATAAGGATGCAGAGGCCCCGCCCTGATCAATTAAATCAGAATCGCTGACATGGGTCTTTTCAGAAGCTCCCCAGTTTGATCTAAGGCTGCCTCTGAGAATCACTAGTTAAAAAGGTTTTGCGCTCCACAGTGCAGATAATGAAGAGTCTTTGAAAGAAGTGCCGAGAATGAATTGATTATGAGAAACAGCTAAGGGTGATCCAAGAGAGCACAGTGGCAGAGTTGTGATAAGGTGTCAAGGGGAGCAGGGCCTGACCCTGACTGACTCTGAGAATGTAGCCCTGTGAGAAAGTTCTCTAGACTCAGTTTTCTTATCCATGAAATGGACCTCTTCAGGTAGGTGTGATCAAATGAAGTTGAGTACACCAGGGTGCCTGATGCCAATTGTCAATTACATGACAATTGTCCAAAAAAGAAAAAGAAAAAAAGCACAGCTACATGTTTGTAAGTTCACAGCCTTGGCTATTTCTTTTGAGCAAAATGGGAATCTGTTTTGCTCGATCTGAAAATAGAGGTTGAAAGCTAATGTATACATATTTTTCTTGAAGACATAAGATCCATGTTGGTTGAATAAAGGCATGTTATCATATGCATTTTACATTTTATAAGTTATATCCATTTTAACTAACAGTTTCTGTGACAAAGTCTGGCTTACATTTTTACAGTAAAAAGAAAAATAATGTCTCAATAGACTGAGTTTGTAATTTGTGTTGGCTTTGGATGTACTGGTCATTGTGGAAAACCAGTGCATGCAGGGCTTCTTTCAAATGTAATTATGCTTTGGGTTTTAGGCTGCTTCTCCCTCGTCTTGTTGCCATCCTATCTCTTGCTCTTCGTGTCATAATAATTTTTCTATTACATCACCCTGAACTTCCTATCTAGTAGTCCTTTTGTTAATCATTCATGCATTCATTCATGTGTTTATTCAATAGCATTCATTAAGCATACATTTTGTCCTATATTCTTTTTTTATCAGTACAGAAGCACTACTCAGTTTACAAATGAACTCTGTTGCATTAATTGATTTGTAATTTAATTAGTGGTTTTGAAGCATTTTCTTATAGATTTAGTATTTTAAATTAGGTCTCTGTTTCCAAGCCAGTGAAGCACTGGAGGGGATATTTTAAAGAATAACACATAATTTCCACGGAAGGAACCAAAATTTATACTAGCAATAGAAAGTAGTAAAGAAAAAAGGGGGCAGGAAGTAAAGGTTCATACTGAAATGTTTCTAAGTGGTGAAGACATTTAATTTCTTTCCCAGCATCATGTTACATGGGAGAAAGTCTTCTTTAGGACTGGGAGGCTGAGGGAAGAATTCTTTTTTCTTTTTCTTGGAGAGATTTTTGCTATAGGTGCATGTGCTCACGAGAGACAGAGAGATAGAAAGGGAGAAATCACCCCCAGAGGAGATGGACATGTTGCAATCCCTTCTCTTCCATTCTCTTCTCAAGATTTTTTTTTTGGGGGGGGGGCTGTGCACACACACGTGCATGGCTTGAGTTTAAGCCATTGGATCCAGGACTCGAACCATGATCAACTATGTGGGAGTCCAGTGAAGTAATCATTTCACCCTCTGCTGGCTCTAGAAAGAGTTTTTTTTAATTTTTAAATAGGTAGTTATTATATAATTTATTTTCAAAATGAGACATTTTTAAAGAGCTCTTATTGATTAAGAGTATCAATAATTAATCCAGAACCAGGCATAAAGTCAGCATTGCATTGAAATGGAATGTATGGTCACTCTAAATAGGGTGACTCTTTCAATGTAAATGTTAAATAGATTGAACAAACATCCAGATATATTTAGATTTCACAATTCAGAATTAACAATTAAAATAATCCTAGCATCTCCTACCTTTCTGAGAGAGAATATTACATGACCCTTGGAATATTTAGAAAGTCAAAGACAGGTTTTTTTTACATTATGCAACTTGAAAAATTAGAGCATTGCTAGTTAAGATGCAGTACAGGTTAATAATATAGCTCTAAACTTGAAAAGGCAAGGTTTACCCTTTTGGTTTTTACTCTGATTTTGTCCCTGTAGTTTTGAAAATGCTGAGAGGTTTACATCTGTTTACAAATTCCATTTTCCAAGACTATTATGCACTCGTAAGATTCTGTTCCCTTGGAGTCTCTTGACTAGATTGGGTCCACCCCCAGCTGTCTCAAATTGTGTTTAATCACCAGGAAAGTTCTGTTGATTGTCAGTGATGTTTGCGTGATTAATTCAGCTCTAGCTGTGTTGCCTTTTTACCTGTGTCTTTCAGCATGTCCTAGAAAATTAAATGTTTCCTTTTGGGATTTTTAAGAAACTTGAACTAAAAAGAAAGTTAATTTCTTTTTTTTATCTTGAGTGTAAAAGAATATTTTCATTAGTTTTCTTTAATCTTGTTTTAACTCTAGTGTAAATATTTTATACAAACTAAATTTTCTTTGAAATCATGTTTTTATTCCACTACATTGTTAGAATTTAACCTATTTTTAGTATGATATTCTAAAACATGACTTATTGAATCTTTTATGAAGACATATTAGTTGAGTTGAAGACAAATTTTGTGCTACCCTAGTTTTTAATATTTTTAGTAGTCTTCTGACTTGATCATCTCTTATCAAGAATTCACAAATGGACTTTAAAATTATAGATATATAGAAGGACATGGCTGTTTTTGAAGAGTATTTTTACATTGATTTTTATCGCTCATGCTTTGAATGTTACATTTTTTTGTGCTAAAGGCTTCTCAGCTGAGAATTTACAGATATTATTGTTAGCAACTGAAGTCTATAGTTTGGTAGACCAGGCCAATAATGCAGTGATTAAGCACTGGGCATTGGGAGCTCGGTCCCCCATGGACAACCATGACTTGAATCCTGGTCTTGGAGTCTGGATAAACACTCCAGCTGCATATGTGTGCATGCTCCAAATACTGACGAGATGAAAAAATGGAGGAAAAAAGGATTGTGTCATGACCACACCCTACTAAAGAATGCTTTTTCTTTCTTTCTCTGTCTTATGAGCTCATGTGTTCTCTGGCAATAAAAAAAAACCTTAAAAATCAAACAAACTTGGACCAGCGGTTGGCGTAATGGCTATGTTGCTGGACTCCCATGTAGTCAACGCAGTTCGAGTCCCAGACCCGGTGCCCAGACACGCTGGGCACGTGTGCGTGCGTGCCCAAGATCCCAAGAGCAGAATAGAGGAGAAGGGATTGCGGCATGGCCATTCCCCCTGGGGGGTGATTTCTAGCTTTCTGTCTCTCTGTCTCTCTCTGTCTTTCTGGTGCGTGCACGCACCTATAGCAAAATCCTCTCCAAAAAAATTTTTAAAAAAATCAAACTATGAAAGACAGTCATTGTGTCTCTGATTAATGTATACACTACGAAGAATGTCTGCACTCTATAGCAGAAATTGAACAATTAGAAAGGTTGTAAGGAAAGTCATGATGCATTTTTCATCTAAAAACACAGAAAAATTAAGTTATGACTTTTCCAGCAACTTAATATAATAGCAGGGAAGGCAACTGAAGATACTAGAAGGAGTATAGGATGGGGTAGTAGAGGGACGGTATGGGGAAAAACATTTAAAAACAAAAATGAAAAGGTATCTGTTGATAATGTACATGATAATATCTCTGAATTAACTATTATGCACTGTATTCGTGCTGGGAAAAACAATTTTTTATGCTGTAAAGATGTATAGTGATTAAATATAAATAAAAATAAATTTAAAATTTTAAAAAACCTACAGTTAACTAATATTAAGGATTACTGATAACTTTAGTTCTTTGGGAAGAGAGGGCAACATTTAATACCAAATAATAATAGATTTAAAAATATAAGTTATTAATTAATTAGTTAATATAATAATACCGTTGTTTATTGCATCAAAAAATGTTTAACTATGAGAAAGATAGATGTTCAGGACACCATATCTACAATGTATATCTTTCACACTTACTGCTCTCTTCCATATAAAAGAGGACATGAAATTGGCTCCTTGGCACAGCAGTAATGCATTGGTCAAGAGAAAGAGGATTCCACGTGGTGACAGTGGTTTGAATCCCAGGCCTGATCAGTCTGAGATATGTGATGGACACACCCAAGTGTGTAAAATCCAAGTGACTAGATGACTGGAGGAGTGACTAGATCTTGTGGAGGATACTCATTTTTCTCTCTTTCTCTCTCATTTCTACATTTATAAATATCCAGAGTTCTTTGTCTGAAAAATCTCATCTCATGCCTAGGCACACACTGCATCATGAATAAGGACAAAAAATTAAAATGAGGCTATAGTGTGATGAAAAGAGCAGAGAATAAGAACTGGTTATATTGGATTCTGTTGTTGAGGCTGCCACCAATGGACTTTGAGATTTTTAAGTAGGTCATGTTATCTTTCTGGGCTTTGAAATCTAGACCAAAATAGGGCATTTGAACTGTTTTGTTTTGTTTTTAGTTTTTGTTTGTTTTTGAGTACTCATGAAAAGCCATTTAAGCTAAAAAGTTCTAGGAAAATTCTACGGATACTTCTTATGTGACTTCTTTTTATAAGCACATTTTGCTCTTCACAACGATTCTTAAAAATTGACTACATTCATAGTTTCAATAAAGAAGAAAATGTATGATGTTATTTCTTTCAGAATTAGCTTCATTAAGAACATGAAAGATTAAATGAAAGATTATTGTTGAGATAACTATGCTTGAAGAACTTCATCATTGGCATTTTATTCAGGCAAGTTTCTCATGGATTTTTGCCTGAAAAAAATCAAACCTGACAAAAGGGCTGTTGCTTTCTGAGAATGGGGATTTGCTTTAAGATTCAGGAAATTCACTGTGATTGTAATGCTCTTCAAAAATATTTTGATGTGCCCATATTGTTTGTTATCATCTATATTCGTGCATTTTACTACGAAATATCCTTTTTATAGACTTCACAAAAATGCCCCAGTGATGTGATTAGTCACCCAATGAAAACCTGCTGCCTCCAAGCTAGTCTGGGCATCTGCTCACAAGGAAGATTTCCTCAATGCTCAAAATAAATCTTTTTAATTACTTTGTGGTAGCTTTGATGTGTTCCATATGGCTTAAATACATAGGATTTAGGTGTGACATGATGCTTTTTTACGGCAGTTATTTAAATCAGTTATTTTGTCATGTTTATTGGTTTCGTTTTTAATCATATACTTTCCAGTTTATTCTTGTTTTATGCATAATTCTAATTTTTATATGCATATATATGTATATATGTGACTATAGTCTATAAATAGATTATAAATATTTTCGTGTGGTGAACGTTACTATTGTTTCCTGTAGTGAATCCTTAACAGGCCGGAAGCCATGACTTATTACCTCAAAAATCACAGACTTTTCAGATATTATTTTCCCAATTATAAAGGCTTGCTCAAATGCTTCATTATAAAATAGTTCATGCTGTTAGAGCTCAGTGTTGTTTAGATAACACAGCTTCTTTTGAAAATTTTGTGTACAAGAAATAAGTGAATTGTATTTTATGTTCTTTGGAGATTCTTTTTGGAAAGACAAAATTGATGGATATTTTAAGTACGATAATTCAAGCGAGGATCTATTTATTTCACTATGTTTTGAATTTATTAAAGTAATAGTTATAGAAATGGAGGGATTCTCAGTATCTGATAAAATATCTTATTTTTGCTTCACTTAAGCCATCTTTCAGGGTACCCATGATCTATTTTTTTTATCTTTTATTTGGTAGTAACTTTATTGAGATATATAATTTGTATATGACACAATTCACTCATTTAAACTATATAATTCAATGTTTTTTAAAAAAATCAACCTTTTTGAGATATAATTTACATACAAAATACGTAACCATTTGAAGCATACAATTTGATTATTTTAGTTTTGGCAAACATATATACCAGTGAAACTACCACCACAGTAAAGATACAGATCACTTATATTATCTCTAAACAGTTTCTTATGCTCTTTGCAGTTCACATTCCACTTCCTATCGCCAGACTCAGGTACCTTTGATGGACTTTTTAAAAAAAATGTGTATATATATTTAATTTCCTTTAGAAAAATATTATTTTTACAAAATTTTGGTCCATATTCTTCTCATATATATA
>NW_006159816.1:3354647-3373483 GCF_000334495.1 Tupaia belangeri chinensis
CTCTTCCATTCTCTTGTCAAGTTTTTTTTTTTGGGGGGGGGGGCTGTGCACACACACGTGCATGGCTTGAGTTTAAGCCATTGGATCCAGGACTCGAACCATGATCAACTATGTGGGAGTCCAGTGAAGTAATCATTTCACCCTCTGCTGGCTCTAGAAAGAGTTTTTTTTAATTTTTAAATAGGTAGTTATTATATAATTTATTTTCAAAATGAGACATTTTTAAAGAGCTCTTATTGATTAAGAGTATCAATAATTAATCCAGAACCAGGCATAAAGTCAGCATTGCATTGAAATGGAATGTATGGTCACTCTAAATAGGGTGACTCTTTCAATGTAAATGTTAAATAGATTGAACAAACATCCAGATATATTTAGATTTCACAATTCAGAATTAACAATTAAAATAATCCTAGCATCTCCTACCTTTCTGAGAGAGAATATTACATGACCCTTGGAATATTTAGAAAGTCAAAGACAGGTTTTTTTTACATTATGCAACTTGAAAAATTAGAGCATTGCTAGTTAAGATGCAGTACAGGTTAATAATATAGCTCTAAACTTGAAAAGGCAAGGTTTACCCTTTTGGTTTTTACTCTGATTTTGTCCCTGTAGTTTTGAAAATGCTGAGAGGTTTACATCTGTTTACAAATTCCATTTTCCAAGACTATTATGCACTCGTAAGATTCTGTTCCCTTGGAGTCTCTTGACTAGATTGGGTCCACCCCCAGCTGTCTCAAATTGTGTTTAATCACCAGGAAAGTTCTGTTGATTGTCAGTGATGTTTGCGTGATTAATTCAGCTCTAGCTGTGTTGCCTTTTTACCTGTGTCTTTCAGCATGTCCTAGAAAATTAAATGTTTCCTTTTGGGATTTTTAAGAAACTTGAACTAAAAAGAAAGTTAATTTCTTTTTTTTATCTTGAGTGTAAAAGAATATTTTCATTAGTTTTCTTTAATCTTGTTTTAACTCTAGTGTAAATATTTTATACAAACTAAATTTTCTTTGAAATCATGTTTTTATTCCACTACATTGTTAGAATTTAACCTATTTTTAGTATGATATTCTAAAACATGACTTATTGAATCTTTTATGAAGACATATTAGTTGAGTTGAAGACAAATTTTGTGCTACCCTAGTTTTTAATATTTTTAGTAGTCTTCTGACTTGATCATCTCTTATCAAGAATTCACAAATGGACTTTAAAATTATAGATATATAGAAGGACATGGCTGTTTTTGAAGAGTATTTTTACATTGATTTTTATCGCTCATGCTTTGAATGTTACATTTTTTTGTGCTAAAGGCTTCTCAGCTGAGAATTTACAGATATTATTGTTAGCAACTGAAGTCTATAGTTTGGTAGACCAGGCCAATAATGCAGTGATTAAGCACTGGGCATTGGGAGCTCGGTCCCCCATGGACAACCATGACTTGAATCCTGGTCTTGGAGTCTGGATAAACACTCCAGCTGCATATGTGTGCATGCTCCAAATACTGACGAGATGAAAAAATGGAGGAAAAAAGGATTGTGTCATGACCACACCCTACTAAAGAATGCTTTTTCTTTCTTTCTCTGTCTTATGAGCTCATGTGTTCTCTGGCAATAAAAAAAAACCTTAAAAATCAAACAAACTTGGACCAGCGGTTGGCGTAATGGCTATGTTGCTGGACTCCCATGTAGTCAACGCAGTTCGAGTCCCAGACCCGGTGCCCAGACACGCTGGGCACGTGTGCGTGCGTGCCCAAGATCCCAAGAGCAGAATAGAGGAGAAGGGATTGCGGCATGGCCATTCCCCCTGGGGGGTGATTTCTAGCTTTCTGTCTCTCTGTCTCTCTCTGTCTTTCTGGTGCGTGCACGCACCTATAGCAAAATCCTCTCCAAAAAAATTTTTAAAAAAATCAAACTATGAAAGACAGTCATTGTGTCTCTGATTAATGTATACACTACGAAGAATGTCTGCACTCTATAGCAGAAATTGAACAATTAGAAAGGTTGTAAGGAAAGTCATGATGCATTTTTCATCTAAAAACACAGAAAAATTAAGTTATGACTTTTCCAGCAACTTAATATAATAGCAGGGAAGGCAACTGAAGATACTAGAAGGAGTATAGGATGGGGTAGTAGAGGGACGGTATGGGGAAAAACATTTAAAAACAAAAATGAAAAGGTATCTGTTGATAATGTACATGATAATATCTCTGAATTAACTATTATGCACTGTATTCGTGCTGGGAAAAACAATTTTTTATGCTGTAAAGATGTATAGTGATTAAATATAAATAAAAATAAATTTAAAATTTTAAAAAACCTACAGTTAACTAATATTAAGGATTACTGATAACTTTAGTTCTTTGGGAAGAGAGGGCAACATTTAATACCAAATAATAATAGATTTAAAAATATAAGTTATTAATTAATTAGTTAATATAATAATACCGTTGTTTATTGCATCAAAAAATGTTTAACTATGAGAAAGATAGATGTTCAGGACACCATATCTACAATGTATATCTTTCACACTTACTGCTCTCTTCCATATAAAAGAGGACATGAAATTGGCTCCTTGGCACAGCAGTAATGCATTGGTCAAGAGAAAGAGGATTCCACGTGGTGACAGTGGTTTGAATCCCAGGCCTGATCAGTCTGAGATATGTGATGGACACACCCAAGTGTGTAAAATCCAAGTGACTAGATGACTGGAGGAGTGACTAGATCTTGTGGAGGATACTCATTTTTCTCTCTTTCTCTCTCATTTCTACATTTATAAATATCCAGAGTTCTTTGTCTGAAAAATCTCATCTCATGCCTAGGCACACACTGCATCATGAATAAGGACAAAAAATTAAAATGAGGCTATAGTGTGATGAAAAGAGCAGAGAATAAGAACTGGTTATATTGGATTCTGTTGTTGAGGCTGCCACCAATGGACTTTGAGATTTTTAAGTAGGTCATGTTATCTTTCTGGGCTTTGAAATCTAGACCAAAATAGGGCATTTGAACTGTTTTGTTTTGTTTTTAGTTTTTGTTTGTTTTTGAGTACTCATGAAAAGCCATTTAAGCTAAAAAGTTCTAGGAAAATTCTACGGATACTTCTTATGTGACTTCTTTTTATAAGCACATTTTGCTCTTCACAACGATTCTTAAAAATTGACTACATTCATAGTTTCAATAAAGAAGAAAATGTATGATGTTATTTCTTTCAGAATTAGCTTCATTAAGAACATGAAAGATTAAATGAAAGATTATTGTTGAGATAACTATGCTTGAAGAACTTCATCATTGGCATTTTATTCAGGCAAGTTTCTCATGGATTTTTGCCTGAAAAAAATCAAACCTGACAAAAGGGCTGTTGCTTTCTGAGAATGGGGATTTGCTTTAAGATTCAGGAAATTCACTGTGATTGTAATGCTCTTCAAAAATATTTTGATGTGCCCATATTGTTTGTTATCATCTATATTCGTGCATTTTACTACGAAATATCCTTTTTATAGACTTCACAAAAATGCCCCAGTGATGTGATTAGTCACCCAATGAAAACCTGCTGCCTCCAAGCTAGTCTGGGCATCTGCTCACAAGGAAGATTTCCTCAATGCTCAAAATAAATCTTTTTAATTACTTTGTGGTAGCTTTGATGTGTTCCATATGGCTTAAATACATAGGATTTAGGTGTGACATGATGCTTTTTTACGGCAGTTATTTAAATCAGTTATTTTGTCATGTTTATTGGTTTCGTTTTTAATCATATACTTTCCAGTTTATTCTTGTTTTATGCATAATTCTAATTTTTATATGCATATATATGTATATATGTGACTATAGTCTATAAATAGATTATAAATATTTTCGTGTGGTGAACGTTACTATTGTTTCCTGTAGTGAATCCTTAACAGGCCGGAAGCCATGACTTATTACCTCAAAAATCACAGACTTTTCAGATATTATTTTCCCAATTATAAAGGCTTGCTCAAATGCTTCATTATAAAATAGTTCATGCTGTTAGAGCTCAGTGTTGTTTAGATAACACAGCTTCTTTTGAAAATTTTGTGTACAAGAAATAAGTGAATTGTATTTTATGTTCTTTGGAGATTCTTTTTGGAAAGACAAAATTGATGGATATTTTAAGTACGATAATTCAAGCGAGGATCTATTTATTTCACTATGTTTTGAATTTATTAAAGTAATAGTTATAGAAATGGAGGGATTCTCAGTATCTGATAAAATATCTTATTTTTGCTTCACTTAAGCCATCTTTCAGGGTACCCATGATCTATTTTTTTTATCTTTTATTTGGTAGTAACTTTATTGAGATATATAATTTGTATATGACACAATTCACTCATTTAAACTATATAATTCAATGTTTTTTAAAAAAATCAACCTTTTTGAGATATAATTTACATACAAAATACGTAACCATTTGAAGCATACAATTTGATTATTTTAGTTTTGGCAAACATATATACCAGTGAAACTACCACCACAGTAAAGATACAGATCACTTATATTATCTCTAAACAGTTTCTTATGCTCTTTGCAGTTCACATTCCACTTCCTATCGCCAGACTCAGGTACCTTTGATGGACTTTTTAAAAAAAATGTGTATATATATTTAATTTCCTTTAGAAAAATATTATTTTTACAAAATTTTGGTCCATATTCTTCTCATACGCCACAGTCCCTTCTCCTCCATTCTCCTCTCGGGATCTTGGGCATGCATGCACACGCGCTCAGCCTGAGTTTGAAGCCACCGGGTCCAGGACGCGAACCGTGGTCGACTACGTGGGAGTCCAGCAACATAGCCGTTACGCTAACTGCTGGTTCCCCTTCTTGTATATTTTTATCATTCAAATTTAAATAATTTTACTCTGGTAAAAGCAGAATCACATATCTAATATGAGAATTAAGTACTTCACATCAGTAAGTAAACATGAGTTAACTGAATTAGGTGTTCCCTTGATTATTTCTTGGAACAAAATCTCTTCTTTCCTATATGTTATTTCCCTTTGCTTTTTTTTTTTGAATATTTTTATTTCATTTTCTTTTATACATTCAATCACGTTATTTAGCTTACAAAGTGAATATTCCAACACCCATGATCTATTTTAATGTTGCGTATTTGCTCATCTCATTTCAATGATCACTATAGTCTATGAAACACTCAAATGAAACTCTACTTGCGCTGCACCATTAATATTTCAAGGCTGCATGAGATGCTCATTTAAGTTGCATACTATGGAGGACTTGAGTTGAAATGATGTGGATTCTGATCTCCGTTCTGCGTTAACTATCTCAGTGTCCAGGCAATGTCCAGTTTGAGCTACTTATTCAGCATCTCTCTGGTTAATTTCCTTATTATTAAAATAAGAAAAATGATATCTAGTCTATAAAACTTAAAGAGATGCTATGTATCTTATATGAGATGATATCTATAAAAATATTTGTAAAGTACAAAGGCAGTATTAATAGTAATATTATGTCCTCCTCCTTCTCCACCACCTCCTCCTCATCATCACAAGTAACCTAATAAGGAAACATAATTTTTTGATGACTTTTGTGTCCTTGATATTGACTTTGCCATCACGAAATGAGGTAAAAAGTCTAAAACAGGAAGGATACAGTGTGACTTACTGAGGCCTTTTTATATGCCAACCATTATGCTAAGAACTGTACATATAAAGTCACACTTAATGTTTTAACAATGTGCACCATGGGTACTGACAGCTCCACATCCAAGTGCGCAAGTGAAATACAGAGAGTACCTGCCCTGAAGTCACATCACACAGCTAGTAAATGGAGGAGTTAGGAATGTGATTCAGGCCTGTCTGTTTTGTTCAGTGGGTAGAGTGGGGCAGAGATGGAAGGAAACCCGGAAAGAATGTAAGTTGTAAGACATGCACAAAAAAGATGAAAGGAGGCATAAACACTTTCCTACCTCTGAGATCCCAAATAACAGTAATTGATTTGTTAGGGCAATGATTTGAAAAGCGCTATTACTGAAGAGAAGGCTAGAGGATAACAAATGTAACCCTATCACACCATTCCTTTTTGCTTGTTTTAACTGGTGTTTCATTGTAAAGTAAGTTGAGAAGGTTGTGTGGAAGGAGCATTTGAAATGACAATGATCCTATCCACAAGAATGCAAGAGTAGGAACTACCACTCTTAGGAACCTAAGCAGAAATTATGGTACCAGGATTTCATTCTAAGAACACTCTATCTCATTTCCTGTAAGGTGGTAAGAAAGTATGCTATTGTCTAGATTATCCTACTTTATTTTTAAAGCATTTATACATATTTTAAGGTTTCTACATTTATAAGGATCTGTAGTTCTTTGTCTGAAACCTCTCATCAATTGGAATGTAGTTGTTGCTATCAAATATTTATTTTTCTAGGCTTTTTCAGATGATTTGCATGGTAATCTCTTGTTAAATTTCTGTGCTTCCACTTGTCGGTTTTGTGCCATTTCTTGTCAATTTCACACTGTAGAGCAGTGTGAAACTGACAGAGCTAGAGAAATAGTGAACATTATGACTGCATACCAAAAATATATTGAAAAAAATCATCACCTTAACTTACAGCATCCAGAAAAAAGATTCTAAAAATGACTTTCTTGTGAATGTGCATCTCAAAAGAAAATAGAAACTATACACATATGCACTCATACACATTTATATATGTTTGTATGCAGCGAGTAATTTCAAGATAACTGAATCTTGTTTTTGTTATTGACTATATAAAGTATGTCCCAAGGAAATGTAGTTAAAGCAGTATTTCATTTGTAACTAACCTTTCCACTGAAAATCTACAACTCTCCTAGGCTGAAGTAATTTCATTTGACATTTCTAAATAGTTAGGTGTTCAAATTAGATTATTTGATTGAACAGTGTATACTGAAACTTTTAATCACACAAGCCTCTTTTCTTACTAAACTGAGGTTTGAAAAATATCTATGTAGTTCCTGAACTGATAATGAAACTAAATGTGCATTATTTGAGTTGAATTAATGTTGTGTAGTTTCATGCAGATATATAACAGTGACATTAATTCTCTGCAATGCTCATTTATTTATATGTATTATGAAAATTCCCTCAAATTATGGATGAGCATCCTACCAGTGTTGACTTAGATTTAGAATTTATTATCAAAATACATTTTGACCATTAAATAAGATATTTATAGCAAATGTATGCAACACTGTTCTATGCAACAGGAATGATAAATATATTCTCATCCTTCCTACCTTCCCAGCTTACAGTCTAAAGAGCAGTAGAATTTGGCTCGAAGGGTCAAAATAATTATCGACCTTTAGAAAAGAGCTTCTATTTCAATATTTCTATTCTGGAAAGTATTACCTAAGTCTCATCCTGGTCTTAAACTGAAATTATGTTTGAATAATGTTCACTGGAAATGATTTCTAACATTATAAACACTGCATTGAATCAGTCTATATTAATGGCTTTCTTTTAGTAGTCATTTTTTAACATGTTAGTGTTTTTTAAAGTTTTTTTTAAAATAATTATTTATTTACTTACTTCCATTTGCTATTACTTTTTAACTTGACCCAAGAGAGACAGAGAGAGAGAGAGAGAGAGAGAGAGAAAGGGAAAGTGAGGAAGCAAACTGTCAGGTCTGGGACTCAAACTGTGTTTGGCCATGCGGGAATCCAGCAACTTTAACCACCATGCATCCGGTTGGCCCCAAGATTTGTATCTTAATGGGGCAAATTATAGAGCGATTAACCATGTTAGGCCTGTCTTTGGAAGAATATACATATCTAAATATTTTTTGGGGGGGAACCAATTAAATGGAAACTTTAAACAGTTTATTTCAATGCTGTAGTATTGTTCTTGATAAACACGTGTTATCATAGATCCTTCGCTCAGTTTTCTGATGACTTAAAATTGTATCTTTTAATTTTCACTGAAACAAGATTATACTAATTGGTTAACAATAATATACTAATTGCTTAATAGGATGTGCTAGGCTTGTTTTGTTTTTAGATTTTTGCTATAGAGCATGTGTGCTCACCAGAAAGACAGAGACAGAGAGACAAGAAGTGAAAAATCAGCACCCAGAAGAGATGGCCATGCCACAGTCCATTCTCCATTCTCCTCTCAGGATTTTGGGCATGCACGTACACGTGCCCAGTGTGAGTTTCAAGCCACTGGGTCTAGAATTCAAAATGCTATCAACTATTGCGTGTCCAGTGATGTAACCATTACACCATCTGCTGGACTCATCAGTATGTATTAGTTTTAATATGATGTATGAGCAGTGATATTTGCAAATCCTTGATTTTAGTACTTTTTTGTTTTGGTCCCAATAGATAACCGAGTAAAGAAACTTAGCCTAATTAATGCATTAAAGATATAAGAGTATTTTTAAATGTAAAGTATATAATGTCTTTGGGCCAACCACTGGCTGGACCCCACGTGGCTAACTGTCCAGTTCAAGTCTGGGACATGGAGGCTGGAAAAACACGTTGGGGACATGTGTATGCATGCCCAAAAATTCCAAGAAGAGAATGGAGAAGGGATTGGGGTTGGCCATCTCTCTGGGGCCACTTTCTCTTTCTCTCTGTCTCCAGCAAGCGCACACACCCTGTAGCAAAATTAAATACCACCTATCCATTAACTTTGAGACTCATACTTTTTGGTATGTAGCAATAGTTCATTTATCATTTATTTAAATGCTGTTTTATATTCCTTTATTTTACATTATTTTCTATTCTCCAATTTATTTATCCATTCTACCAGTAATACATTTGGTTATTAGCAATACCTTTCTTTCTTAATTATTACTAAGGGGAGTAATGTACTGAATATTCACACTTGTGCATATGTACAGATTCCTCTAGGTTATAGACTAATACTCTACAGGACATATTGTCCCCCGAAAGTGGACTTTAAGTTATAAGAGATGTATAATATGTATTTAACTTGAAATAGTAATTTCATCTTTTTTTATACTGTAGCCTCAGAATAGTATCAAATGCATAGTAAATAGTCCATCAATATATACTGAATGAATGAACGAATGCCAAAATATGTCCTTAAGTTGTGATATCAATTTACACGGCAACCAGCAGCAGATGAGCATTCTATTGTGTCTCATCCTTGGCAACACTTGAGACTGTCTGACTTTCAAAATTGTTGACAATCTGGTGGTTGCAAAATGCTCTCTCATTGGGGATTTAATTTGCATATCCCTGATAACTAATGAGGCTGAGCATCTTTTCATGTTTATTGGCCATTTGTGTTTCCTCTTCCGTGAAATTCCTCTTCATATTCAGTGACCATTTGTAATAGAATCATTAATTTAAAAAATTATTTGTAGCAATTATTTATATAGTAGAGATAATGATTTTTTTTTTACTTTTCTATGTGCAGATACATTTCAACACTGTATGGCTTGATTCTTCGTTCTTTTTGATGTCTCTTGATAAAATTAATCCTTAATTTTAATTTAATGAACTGTTTTTATTTGTGCTTTTCGTATTCTGTTTTAGACTTTTCCATATCCCAAGGTTACACAGATTTCAAATCTTCTTTGAGTGATGTATTAGCTTTAAATCTTTAATCTGTCTGCAAATTGTTTTTACTTAGCCAATTTTAAGAATGTTTCTTCTCTATAGATAGCCAATTGTTTCATAATCATAAATACTTTTTTCTTCTCCACTTGGTTTCAATATTCATTGTGCTGGAAGTCAAATTTCTACATACGTGGGGATTTATTTCTGTATTATTTATCCTTTTCCACCGTTTTATCTGTGTTGACATAAATGCCGTACTGTTTTCATAGCTATACACTCATGCAAAGACTATATAACCGGTTGGGCGAATCACTACACCTGATTTTTCTTCTTTAGGAATAATATCTATCTTCGCCATTTGTTTTTCTGTACAATGTTGAGTTTTCTTATTTAAGTGAATGGTCTGTGTCTCTGTAAATATATCTTTTTTCTATAAACTTTATTTTATTTTATTTACTTTTGTACAGAGATTTTTATTTTTTCAAGGGGCTTTCACAGATATTATCGCAGTTGAAGTTAACAACAGTCTCTTTTTCTCTCTGTGTGTGTACATAATTTACATGTAATCACTGTACATCTTTATGGTGTACGACATGGTTTTTCCCAGCGTGAATACAGTACATATCAGTGAAGACAAAGATATTACCATATATATTATCATCAGCAAAAAACTTTTCATTTTTGTATCAATGAAGCGGGAGAGAGAAACAGGGAATAAAACAAACACTATATGTCTTCTTTAAAATTTTTGTACTGTAATTGTGTTAAAAAATGACTGATACATCTTTTGATAGCTATACATCTAGGCATTTTACAATGTTCTGCTGCTGTTTTAAGTGATATCTTTTTATGAAATAGGTTTTAAAATTGATTATTACTAGTGTATAGAAATGCAATTGACTTCATATGTTTATTTATATCCATCTATTATGCTAAATTGTAGAGTCCAATAATTTACTTTTAAATTATTTTATTATTTAAATATATATAAATAATGTCGCCTGTACATATTGTTTATCTCATTTTCTGTTTTCCTTGGACCTTATACTTCATTTTCTTGTCTTATTCCACTGGCTAAAACATCCAGTAATTTAAATGGAAATGGCCAAAGTATTTGTTCTTGCCTTTATTTTCTTATAGGGAATACTTTCAAAGTTTTTTGATAAATACAAGAGTTTTTTTCCTAGATACTTTAATAAAATATTATGAATTTTCCTTCTATTACTAGCATGCTAATAATTTCATTATAAAATATTGCATCTTATTAAACACATTTTTGTCTTTAATAAAATGATTATATGACTTCCATGCACCATATATATATATATACACATACATATGTGTATGCAATGAATTCCATTAATTGATTTTCCAATTAAAGCAATAGTGATTTCTGGTTAATATTCCAAGTTTATAATGTTTAACATTTAATCCATTCCTAAATTCATTGTGTTAATTTGTTCACTCTGTCTTCATGAGGATAAGTGAACTAATTTTTTTCTTGTGTTTTTCTTCATATGATTTGTTATAGTATGTACTAGCCTCATAAAATAAATAGGACTATGTCTTCCTTTTTCATTCTTTGGGAGAGGTTTATTATTTTCTTTCTTTATTTCTTTTTTTATTGCCAAAGAGCACATATACTCACCAGAGAAAGAAAGACAGACACAAAGAAAGAGGAAAACAAAGAAATCATATCTCAATAGGGGATGGTTACCCCACAGTCCTTTCACCGTAATTTCTCCAGTCTGTCAGAATAGTGGGCACACATGTTTCTCAGGTGTGTGGAGATGGTATTCAAACTATGGTAGGCCATGTGGAATCTGGCTCCCTAACCGCTAAGCTAAGGAGCTGGCCTGGAAGAGTGTTTGTGTTCAAATTTAGTTATTCCTCAAATGATTGGAAAACTCACTTTTAGAACCAATTGAGTTAATTTTAAGTTGTATGTTTCTAAAAATGTTACCATTTCTACTTCATTTATGGTTTCCAAATTGTGCTATAAATTAATTATAACCCCAATCAGCTTAAATTTTTGAAATGATTTTAATTGTTTTGATCTTTATATTTCTAACATTGTTTCTTTGTGATATATTGAAACTTCATTATTACATACCTTTTTATCCACAGTGATTCTTTTTGCCTTAAAGTCTGTTTTGTCTGATATTAATCACTTGGGGGATCAGCCAGTGACATGGTGGTTGGGGCGCTGGACCCTCACTTGGCTGACTACAGTTCGAGCTCCAAACCTAGCAGCTTGAAAATCGCACCAGGTGCACGTGTATATGAGCCCAAAATCCCAAGAGGAGAATGGGGGAAAAGGAATTGAGGCATGGCTGCCACCTGGAGGGTGATTTCTCACTTTCCTTCTTATTGTCTCTCACTATCTCTTTCTCCAGAGAATGCATGTGCCCTATGGCAAAAACCTAAAAAAATAGAAAAGGAAAAAAAATACAATCATTTTGAAATTTGTATTTTCTTGTTAACTAGTATTGTAATTTTTGCATCTACCTCCCAAATTTGGCATTATTATTGTAGTTTTAAATTGTTGATGTCTATTTAGATAACCTCTTTGAGAGGAGTTGTCAAGTCTAAACCTGATTTACATATAATAATGACCTTGGGTTTGCTCTCTCCCAACATCCTTGAGAAACACATTTAAGATAAATGAGAGGGACCGGCAGTTAGTGTAATGGCTATGTTACTGGACTCCCTGTAGTCGATCGTGGTTCGATTCCTGGACCCAGTGGCTTAAACTCACGCCAGGCACATGTGTGTGCGTGCCCAAGATCCCAAGAGGAGAATGGAGGAGAAGGGATTGAGGTGTGGCCATCCTCCCCCCCCACAGGGGATAATTTTTCACTTTCTGTCTCTCTGTCTCTCTCTGTCTTTCTGGCGAGTGCATACACCCTATAGCAAAATAAAATCCTCTCAAAAAAAAACAGACAAATGTGGAATATCAGCCATGTTCAACATTGTCCATTGTGAAGATAACACCTGATTGTATTAAGATAATTATTAATTGGCATACAGATCTAAGAGCTCACGGTATAACAATGTTTGAAAATCTGAAGAAGAAAACAACCTCAACTTCTGGATGGATTCCTTCTAACTCAGCATATACCTTGCAGGGACCTGGAAAGCACACTCATAGGTGGTGACAAAATGTGGTTCCCTTCATGTCTGAGGGGATGTCAGTTGGTATTTCTGTATATTTCCTCTTCATGGTCTCTGGGTAAAAGGCAATGTACAGTGACACCTTGAGAAGAGGGCATGATGTACTCATAATGCATATAAAATGAAAGAGAAGGTAAAAAGGCTGCCCCTTTCATCCGAGTGTTTTGAAGGTGAAAAGAGAGAAGCAAAGTTGGGGAGTGAGAGGTTCGTGAATGTCAGAGTTTTCCCTTCTCCATCTTATTCCCTCATGGAATGGAACTGAGAGTATGACATAGGTTAATGGGAAGCCAAAACATTGTCTTGGAAACCAGAGATGGGCTATGGATGAAGTTAAGAAAGGGAGATCTATTAGAGTGGGTCATTGGTGGCAATAGGAAAGTAGACATAGTAGCAGGGTGTAGTTAAAAGTGAGAGACTTGCAGAAGTCTTTGGCAGTTCATGATAAGCTGGACTCCTGAGAAAGATCAGATCAATCGTAGGTGGAAAAAATATATAAATAAATATATACACACATATTTATATGTATACATATATATTATATATCTTCCTGTATGTATATATATATAATATGTAACCTTTTATATTATACATTTCATTGAGTTGAAAAATATATAAATTTGTTAATTTGTTGTCTCGCTGCATCATCTCTCATTTCTATTATTGTCTGATTCTGTGAGTGATTATTTTTAAAACGAAAACAGCAATTTGGGAAGAAGTGATATATGCAGAAGTAGTCATTTACAAACCAAGCATTCATAATCCCCAATGTTTATTTTGATGATTTAGTACATAGTGAAATATAAAAGTAGTATATTTAAGTATAACTCAAAGTGTGAATGCTAGAATTGTCTTTTCATGGAAGAAATATCTATTTATCTTGATCACAAAGTGAGGAAAACAATCTTAAGACCCACCATTCAAAACAAGTGAAGTTAAAATTGTCATTATTTTTGTGTTGATATGCTTGTGGATACATAATATCTTAGATAAATGCTTTATAAAGAATAATACCCTTTGTGTAAAAGATTATTCTTCAGAAATATTAATATTTTATACCATATTCTATTGAAATATTGGTAGAATAATAACATCCCTTTAATTCAAGCTTTACCATTTGAGACTTTCTGACTCACTGTCTCAGCATAACATGAACATTAGATTGCCTATCTAGAAATCTCTTTGACAAGTGATTTAATAGCCAAAACAGTTCTTTAGATGACTACATTAATCTGTGCAAGGAAACAGTTTTTTCAAGGATTATGGTGCATTTTTGCAAATAATAACAGATAATGACAAATTAGACATTAAAAAATACGCAATGAAATCTCCTTTTGGAAACAATATATTGACTGGAGGTTCTAAATACATGTGAATGCTAAATTTGTAAATTAATGCAATCAAAGATTTGCTGTAACTAGTTTTATTTAGACATTCCTTAGTCTGAATCAATCTTTGCCATGATCTTGTACTGTGCACTTGTGAAATATTTCATTGTTTTTCTGATTTTTTTTCCCATAGCCATTTCATTTGCTCACATGAAAATAATTAGTCATGGGACCAGCAGTTGGCGTAATGGCTATGTCGTTGTACTGCTGTGTAGCCGACAGCGGTTTGAGTCCTGAACCCGGTGACTTAAACTCATTCTGGGCATGTGTGTGTGCATGCCCAAGATCCGGAGAGGAGGATGGAGGAGAAGGGATTGCAGCATGGCCGTCCTCCCTGGGGGGTGATTTCTCTCTTTCTGTCTCTCTGTCCCTCTCTGTCTGGCGAGTGCACGCCCCCTACAGCAAAAACCTCTGGGGGGGGGGGATACTTAGTCACATAAACGAAAGACCGAAGAGTAACTAATTGACTCTCTCCATCTTGTGCTGAATCAGTTTTTATATTCATAGTATCCTAATTCAGTTCAGTTGAACCATAGCTATAGCACTCTTCCTTGGTCAGGCACTGAGCTGAGCCCTGTGCCTACAGAGATGAGAAGGGCACTCTTGAGATACTGACAGTTGAGGGTGTTGGTTTCCACCCAGATGTGTAATTATTTTCAACCTAATGTGAAGTACTAATAGAATAATCTATGTCATAGTCCATGACATCGCAGGTAAAGGGTCTAGGTGCATTTAATAAAATAACTTAGTTATGAGACCAGCAGGTGGTGTGGCAGTTAAGATGCTGGTTTCCCACATGACCGACCATGGATCGAGTCCTGGGCCTGGCGTCTTGCTTTCTAACTTTCCCTCTCTCTCTCTCTCTTGAGCATGTGTGCCCTGTAGCAAATTTAAAAAATACTAATAATGATAAAATTAAATACATAATTACTTTTAAAATAGTTGAATTATAAATGTTTTCATGTTCGATTAATTTTGTTTCAAAGCATAATATGGAATAGACATAAATAAGTAACTAGTCTAAGGTTCATAGAATTAGTTCTTACCCTCGAGAATAAATTTTCCATAGTATATTTTTCATCTGAGCTGTATCATAATATTACATAACTGTCGTTTGCTTTTTTCAAATTGCAAAAAGGCACATGATCAATCTTGAAAAATACGAAACAGCAAATGATCATCTGTAATTCCCTACCCAGACAGAACCACTGTGCATATTTCATGCATGTCATGTCTGCTCTCATAATGGGGGAGAGGATTTCCTTTATCTACATTTGCTTGGGACCTTATTTTTTTTCTTACTGAATTGCAATTCTTTACATATTATCTTTATTCTATCAACCATCTTAAAAATGTAATTTTCTAGCTTGTCATTTAATTTTCTATTTTGTCTTTATATTTTATTTTAAATCTATATTTTGATATTTAATTTTTATATAAGGAATATTTTTCATTTATTGAATTTTTATCTTTAGTGCTACATTTCACAACTCAAAGATCATATAAATATTAATGTCTTTTAATGTTATTATAGTCACATTTAAAGCTTTAAATCAAATGTAACTTTATTTCATTTTGAGTTCTGTTTCTGTTTTTTTGCCTCACTTAACTAATAACCCCAAGTAATCTTGGTCTTCTCTTTGATCTTAAATAACACCTCTATCATATGATTTACTGCTTTTATATGATTGATCCTATTTAGAGACTTCCAATGATTTTTCTCTGATCTTTTGTCTGGTACTAATATTGCATATTTAAAAATTATTTTTATGTTAATTTTGAAAGCTCATATAATACAAATCCATTATAAAAATGCTTTAGAGTTAACCAAATTAGTATTTAAATCTATTATGCCTTTTTTTAGTGTAAATTATCCCATTTTTGCCTATATTCAAAACTTAGTAATTTAACACAATTACTAGTTAGTGTGTGTTTGACTTTAGAATTCAAATTAAAAGAAAGAGAATTGTTTTAAAAAGAATTCTTTAATTTTATTTATCATTATTATTATTATTATTATTAACTTTGCTATAGGGCAGGTGCACTCACTAGAGGGAGAGATAAGGAAAATAAGAAAGTAAGCCACCAGATTTGGGACTTGAACCACCGTCAGCCATGTTGGAGTTCAGTGCCTTAACCACCATGCCACTTGTTTGCCCCTAAAGGGAATTTTAAAATCTTTAACAACAGAGAGATATTGGGGATAATAGTTCTAAAGACTCAAATATTGTCATGGACCAGACTATGGTACAGTGGTAAAATGTGATGCTCTGTGAAGTTGACCCACCTGGAGAGGCTGTCAGTTTGAGTCCTGAGACCTCTTTGAGTACATCAGGTGTGTGTGTGCTTTTGATCTAGTGTTGGATGAAGTTAGGGTGGATTGCAGCATCAAGACCTTCTCTTTCTCTCTCTGTCTCTGTCAGTCATGGAATAAATAGATAAACCTGAAAAGAAATAATGTTCACTTCCATCTATAGTAATGCTTTTAAATGCTGGCTTCTGTTTCAAATAAGGTCTTTTTATTTAGGAAAAGGTTAGTTACCAGCAGGCCCAGACTCCTTTTCTGTTTACCATTTTTTGGGAGTAAAAGAATTTTTCTCCCTGAAAAGTCATCTGAAAATCCCAGAAAGTTCTCATTGACCTTTTCTGGGTGACATGAACTAATTGATAAGGTCTGGGAATGAGTTAATTTGAGAAGCCATCCTAGGTAGTATTGTTCTCTCTGTTGTGGTGAGAAGAGATCAATGACAGCCAAATGACACGAGCTGGGATGAGGTACTCCCCTAAGGAGCAGACATATTCTGTATTGTCTACAAGTAAGATAAAAGATAATAAGCTGGCAACAAGGGGACTGGTAGCATATACAATTCTTTTTTTATTCTTTTTTTTTTTTTTTGAGCGGTTTTTTGCTATAGGGCGCATGTGCTCGCCAGACAGAGAGAGACATAGAGACAGAAAGCGAGAACTCACCCCCCCCCAGGGGGGATGATTACGCTGCAATCCCTTCTCCTCCATTCGCTTCCTGGGATCTTGGGCACACACGCACACGCACCTGGCGTGAGTTTTAAGCCACCGCGTCGGGGACGCGAACCACGGTCGACTATGTGGGAGTCCAGCGACATAGCCATTACGCTAACTGCTGGTTCCCTACAATTCTTGATAGAAGTAGAAAAGGTTTGAAGTTGCTACTAGAGAGAATAGAAGACTGATGAAGCAATTCTAAAAAGTTTACTGTGAAATATTGGAAATTGGAGATTGAAGACTAGGAATTACATTACTATCAGTTGGAGAAAGAATAACGTTCTCCCTCAGCATTTAGTAACCCAGGAGTGAGGAATATAATAGTTGCATTAACCTAAGCTTCTAGTCTTTAATGGGCAGGTTGACCAAAGACAGTGTACTGGTGGATTTATCACTGCTGATAAAAGAATGGTGGAGACAGAGACTAAAAGGAGGATTGAGGACTAGGCAGAAAGGGGACAGAAATGTAGAGAATGAAGATCTAGTTCAGGGGTCAGTGAACTATGGCCTGTGGGCCGAATTCAATGTACTGCTTATTCGTGTACATGAAGTTTTACTGGAATACAGAGCTGCATACTCATTTAGTATTTGTTCCCCCTGGCTGCTTTCATACTACAACTGAGCTGAGAAGTCGAGAGAGTAAATTCTCAAAACCTGACATACTATCTGGCCCATTACAGACAAAATTTGCAAACCCTTGATCTATTTCATTTCCTTAATTTTTCTCAAGCAAGTCAAAGAACAGAGATCGTTTCAGACAACAGAAGGGATAGGGACATTGAAAATGCAGAGAGCAACACAAGATTCCAAAGTTGCCAAAGCCCTGGGTAAACATAAGTGGAGGTGAAGCTAGGTCTCTGATGTTCCTTAACTTTTTCCTCAATGGAAGACCTTAGAGTATTAAATATGCTATTCACATGGATGCTGGAATTATGTAAGATGATAACAGGTTTTGGGGTGGTGAAAAAATATAGTGAACTCAATACTGAAGTTTGAAAACAACAAAATGTTAAGACTTTGGGAGCCAGAAACAAAGATGAATGGAAGAACAACCTGTTAATGTGAACCTGTAGACAGAGTAGAAGTAATGGTGCTAAGGTGAAATTGAGGAGCAAGGAGGACCATGAAAGAGAGGAAGCCATGCAGCAAAAGGGGTTCTCAGGGAGCACTGCCTGCAGAGATTTAGGTTTTATTCAGGTTTATCCAATGGTACAGAAAGGCTTGGACAGATATGAGGATAGAAAGGAGTTATTGTTTAATTTTCTGTGGAAAGAAACCATGCAATGACAAATAGAAATATTTAATAATGAATGAGGTATCTTCTGTGAGTTTACGTCAGAGGAGAAAGGGGACAGAGCAGTGCAGGAATGAGAGTATAGGGAAGAGCAGATGGCAGGAGGTGCTTACCTGAGGAGGCGTGGGGAGTGCCAAGGAGCTGGTAGTTGAAACTATTCTAAAGAATTGGGGGACTGGGACCAGCAGTTAGCGTAATGGCTATGTCGTTGGACTCCCACGTAGTCGACCGTGGTTCGAGTCCTGGACCTGGTGGCTTAAACTCACGCCGGGTGCGTGTGCATACGTGCCCAAGATCCCGAGAGGAGAATGGAGGAGAAGGGATTGCGGCGTGGCCATCCCCCCGGGGGGTGATTTCTTGCTTTCTATCTCTCTGTCTCTCTCTGTCTGTCTGGCGAGTGCACGCGCCCTATAGCAAAAACCTCTCCAAA
>NW_006159816.1:3373796-3391571 GCF_000334495.1 Tupaia belangeri chinensis
TCTCCTGTTGGGGGGGTGCCCCGCGCACACCCGCAAAAAAAAAAAAAAAAAAAAAAAATGAATTGGCACCAGAGTTACCTGATGAGCAGAAAAGAATGTATTTCCGAAAATACTGTATTCAATAATGCCTGAATTGTACCGTGTGAAAAATTCCAGACACACAGGCAGGACATGGTGTTAGTGCCCAGGATTGTAACCAGGTGTTCCAAACAGACTACAGATTCTAGTGACTACGAGACTTCTGATTTCCTCAGAGTACTATTGGGCCTTGGCGTTGGCTTATTAGTTTAGTCAATGATTTTACCAAGCACATGTCTACTTAAGCCAGAATCTTCACGGGCAACTCCTACCTCCGCTTTGTTTTTTGCGTTTCTCACAGTTCCTTCTCCATATGCTCCCAGGATTTGCTGCCGTGGTCTCCTCGCAGGGCTCTCGCTCTAGTCTAATAATACCGTGTTTTTCTTTCTTTATCCTCCAAAACGAGAAATACCACTTTTTTCTTACTGTAAAAGCCATACATGCTCACCATGAAAATTAATTCAGATAACAAAGAATACAAAATTTCCTAAAACCAGCAACCTAAGGATTGCTACTATTAACATTTTGCTATATGTTTACTGACTTTGTCTCTAAAAAGACACTTTTTTTTTCATTTGGTGGGACCATTATATGTACTCTCTTCAAACTGATTATTTTCTAGCAAGTTATCATCGAACTCTTTCTACAGTAAACACTGATCTAAATCATTTTTAATGTAGACATAGTATTCCATTATGTGGATTTACCATGACTTATTATCCAATTTTGTATTGTTGGATGTGGTTCATATTTATTTGCTGCTATGTATAACAATATAATGAATGTCTTATTTGGGTAACTTTCATAAAACAAAAATTTGATTGCATCATAATTTCTTGATAGAGTATTTTCAGTGGTTCTCTAACTTGTGGCTTTCAGAAAGAAGTCAAAGGCTAAGCAAGAGGTCATTTTTCATTTGACTTTAGTCTACCTCTTTGCCAAACTAATTTCTCAGTACAACTCTGCCCCTGCCACTCTGGTCAGGAGCTCTGTGTCCTGCCCCAATGCCTCCATTATAGCATTATCAGTTTATGTTTACTTGTCCATCTTCCTGGCTCTGCTGGGAGACAGTGTACCTTTTCTATTGGGAAGAGTAACATGCGGGTACTCAATTCTTGTTTGTTTGTAAGACAGACTGAATGAATGCATTCATGCACATGTATTTATTTCTCCTTTTTATATCCCTTCACTAGAAGTATTTTAATGCATATTTTTGCCACAGGGCTTGTGCACTCACTGGAGAGACAGAGCAAGAGAGGGAGAAGGAAAGTGAGAAATCATCCCCCTTCCCAGAAGAGATGGTCTTGCTACAATCCCTTCTCCTCCATTCTCCTCTCGGGATGTTGGACACTTACGCATATGAGCCTGGTGTGTGTTTCAGGCTGCCAAGTCTGGAGCTAGAACAGTGAAGTTAGCCATGTGAGGCCCATTGCCTTAATCACCACACCACCTGCTGGCCCCTTTTTCCTAAGATTTTTAAATTCATCCATTTATTCAGTAAGCAAGAATTGATTGAGCACCTTACTATGAGTAAGGCACTGTTTTATGTGTTAGCAAATAGTGAACTAAATCTCCTGTGCCTGATGTTCTAAGGAGACAGACAACAAAGCAGCTAAGTAAGTGACAGGTATCATATGTTAAAGGGTGATAAGTACTAAGGAGAAGAGAGCAAATGGGGAAGGAGATTTTAAAGCATGCGTGTGCTGGGTGTGAGGTTCACAATTTTAGATAGGATGTGTGGGAGAACCTGTCTCTTTAAGAAGAGGGGAAGCTGTCATGCAGTTGTGGGAGAAGAGCATTCTGGGGTGGGGCGAGAGCAAGCTCAGGAAACCTGAGGCAGGTGCATACCAGGCAGGTTTGAGGGAAAGCAACAAACCTGGTATTCCTGCCTTGGAGAGAATGGAGAGAGGGTGCATGGGTGAGAGTGACCAGAGCGAACAGGATGGCCATGACATCATCAGAACTTAGACTTTTGCTCAGATAGTATGGTAGTACTTACTGGGTGATAGTATGACTGGTTTTTTTTTTTCCCTTTTTTTTTTTTTTTTTTTTTTTTTTTTTTAGAGATGTTTGCTATAGGGCATGTGTGCTCCCCAGAGAGAGACAGAAAGCAAGAAATCTCTCCCAGGGGAGATGACTGTGCCACAGTCCCTTCTCTATTGTCCTCTCAGGATTTTGGGCATGCATGCACACGTGCCTTGCGTGAATTTTAAGCAGCCAGGTTCAGGACTGAAACCGTGGTTGACCATATATGTGGAAGTCCAGTGACATAACCCTTATGCCATCTGCTGGTCTCCGTATGATTGGTGTTAATGGGATCTCCTGGCTACTGTGTTGAAAAGAGGCTGAAGGTGGTTAGGTAAGTAGCACAGTAATTCAGACAAGCAATTATTGCATGAAGCAAGAGGATGGCAGTGAGAGTGGGAGTAAATCATTGGATTGTGTGTTTCTTTTGAAGACATTTGCTCAGGAAGCAAATAAGCGATGTGAGAGAAAGAGCAGAATCACAGACAACACCAAGGTTCTCAGTCCTGTTCTCAGAACAGAAAAACAAAGCACACTCTGCTCTTCTACCCAGCAATTCCCTGTTTTCTCCTCACTGGTCTAACTTCAGATTCACACTTAACTCATTCCCTCTATATTTGGATCTCAGAAAAAAATTCTCTGTATTTGAACATTTTTGTTTTTGTTTCCCTATTGTTGCTATAAGTTAAGGAGACTCATCTGTGTGTGTCTTACAGAAATCAGTTATTATAATCTAATAAGCCTATCATGTGCTGTATCCAAATGAAGCTTTAATATCTGCCATAAAATGTCTTAGACCATGGTGCTCTAGTAATAAAATTCCCCTGAATTTTGCTACTACATTTACTTAGCACCTGGATCACTTTTTAGTGAAATGAGTCCAGATGACGCTCAATGAATTATGACATAAAGCAAGCCGCCTTTTATTCACAAATCTTCTGTTGAGGACATTAATACCTCTAAATGGAAATAAAATACTTAAAATGATCCATTTCTGTTTTTATTAAAATTATTTAAAATACTCACAGACTTGCAAGTTATGAAATACAGGTTGAGTATGTCTTATTCAAAATGCTTGGGACCAGAAGTGTTTTGGATTTTAGAATATTTACATATACATAATAAGATATCTTGGTGATGGGGCCCAGGTCTAAAAATGAAATCACATATGTTTTATGTATACTTTTTTTTTTTGAGAGGTTTTTGCTATAGGGCGTGTGCCCTCGCCAGAAAGAGAGAGACACAGAGACAGAAAGTGAGAAATCACCCCCCAGGGCAGATGGCCACGCCACAGTCCTTTCGCCTCCATTTTCCTCTTGGGATCTTGGGCATGCACACACACGTGCCCAGTGTGAGTTTAAGCCACCGGGTCTGGGACTCAAACCATGGTCAACTACATGGGAGTCCAGCGACATAAACATTACGCTAACTGCTTGTCCTGTTTCATGTATACTTTATACACATAGCTTAAAGATAATTTTATGCAATGTTTTTAATAATTTTGTACATAAAACAAAACTGGTTTCCATTGGACCATCAGAAAGCAAAGGTGTTTGCTTAGCTATCACTCACTGCAAATAATCTGTGGTAGTTTCCATCACCATCGTTCCTGATTCAAAATTTATATGCTTCTGATAAACAATTATTTTTCTTACACCTTGTCACTCATTTATACTTAACCGTAAATGGCATGACTTACTGTGACTATAGTGGCAATAACTATGGTAACAGCACATTAGCACCGGCAGCATACCTGTCTCCACCATTAAACAGCAACAACACACAATGGTGGGCTTTCGGTTTCTCTCTGTGATGTTATGTTTTCATTAGAAGGTTACTGTGCTCTGTATTCTATCTTTTTTATTCCCCCTTTGGAGAGGATTTTTGCTATAGGGTGCATGCGCTCGCAAGATCAGAGAGAGACAGAGAGACAGAAAATGAGAAATCACCCCCCAGAGGGGGATGACTACACCACAATCCCTTCTCCTCCATTCTCCTCTTGGGATCTTGGGCACGCATGCATGTGTCCAGCGTGAGTTTAAGCCACCAGGTCCAGGACTCGAACCGCGGTCGATTACATGGGAGTCCAGTGACATTGCCATTACGTTAAATCTGGGCCCTGTACTCCATCTTGGAATGTGAGAAGAAATCAGCAGAAGTAGTTGAGGGACCAGGGAGTGGTTCCTTTAGGGCTGAGGAGGCATTCCACTGAATGGCTTTTTAAAAATGTTTTCTCTAGAGTCAATCTGCCTTATTAACAACAATTTTTATCTTAGAAGTATCTTTTGATTTGATAAATGGGCATGGCTTCTCATTCTGTTATGAATGCATGCTGCTGCAGTCCTTCAATAAGCCCATCACACATTTTCACCAGGTCATCTACAAGTACTTCTTCTTCAGTATCAAAAACATCACTGTGATCACCATCAGGTTGATTCCCAACTGTTCCAGCTGTTTCATCATTGATCAATAAATGAAACACTGGACCTTCATTATTGATGTTAACAATTTCTCCACGGGCCACTTCTTACAGTTTATTGGCAAACATGTTTTTTTTTTTGCATATCTAGTATCAGATATCAATTTTTCTCACTTGATTTTTAGAATCCCCTCAAGGTCACCACCTGTCCACCTGTCCACCTGTTCATCCACTGAACATAGGCACAGGCCAGAGGTCGTGCCAGGCAAGCACACTGTGTCTTAGTGACTGTATTCCAAATGTTGGCAATAGCTTATGCAGTGTCCTTCATGCTAAACTCCTTTTGAAGACTGTTTACATTCACACATTTGTTCATTGCTACTATCAGTGCTGTTCAACAGAGTACTTATTCTTCACTTATGTAAAGATACTCTGATCACATGACTGAATTATGAAGTCACATTTGGGGAAAAGTACATGGCATAAACATTATTTCTGATGAGACTTGCAACTGGAAGATGAGCATGACAGTTGTCAAGGAATGACAAAATTTTGCAGTCATCACCCAGTCTAGCTTCCCTGCAGGGAGCATGAGCCACTGACAGAAAATATTTGGGAAGCCAGTCAGAAAAGATGCTCCTGGTGACTCATGCCTTTTTGTGAGCATAATAAAAATTGGTAAGCAATTCACTTCTTTAAAATAGCAAGGGCACAAGCTTTTGCCTATCACAGCAAGTTTACACTTCTGTGTTCCTGCTGCACTAAGTTATTCTGTCCTTGGCATCCCTAAGTCTTGTAGGGGCTGGCTCATCAGCCATTGTCACTGTCTTTCTGAGGTAATAGTGTCAAACTAGTGGGGTTTCATCAACATTATAGATTCTGCCATCAAATGTTCATTGACAATGTCCTTGGCAAACTTATCAATTGATTTCTCTGCTGCCTTGTGATCAGCAGATGTTTTATCAGGATACATAAAATCTCTAAAAATGTAACGTCATGTGATATAATTTGAGTGGCCTCCAACTAATGCTGTAAATTGACACCCAGTATGGCAGTATTGAGAGGTGGGGCCTAGTGGGATGGTTGGTGGTGGGCTTTTTCTCTTTTTTAAGAGTTGTTTTATTTAACTTTATTTATTTATTTTAATTTGACCAGAGAGGGTCAGGGTGAGAGAGGGAGGGAGAGAATGAGAGCGAAGGGAAAACGAAAGTCAGAAAGCAGTTGCCAGGTCTGGGACTTGAACCGCAGTTGTCCATGTGGGAGTCTAGTGCCCTTAACCAACACACCACCTGCTGGTCCTCGGAGGTGAATTTCTTTTTTTTTTCATCTTTCTTTCTTTCTTTCTTTCTTTCTTTCTTTCTTTCTTTCTTTCCTTCCTTCCTTCCTTCCTTCCTTCCTTCCTTCCTTCCTTCCTTCCTTCCTTTCTTTCTTTCTTTCCATTCAGTCATATTATTTAACTTACAAAGTGAACATTTCAATATGTGAACATTTCTCTCCCGTCCAGTTGATCAAAATATCGACAGATAACACCACACCTCCCAATGGGTAATCTATGTCTCTGTCACTGGGAGGGAGTACATTCTCACTAATTAATTCATGAGAGAGCAGGCAATACAGAAGCAAGTTGGTTGCCCTCAAGTTTGTCTCTGCATGAACCTGCTTTTCTTTTCTGCTTCTCAGGCTGTGTTGTGACATGGCATCAATAGCCAATCAGATGGCAGCCCATGTCTTTGGAGCAACTAGCCACCAGAATTGTGAGCCAAATAAAGCACTTTACTTTATAAGTCACCCATGCCTAGGTATTCCTGTTATGACAATACAAAGGGACTCAGAAACCATGTGTTTTCTTAGATTTTTTTTATAACCAGCCTATTGAATATTCACAGTTCACTTCACATTTTTATCTTCATTTCATTGTGATAGAGCTTTGTTTCATGATTTGCATACCTGAAGTGGCACGTGTTCACTGCAACACGGATGTCGCCACTCTTTCAATACGTGATCAAGTGTTTACATTTTTAGCTTATGCAGTGTTTTTCTATTTTTCATTAACTTATGCTCTTAATTTTATTTATTTATTTATTTTTTTCAGTTTGCTAGAGGATGTATACACTCACTGGAGAGAGACCTAGAGAGACAAGAAAGCACCCCCTATGGGCAGCAGACATGCTGCAATCCCTTCTCCTTCATTTCTCCTCTTGGGATTTTGGGCAAGTAAACACATACAACACAGCATGTTTTTCAGGTCATGAACTGTGCAGTTGATCATGTGGAATCCAGCCATCTTAACCACCTTACTACTGGCTGACCCTGTTCATCACTTTTAGCATAGAACTTCAACAACTTATCGTTTTGTTTCTTCAGGGTATATATAGGGATCATTCCCTTGCTGTACTTTTCTGTAAGGTGTCTGACACTTACTCTGCTGTCTAATTTCTCCAAAAGCACTTTCTGTGCTATAGATAAACACAAATGCTTTATTTTTTCTTATCACTGTTACCCATAGGGATACCTACAGGTCTTTTTGACATTTCAAAAATACCTTTACAACACAGAGCAGAAAATAAGCAAAACCACAGTGAGTAATGTATATAGGTCTTGACTCGATGCAGCACATCATGGGGAACCTGCCATTTGCGCTTCCGACCTGCACATGTGCCATTTTGCTATTCTTTTTAGGTAGTACTTATATGAGGGACTCTGGACAAGAGTGAGAAAGACAGCTGAAGGGAGCTGTAAGGGTCTTTTGCCTTTAGGAAAACTGAATAAACTGTGTGAGGTGTGCCTTGGTTCTTATTGCAACCTGCCACATAAAGTCAGGCATGGAATTTTCCACTCGTGTCATCATGTGAGCTCTCAAAAAGTTTTGGATTTTGCTCCAGGTGTGTGTGTGTGTGTGTTTGTGTGTGTATGTGTTGCTATATGGAGTGTGCACTCACCAGAGAGACAGAAAGATAGAAAGAGAGAATTCACTCCCCTCCCCTCGAGGGGATGGCTACTTCACGATCCCTTCCTCTCCATTCACCTCTCAGGATATTAGGCATGCACGCACATGCTGCTGTGTGTGTTTCAAGTTGCCAGGTCCAGGACTCGATCCCAGGTCGACCACATGGGAGTCCAGCATATTAATCACTATGCCACTTGCTAGCCCCTGTATTGGGTAATATTAATATTGGTTTGTCAGAAAAGTCATGACACATTTTTGCATAGAAATAATACATCATGACTTGTCTGACAGCCCAATAGATTTGCACAGGTATACATTTTAAAATGATTTGAATATGATTTATTTAGAGAGATAATGACTAAAATCATTTTAATGTAAGAATGTCACTTTATAAAATTGGAAATATAAAAAGTCTCATAAAGCCACAAACCAATCTCTTTGAACACAGACACAATTGGTGTTTGTTTTCTTTCATTCCCATTTATAAATTGAGAAATTTGGGGGGTACTGAGGGTGAAAGAAAGTTTCTACTGGAAGTACTGCTTATTCCTATGTACGCAGAGGAGCAAAAGATAACACCCATCTTCTAGGTGTGATAGAATGCCTACCTTTTGTTTTTCCAGGGCATTTTTAAATTTTGACTTTAAACTCAGATAAGTCACTTAGGCAGGATTGTGACTAGCAACTGTACAGGTTAAGTAATCTTTTGTGAGGTTTAGCAGTGAATTGGTTAGAAATGTGCAGAACTTGTTGAGATACCAGTTACTGAATTGAGAGGTTCGAGGTGCCCAACAACCGATAGCCCACTGAGATGGCAGAGGTCTCAGGCTTGACTAACAAATGCCAGCCCTTTCGAGAAGCAATATACATTGCCTTTCACCTCCATTAAAATCATAAAACTTGAGTATGGCTCGAAAATAAAAAGAGCTTATATGTGGAAATAATTTGATATTTAAAACCAGTGATTCAAAGTATGATCTGGCTTCTTTAGTGACCCTGGGGACAGTCTAGATGACCCTGCATACATTTCTTGATATCTTTTAGTTTCTTTACACAATGTATCAAATGGGGATGATCATTTTTCTCACCTCAGGATGGCAATGAGGATTAAATGAACACTGTAATATAAAATTCTTAAGATAGTTCCTAGCAGATGGTAAGCTCTCGACAATCATTAGCTGTTATTGTCTAAGAATATAATGGAACTCTTGAGTTTACATATAAATTGCATATTGAGACTGCATCAAAGTGAATAAAGCGAATAATTCAGGAGAATCCATATCCTGGCTATTCTCAAAGTATTGTTGTATTTTCAATAAAGAGAGATACAGTCCTGCCAGAGCCAGGTAGGGAGGATTTCTAAACTCGTGAAACCTTCAAAATGTTAGCGCAATCAAATCTTGTATCAATATTCATAATATATTAGAAAAATTAAGGTGACTGGTACTGTGCTCAATTTTTAGTTTGTCCTGAAAAATGAATAAATATGATACAGTCACAAATAGCAATGAGTTTTACTGTTAAAATGGTATTCTGACCAATTCAAAAATTAGGCTACCTTGTCCCTGCTTCCCCACTCTAAACATTTCTGAAATTGAATTCATTCAGTATCCCACAGAGATTGATCTTCCTTCGCTATCATACTGTGCTATCTGACCTCATCTCTGAAGGTCTCTGGGTTTTATAGGCATAGATAGATCATCTCAAGGTCAAATGATGACGTTGGAGAGAGGAGAATTTGCATGAGGCCAGGCAGTCCATGGCTCATGGCACACTACTATGGTGATTTGGATTTGAGAGTTAGGATGAAAAGCTAGGATGAATGAATACCCACAGGCGTTGGAAAATTTTGACTAGAAGGGTACCACAGCATGCCAGTAGTGGAATGTGAATTGGCGGGGCCAGTGTGGCCTGTGAGGGTGCAGCCAGCAGATGCTATTTCATTGTGCCATGCTACAGGACTTGAAGGGGGAGTACAGAGAATGGTCGTTTAAGATACATACATATGCTTCCCTCCCTTCAGGTTAGGTACTCTGGATTAGGTGCCTTTTGAAAATTTATTTGCCAGAACTGTTTGCTTTTTTTGTTTTTGATTTGTAAGACTTGGCTTAATATTTTTTCATGAACATTTAGATGCCATTATTCATTATTTACTACTCTTTTTTTTTTACTGTCAATTATTGAATTTTCCTGCTCATGCACCATATTGCGTATTCATCACCAATACCTGCTGATAAAGGATATGAGGTATAAAAGTAAATGTATATACATCCTTAAGAAAGTTGTACATAAAACCTCCTTGTTCAGATAGGTCGGGGTGGTCGTGCGGGTGTACAGACAGGAGCATGCTATTATATATACATGCCCCCATGTATGTCCTGAACCATTTGTTAAAAGCAGGAATTATTTAATCATATAAAAAATTATTATTTCTGTTTGCAGCATTTCCACTGCTATTTTAAAATTTTGTAGTCCAAATGCAAAATACACAACTGTTTTGTAATATCAACAAATATGCCTATAATGCCGTGTATAACTAACACCAGAAACATTTCAATGAATGGTTATGTTAAATCATTGTTTCTAAATTGTAAAACAGAAATACTAGAGTTCTTTACCTGAACATTTCTACTCAAGAATGTAATTACAACTTATGAGTGTATGTGTTTGAAAAAACATGTTATTTAAATTTTACCCTCCATGGGAAGAAAGGGGAATGGGAAGTAATTACTTAATGGAGACTGAATTTCAGTTTGGTAAAATGAAAAATATTTGGAAATAGATGGTAGTTATGTTTGTCCAACAATATAAATGTACTTAATGCCACTGAATTATACAATTAAAAATGGTAAAAATAGTAAATTTTATGTTATGCATATATAGCCACAGTAAAATATTTTTAAAAATTATTTCTTCCATACCTAAAGGGCTTTCTAGCATATTTATAACTTTATTTAATAACATTATTTTTTTGAAATAACTCTAAGTTCAAAATGAATAGGTAATTTTTTCAAATGTATCAACTTAAAACATTGGTTAAACTCCAATCCAGGAAATATTTATTTATTAAGAGAGATTTTTTTTTTTTTTTTTTTTGCTAAAGGGTATATGCACTCTCCAGAGATACAGAGAGAGACATAGAGAGACACAGAAAGTGAGAAATCACTCCTCGGGGGTATAGCTATGACACAATCTCTTCTCCTTCATTCTCCTCTCAGGATTTTGGGCACACATGCATACATGCCAACATAAACTTTAAGCCAGTGGGTCTAGGTCTTGAACAGTGGTCAGCTACGTGTGAGTCCAGCAACATAACCATTATACCATCTGATATTTCCAGTCCTGTGAATATTTAAATAATCTATGCTGGTACTGAGCAAATAACACTGAAGCATTAGCAAGGAGAAAGCAGAAGGTTGAGCTCTTTATTTTATTCTTATCTTGATGACCTTGTTATGTAATGTAATGGTTTCTAGCTTGACTGAAAAGTTTAGAAATGACTTTTTATTGACTTTAGTCAAAGAAAGAGAAGATTATTTAATAAGAACCATAAACATTCAACTTCTGATATTTGGAAGTTGTATTAGATTGAATTTCAGGTATTATGTGCAGAATAAAGTGCTTTTATTATGATCACTCCTCTTTTCAACTCTCTGTATTTCCAGTTTAATGGCATAATAATAGTATGACTGGGATTTACCAGCCAGAGTTATAAATATGTAACATTCATTTCTAGGTAATATATTGCACAGTTCTTTTATGAAGAAGTAGTTGCCCTTGATGCAAAAATGGATATTTGATTTGAGTAAACGATTCTGAAATTTATATGTTACTCTAAGTTATTCTGTCCTCTCAGATGCTGAGATGCTTTTGTGAGATGTCAGAGTTGGATAAATAATAATTGCCTTTAAGAATCTTCAGTATATATGATGCTTATTTTAAAATCTAAATTAAAATTTTTGTGACAGAAATGCTTTCATTTTTACCATTCCTATTGCCTTAGCTATGTTTTATTGAAGAATAGCTGGGTATTATAATAACAAAGTATGTTTTCTTCTTGAAGCTTTAACTGAATACTATCCTCATGCACATAAATGGTTATCTAGTTAGCATGTTCCTTTTTTTTTTTTTTAAGAGTTTTGCCATAGGGTGTGTGTGTGCTATCAAGAGACAGAGAGAGAGACAATGAGAGAGAAACTGAGAAATCCAGCTCCCCACTTGTCCCGGGGAAGGATGGCAACACTGAAATCCCTGGGATTTTGAGCATGCATGCACACACGCCTAGTGTGATTTCAAGCCTTCAAGCCTCCAAGTCTGGGATCAGATCCACATTTGGCCACATGGGAGTCCAGTACCTCAACCACCATGCCACCTACTGGCCCCACATGTTCTTTTTAAGAATCCTGTTTCTTACAGAAGTCACCTGTATAATTCACACTTTCACAAATACTGTTTCAATTTACTGAAAAAGAGTACATTAATTGTTATGATTATGAACATCTTAAAACTGTTGGGATTTTACACTTTTATCTTCAGATGAACTGTGAAGAAGCCAAAGGGCTTAGATTAGGTAGTAAACTGAATATGATGTTTGTTCCACAAAATCAGTTGTGCAAAACAGAGCAACGATAAAACAACACACACACACACAGACACACAGACATGTATGTTTATTTTCTTTTGAAAGTATCAAGTTCTTACACTGAGAGGAACAATGACGAATAGGATTGCTGCCTTGTTTTTTTGGGATGGCCATGTCACAATCCCTTCTCTTCTATTTTCCTCTCGGAATTTTGGGTACACATGCACACAGGTCCAGCATGAGTTTTAAGTCATCGGGTCCAGGACTCGAACTGTATTCCACAACATGGGAGTCCTGTGATGTAATCATTATACCATCCTCTGGTCCCCTGTGTTGGCTTCTTTAACTTAATGTTTTCAAGGTTTGTTCATGTTGTAGCATATATCAGTATTTAATTCATTTATGGCTTAATATTCCATTGTAGGGATATATCACATTATTTTTGTCCATTGATTCATTGGATTGTTTTCACTTTTTGACAATTGTGAATAGCACTACTATAAACATTCGTGTGCAGATTTTTGTGTGTACATATTAATATATTTTCATTTCTCTTGGGTATATACTTAGGAGTGGAATTGCTAAGTCATATGGGAGCTCTGATTATTATTGGAGAAACTGTCAGATTGTTTCCCAAAGTGGCTATACCATTTTATATTCACACTAGCAGTGTAGGAGTGTTCTCATTCGCCACATGGTCACCAATACTTACTGTTATCTGACTTACTGATTCTGGTCATCCTAGTGGATGTGGGGTGGTATAACATCATGTTTTGTTTGTTTGTTTTTTATTTTTTTGGAGAGGTTTTGCCATAGGGCGCGTGCGCTCACCAGAAAGACAGAGAGAGACAGAGAGACAGAAAGCGAGAAATCACCCTCCAGAGGGGTTGACAATGCTACAATCATTTATCCTCCATTCTCCTCTTGGGATCTTGGGCATGCACGCACATGCACCCAGTGTGAGTTTAAGCCACCGGGTCCAGGACTCGAACCACAGTCGACTACATGGGAGTCCATTGACATAGCCATTAAGCTAACTGCTGGTTCCACCATCATGTTTTTGATTTGTGTTTCTCTGATGACTAAAGTGCCAGGCATTCTTTTATATCCTTGTTGGCTTTTTGTACATCTGCCTTGGGAAAAAGTCTATTCAAATTCTTTGCTCATTTTTTTAATGAAGTTTTCAAAAATACATTGGATTTAAAAAAAAAATACATTGGATTTTGGGACCAGAAGATGGCATAATAGTTATATCTCTGGACTCCCACATGGCTGACTACAGTTCAAGTCCCAGACCCGGCAGCTTGTAACTCACACCAGGCACGTGGACATGCATGCCCAAAATCCCAAGAGGAAAAAGGAGGAGAAGGGATCAAGGCATGACCATTCCCCTGGCGGTGTTGGTGATCTCTTGCTTCTTTCTGTTTGTCTTGCTTTCTGATGAAAAAAAAAAAAAAAAGTTGGGTTCTGATTAGACATATTATTTACAAATATACAAATATTTCTCCCATTCTTTATTTTCACTTTCCTGATGGTGTCCTTGGAAGCACAAAATTTAAAAATATTGATGCAGTCCAGTTCACCTATTTATTTTTGTTTTGTTGCTCATGCTTTCCATGTCATGTCTAAGAACACTTTATAAATCTAGAGTTATGGAAACTTACCCCTGTGTTTTCTTTTAGTAGTTTTAGTTTTCTTTCTTACATTTATTATTTAATTTTTTTATGTTGGTATTATTTTTTGCTAAAGGGTATATGCACTCTCCAGAGATACAGAGAGAGACATAGAGAGACACAGAAAGTGAGAAATCACTCCTCGGGGGTATAGCTATGACACAATCTCTTCTCCTTCATTCTCCTCTCAGGATTTTGGGCACACATGCATACATGCCAACATAAACTTTAAGCCAGTGGGTCTAGGTCTTGAACAGTGGTCAGCTACGTGTGAGTCCAGCAACATAAC
Organism: Tupaia belangeri chinensis; assembly: GCF_000334495.1. NCBI lineage: Eukaryota > Metazoa > Chordata > Mammalia > Scandentia > Tupaiidae > Tupaia > Tupaia belangeri. Next base: position 3,387,810 of record NW_006159816.1, read on the forward strand.
CATTATACCATCTGATATTTCCAGTCCTGTGAATATTTAAATAATCTATGCTGGTACTGAGCAAATAACACTGAAGCATTAGCAAGGAGAAAGCAGAAGGTTGAGCTCTTTATTTTATTCTTATCTTGATGACCTTGTTATGTAATGTAATGGTTTCTAGCTTGACTGAAAAGTTTAGAAATGACTTTTTATTGACTTTAGTCAAAGAAAGAGAAGATTATTTAATAAGAACCATAAACATTCAACTTCTGATATTTGGAAGTTGTATTAGATTGAATTTCAGGTATTATGTGCAGAATAAAGTGCTTTTATTATGATCACTCCTCTTTTCAACTCTCTGTATTTCCAGTTTAATGGCATAATAATAGTATGACTGGGATTTACCAGCCAGAGTTATAAATATGTAACATTCATTTCTAGGTAATATATTGCACAGTTCTTTTATGAAGAAGTAGTTGCCCTTGATGCAAAAATGGATATTTGATTTGAGTAAACGATTCTGAAATTTATATGTTACTCTAAGTTATTCTGTCCTCTCAGATGCTGAGATGCTTTTGTGAGATGTCAGAGTTGGATAAATAATAATTGCCTTTAAGAATCTTCAGTATATATGATGCTTATTTTAAAATCTAAATTAAAATTTTTGTGACAGAAATGCTTTCATTTTTACCATTCCTATTGCCTTAGCTATGTTTTATTGAAGAATAGCTGGGTATTATAATAACAAAGTATGTTTTCTTCTTGAAGCTTTAACTGAATACTATCCTCATGCACATAAATGGTTATCTAGTTAGCATGTTCCTTTTTTTTTTTTTTAAGAGTTTTGCCATAGGGTGTGTGTGTGCTATCAAGAGACAGAGAGAGAGACAATGAGAGAGAAACTGAGAAATCCAGCTCCCCACTTGTCCCGGGGAAGGATGGCAACACTGAAATCCCTGGGATTTTGAGCATGCATGCACACACGCCTAGTGTGATTTCAAGCCTTCAAGCCTCCAAGTCTGGGATCAGATCCACATTTGGCCACATGGGAGTCCAGTACCTCAACCACCATGCCACCTACTGGCCCCACATGTTCTTTTTAAGAATCCTGTTTCTTACAGAAGTCACCTGTATAATTCACACTTTCACAAATACTGTTTCAATTTACTGAAAAAGAGTACATTAATTGTTATGATTATGAACATCTTAAAACTGTTGGGATTTTACACTTTTATCTTCAGATGAACTGTGAAGAAGCCAAAGGGCTTAGATTAGGTAGTAAACTGAATATGATGTTTGTTCCACAAAATCAGTTGTGCAAAACAGAGCAACGATAAAACAACACACACACACACAGACACACAGACATGTATGTTTATTTTCTTTTGAAAGTATCAAGTTCTTACACTGAGAGGAACAATGACGAATAGGATTGCTGCCTTGTTTTTTTGGGATGGCCATGTCACAATCCCTTCTCTTCTATTTTCCTCTCGGAATTTTGGGTACACATGCACACAGGTCCAGCATGAGTTTTAAGTCATCGGGTCCAGGACTCGAACTGTATTCCACAACATGGGAGTCCTGTGATGTAATCATTATACCATCCTCTGGTCCCCTGTGTTGGCTTCTTTAACTTAATGTTTTCAAGGTTTGTTCATGTTGTAGCATATATCAGTATTTAATTCATTTATGGCTTAATATTCCATTGTAGGGATATATCACATTATTTTTGTCCATTGATTCATTGGATTGTTTTCACTTTTTGACAATTGTGAATAGCACTACTATAAACATTCGTGTGCAGATTTTTGTGTGTACATATTAATATATTTTCATTTCTCTTGGGTATATACTTAGGAGTGGAATTGCTAAGTCATATGGGAGCTCTGATTATTATTGGAGAAACTGTCAGATTGTTTCCCAAAGTGGCTATACCATTTTATATTCACACTAGCAGTGTAGGAGTGTTCTCATTCGCCACATGGTCACCAATACTTACTGTTATCTGACTTACTGATTCTGGTCATCCTAGTGGATGTGGGGTGGTATAACATCATGTTTTGTTTGTTTGTTTTTTATTTTTTTGGAGAGGTTTTGCCATAGGGCGCGTGCGCTCACCAGAAAGACAGAGAGAGACAGAGAGACAGAAAGCGAGAAATCACCCTCCAGAGGGGTTGACAATGCTACAATCATTTATCCTCCATTCTCCTCTTGGGATCTTGGGCATGCACGCACATGCACCCAGTGTGAGTTTAAGCCACCGGGTCCAGGACTCGAACCACAGTCGACTACATGGGAGTCCATTGACATAGCCATTAAGCTAACTGCTGGTTCCACCATCATGTTTTTGATTTGTGTTTCTCTGATGACTAAAGTGCCAGGCATTCTTTTATATCCTTGTTGGCTTTTTGTACATCTGCCTTGGGAAAAAGTCTATTCAAATTCTTTGCTCATTTTTTTAATGAAGTTTTCAAAAATACATTGGATTTAAAAAAAAAATACATTGGATTTTGGGACCAGAAGATGGCATAATAGTTATATCTCTGGACTCCCACATGGCTGACTACAGTTCAAGTCCCAGACCCGGCAGCTTGTAACTCACACCAGGCACGTGGACATGCATGCCCAAAATCCCAAGAGGAAAAAGGAGGAGAAGGGATCAAGGCATGACCATTCCCCTGGCGGTGTTGGTGATCTCTTGCTTCTTTCTGTTTGTCTTGCTTTCTGATGAGTGTACGTGCCCTATAGCCAAAAAAAAAAAAAAAAAGTTGGGTTCTGATTAGACATATTATTTACAAATATACAAATATTTCTCCCATTCTTTATTTTCACTTTCCTGATGGTGTCCTTGGAAGCACAAAATTTAAAAATATTGATGCAGTCCAGTTCACCTATTTATTTTTGTTTTGTTGCTCATGCTTTCCATGTCATGTCTAAGAACACTTTATAAATCTAGAGTTATGGAAACTTACCCCTGTGTTTTCTTTTAGTAGTTTTAGTTTTCTTTCTTACATTTATTATTTAATTTTTTTATGTTGGTATTATAGCATTTATTAAAATAATGCTGTGGCTAAATAGAAGTATCAAAGAATCAAAGATTAAAAGGCAAGCTATGTAAAATCCCAACTAAAACCCAAAAATGTCTAATGTATTCATTCATTAGCTAACTAAGAACCCAAGAAAAACAAGACACTCAAAATAATAAAGTACTGCAAAACAATTGCCAATTTTCAGTTATCAAAATTGTGAATTTTGCAATTTGTATCCTTTTCTCAATAAAGCAATACTTTTCTTTGAATGTTATGTAACATACATATAAAACAAGATAGAAAAATACATTATAATCTTGTAACAATGGCTATAAATTTTGATTGATTTTGAGATAATTTTAAATATGATTGAAGCTGTTATAATTATTAGTAGACTTCATTTCACTCTCAAAAATGCCCCTGGTTGCATGATAAATGATATAGTTACCCTAATTAGAAGTGCAGTCAGTGGCATAGGGTAAAACTCCCTGACCTATGAGCAGAACATAACTCTAGTTGTGATCTCCAGAATACCATATTTCGCAGTTAGTCAACCCAAATTAGTCACATAAACAAAGCAAGAGTCATACGGTGCTAAGGAAATATAGAGAAAACAATGATTATTTTAAAAGATAGAATAAGTCAAAGGGTAAAAAGATAAATCAAAGGTCATAGATGTCTTCTTCTAAAATCCTACAACTTATACTTTAAAGCCTCCAAATCAAGTCCTTCTCCATTCTCGAATATTTACTCA
>NW_006159816.1:3391602-3393689 GCF_000334495.1 Tupaia belangeri chinensis
TCCTGCTGTTGAAACAAGGTGGCTATATGTCAACATGTTCAGAGGAAGTCTGTTAACATTAAAATGTCAGTTCATGGGCAATTTTGTATTTTCTGTTAAAACATTTAAGTACATATTTTATGGGTGACTTTTCTAATTTGCTGGAATTAGAGACTAATATTTACACAGCTACTTCAGGGATGGTATCCACAGTCAAAAAAAAAGTATTAATGTTGTTAAGCCAAGGGCTGTTCCAAATTCTCTATAATCTGGCTGTAGACTTGTAATATCTCACCCAGTCAAAGGATATCAGTTTAATTACCTTAACTGTGTAACTCTTCTGAATGAAGTACAGTAGTGAACTTTAGACCTGGTTAAAAAAAAAAAATCTACATGGCTATGGGTTGATTACATGATCAGCTTAGTTATGAGCTGATAATGGTGTATGGTAAACTCCTGTGTAGAATTTAAAAATAATAATGAATTTGAATCTCTAAGAACTGATTTTTCCATTCATCTCCACTAATAATAATAATACAGTATTTCTTTGAATTTCTATATTTGAATGTAAATGAGTGCACTAATCATTGTGTTGGTATTTTTAGGTCTCATATATAATTGGCTACTTATACTTTTGATGACATTGCTCTTATAAGAAAAGAGGCAATATGTTTTTTTTTTTTCATTTATTTTTTAGAGATATTTTTGCTATAGGGTTTGCACGCTTACCAGAGAGACAGAAAATGAAAAATCACTCCACAGGGGCATGGCCATGCCTCAATCTCTTCTCCTCCATTCTCCTCTCAGGATTTTGGGCACACATGCACATGTGCCCAGAGTGAATTTTAAGCCACCAGGTCTGGGACTTGAACCACAGTTGACTGTGTGAGAGTCCAGCAATATAAACATTAAGTCATCTGCTATTCTCATGTTTTATATTTGACTCTCCAATTTGTATTATTTGGTATAGAGCAGAATTCTTTTTCTGTGTGTATCTTAGTATTCCAAATTTTAATATTACAATCAAACAAAAACCTGGTTACATCACATTTGTTTGGCTTTGTTCATTATGGCTGAAGGAGATACAGGGATAAAATGTCTGTTGACCGAAACAGTTGTTGCTTTCTTGGTTCTGTCAATGTTTACATACTTGTGATTATCTCAAGAAAAGTATTTTGAATGATGTCACACATTTATTAGTTTCAAGAATAGCTTAGTGGTGCAGAACACGAATGTAAAAACCATTGCCTATAAAGCTCTAGGTTGTTTTTATGAGTTACCAAGCACTGAGAATTTTGAAATTGTAGTTCTTTTAAATTATTCACTAAGCATCTTTGTATCAGAGATAATTTATTATTGCATACTCTTTTTTTCATCGCTAAATTAGTCTGTTTCTTTGGTCATATCAGACAACCAATGAGGAATGGATGATCATAATTCACATTTTCTGTTGTCCACATACTGAAGGAACGGTGTCACAGGTACCGAGAAGTGGTGGCTGAGTTTCTATCCCCTCTCCACTGCAACCATGCAGTACCCCAGCTCATACTGAAAGAGTAGCTTATGAAATGAGCACTGAGGGGGATGGGATGAAAATCACTAACAGAGTCTTTTTCCTTTAAGTGACTGTGTGATCCTGCAGATGTACCTTGGTAGAAACAAGATTAGAGCCATTGCTCTTGGGATAGTCTGATAAATAACCATGTTGTGCACTTTTGATTTCTTGGGAAAATATGAAAAATTTGTTCCTGATAGAGGTGTTCTAAACTACTACTTCTCGTGTTCACAAACATGGGTTCTGATTCAGTAGTTCTAGAATAGAGTCCAAGACTATTTGCAGTCAGCTCACAGGCGGTGGATGGTGCTGGTGTAAGGGCACATTGGTTAGGAAGGCTCTTGTGCACCAGGTTTGTAATGGTGCTCTCAGGACACTGGAGTTGGAAGGTTAAAGAACAGAGCCAGAGGTCTGATGGTGTCCCAGCAATAAAATATGATGCTCTGTGAGACTGACCAACATGAGAAAGTTCCAGGTTCATACCTAGAGAACTCCTGAGTATACCAAGCACACATATGCCTATGACCTGGGGCAGACTGGGACTGGGTGGGGC
>NW_006159816.1:3393720-3414570 GCF_000334495.1 Tupaia belangeri chinensis
GGGGCTGGATTGCAGTGAGAAGATCCTATGGAGGGTGCTGTGTGTTTCTCATAGAAGAAAAAATGAATGATGGAAGGAAGAGATTGGCACAGTAGCACACAGCCAGTTTTGAAGTCCATGCTCAGAGTGGAAGAAAAGGAAGGGATGCATGGGGTGACAAGATCTCTTGCTTCAGGAAGAACTGGAATCAGAGAACTGCAAGGCCCTAAATGCTCCTTCAACCAGATCCTTCATTTTCTAAATGAGCAAACTGAAGTCAAGAAAAGCTAAATTGTGTGCACACTAAGTGAGTAAGGAGCAGAAAAGTGACCCCTTTATCCCTGCCAGACATTGCAAACCAAGAGGGGGCACCCAGTTCAAACTGAATTTTAGATAAACAAAAATAAAGTGGAGTATACATATGTCCAGTGAACACCACTAGTCAGGCACAATATATGTGACATACTGAAGAGATGATTTGTTATGGATATGAAATTCATATTTCATTGGTCATCCTATATTTTATATGGCAGCATGAGACTCATTGAAGATTCAGTTATCAACTGGGGAGAAACGTACACATGTTGGAATATTCACTTGGCAAACTAAATGACGTGATTGAATGTATAAAAGAACTTAAAATAAGATAAGAAAAGAAAAGTCAGTACTTTGTAGTAAGAAGAGATGTGCAAACAATAAGGGAAATTCCTTGCTTCAGTTACTGCTAGCCTTGTGTTTAGACTGTACACATCCTCAGGGTGTGTTTCTGTGCTTTACTTCCCCAGATTTCCCCAGAATCCAGATGATTGTATATCACTCAGTGTTTATTTATTGAATAAATTAATGACAGTATGGTAATGTTAAAAAATATTGTGGCATGAAGAACGCTAAAAAATGCTCAACACACTTAAGCACAGAATTGACATTCAGACCTTTGTTCATAGAGATATTCTTTGTGGCTATTTCTTTTCTTTTCTTTTCTTTTCTTTTCTTTTCTTTTCTTTTCTTTTCTTTTCTTTTTCAACACAGCAGTTCTTGAGCAAACTTCTTGAGAACATTCACGGTGACAAAAATGGTGCGAACCATTAAAAAGACTTTGGAGGTGAATTCTTGAGTTAGTGTTTGAAAATTCTTTCCTAGAATTACTCTTAAAAATTTGTATAAGCATCTGGTCAGTTAGCAGATGGCATACTCAAGTAAGTCATAATCTAAGACTTTAACGAAGGGAATATTTTCAAAAGTATGGGCAAGAATAAGAGAATCAATAGGAGGAGCCAACAGGTGACATAGTGGTTATGACACTGGACTCCTATCTGATGATGGCTGTTTGAGTCCTGGATCTGGTGGCTTGAAAATCATGCCAGGTGTGTGCCTGCATACCCAAAATCCTTGGAGGAGAATGGAGTAGAAGAGATTGCAGTGTGGTCATCCCCCCTGGGGGGAGGTGATTTCTTACTTTCTCTCATTCTATCTCTCTCTTATCTCTCTGATGAACTCATTCACTCTATGACAAAAACCTTAAAGAGAGAGAGAGAGAGAAAGAGAGAGAGAGAACCAGTAGGATAGACTGAAGAACCAGAGAATAGCAACAGCTGGAATCAGTGGTAGTCCCTACACCCTAACAAGAGAAGGGAAGGGAGAGGTTACTAGAGGTAAAGATCATGGTAGCTATAGGAGAGGGACTACCAACAGGTGAGCCACTGCTCTCTTGCAAGAATGATATGGCCAATTAGTTACCATGAAAAAGGTGTAAAATCAAACTCTCGGACAAAAACAAAAATAAAACACTTGCTCTCTTCTTGTGGTTCAATCTCTTGCTAGCGCCCAACATTAACTGACTTCAACCAGAAGTCAAAGCACAGGGAGCTATTGATCTAGTCCACAGTGTTCAATCTCCCTGGCACTGAGCAGGTGAAGAAATGAAATATTGCATCTGAAGAAGCAAATGGAATACGTCCACTGCACAGGGCTTCACTGCCATGACCGTGTAGCCTGCTAAGTTTACTTTTATTTTTCCTGCACTCTTATTTCCCATGTTCCCTTCCTTCTCTCCCAGTTCTCTCCCCTCCATGCACTGGTGTGTACTGAGGCCATTAGTGCCCTTTCCCTCTCGTAGGTGATGTTACCGTTGTGCTGGGCTCAGCTTTTGTGGGGCTCCTGGTGATTCCCAGCTCTTTCTTCAGGTCCACAGAGGGTGCATACTCTGGGTGGATCTCACTAAGAATCACCTTGCTGATGACCTGGTACCTAGGTTTTCCAATTCTACATGGGGAACCTTTTTCTTTGTCCCTCCATTGGCTGGCTGACTGTTTACTTGCCTTAAAATACTCCAGGGTATTAGAGTCCTAAAAATATTTCCCTCAAATAGCTACCCTCCTAGGAAATTTTGTAGGCCTTGTCTCCATGGCAATGATGACTTTCTAAGGCAGTTTATAAAGTTATATTTATTTTATTATGCATGGAAGTTTATTATTAACTTATCATCCTACCAATACAGAGTAGAATCTCACTGAGGTTAAGAATAATGTCATATACATCTTTGTATTGCCTAAAATCCCAGAAGACTTCTCTTCATATACTATTGGGTTGTTGGAAGAGTCAAAACACATTCTTGCATAGAAAAAAAGGAACAATACATCATGACTTTTCTGACAACCCAATACTATTCAACATATACTAATACCTTTGCAAGTTAATTGTTAGAGTAAATGCAGGAACTTAGAACAATGAAATGTATAGGAGAGTTCCCCTTTTCACCTCAGCCTCACCAGCACTTCTCATTCTTTATTTTTTTAATCTTAGCCATTCTGAATGGAGTTACATGGTATCCCATTGTGGTTTCGATTTGCATCTCTCTTATGATAAGGAATGCTGACATTTCTTCATATACTTTTTGGTTGTTTGTATGTCTTCCTTAGAGAGTAGTCTGTTTCATTTGCCCATTTTTTTTTAATTTGGATTGTTTATTTTTTTAAATAATAATTTATTTTATTTTATTTATTCATTCATTTATTTTTTAATTTGACCAGAGAGAGACAGAGTGTGAGAGTGTGAGAGAGAGAAAGTGAGAAAGCAAGCCACCAGATTCAGGAACTTGAACCCTGGTCCGTCATGTGGGTGTGTCCAGAGCCTTAACCACCATGCCACCTGCTGGTCCCAAGGGAAAGTTTTAAACTATATTCTTCCATTCTGAGGGTTATCTTCTCACTCTAATTATTGTTTCTTTTGCTATGCAGAAGCTTTTTAATCTGATGTGATCCCATTTGTCTGTTTTGGGGATTATTACCTTTGCTTTGGGTCTTATTTAAGAAGTCTTTGCTTACTCCGATGTCTCCAAGAGCTTCCTCTGTGTTATCCACCAATAGATTTATAGTATGAAGTCTTTGGTTGAGACCTTTGATCCATTTTGAGTTGATTTTTGTTAATAGTGAGAGATAGGGGTCCCATTTCATCCTTCTGCAGGTGGAAGCCCACTTTTTCCAGCACTATTTGCTAAAGAGATTTTGTTTTCCCCTCTGTATTGTCTGGTGTCTTTGGTCAAAAATCAGTTGGTTATATGTTTGGGGGTTTATTTCTGGAATCTCTATTCTGTCCCATTGGTCTACAGCCCAATCTTTTATTTTTTAATTGACAGGTAAAATTTTCTGTATTCATTATGGTTAGCAGGAGCTGGGGCAGTTTGAGGGGCCAAGGTGTTGGGGAGATGTTGATTAAAGAAGACGAAATATCAGTTATACAAGAGGTATAAATTTAAGAGACTTGTGATATCATGAGGTGACTATAGCTAATAATGTATTCTGGGAATTGGTAAGAGGGTGAACGTTAGGTATCCTATGGCATTGTTCCAGGACCAGTAGACATCCCTCAGCCCTAGTATGGATCACCCAGTGCAGTCCAGGACACATTTGGCATAGCACTGGATACATAGTTCACAGTTCAGAGCACTGGAACTCAAAGAAACTAGTTCAACAATGAGAGACCTTTTTTTTCTTTTCTTTTTCTTCCTTTCTGTTTGTTTTTGTTTTTAATAAAGAGTTTTACTTGCTTTTCTGGATATTCCAAAGAAGATCCACAAAATAAAAGTGTTTCAGGCAATTCTTTTCTATGTACTTTCTTTAACTTCTGTGTACACCCAGATCTTTTCTCTAATCCTCCACAGGCCCATTTCACCTCTGAGTAGACCATATGTCTCACTTCTTTCTACTCTTCCCCCTTTATTTAATTTCCAGACCACACAGTCCTGTTGTTTTACATGGCCACAAAGTCTTCCTGTAGGCAGACGAGGGAAAGAAACTGAGCTGCTGGAGTCAGAGCCTTTGATAGTATATAATTGATGATAAAGGCCTCCCTACTGTTTATGTCATGTATGTAGGATAAGTGGTACGAGCCCCACCTACACCTGGAGAAGGTGAAATACAGAGCCGTGCATGCTTAGAACTAGTTAAGATTCTAAAGTCTGTGCCCTTTTTATTAACATTAGCTTTACTATATGAGCTCTCAGTATTTGAGCAAATACTTTCACCACATCTCGTGCTGACCATTATGCTTGTCTCATGGTAAATTGTTGTACTAACCCAATGAAGTACTGATATCATTGCTGCCCCTTGATGGATAAGTCTACTGAGCTTCAGAGAAACGGGTCCCTTCTTGGCACATGGCTAGCACTCATGAGAACCAGAACTTGAACTTAGGTTCTTCAAACTCCAGGTCTGTTTTCTGAATCACTGTTTAATACTTCCATGATGCCTGAATTATAATATTACAGATTAGGAACATAATGGCAATATTAATTTAGTAGCTTCTGATGTAGCAACTGCCTAATTCCAGATAATTCCGCAGGGCTGTTATTGGTAAGAAATGAGAATCAGCAAGGCAGGACTAGCTGAGATATGGCTTACAGCTCAGTCAGTGGTTCTAGGGTGAGGCACCAGAATGCATGCCCACAATTTTTAAATCAATACATTTACGTTTCATGACATAAATCAAGAAAATCGCAAACGATTGGTGCCTTTGGGAAACAGGAACCAAAAGACAGATTACAAAATACAGGCTCTGTGGATGATGGTTATTACTTAGCTCATTCTCAGATTTGGAAAATATTGAGGATTTATTAAAAGCCATGTTTCCTCTGTAGAGTTTCCCAGTAGTTTGGATCATTTTTTTCACGACTTGTTCTTATTTAGTACTGAACTCTCGCAAGCACCATGGGTATTCTTGATCACTCTCGATCATACCAAATAACATCAGAGTAGGAAGTACGGGAAGTATTCAGCTGAAACTGCGGCTGTAAACATTTTTGGAAGATGATCCTGACATTGAAGTTAGCCTACAAATTCTGATGTGAAAAAAAAAAAGTATCTCATGGAGATATTTTTGATTAAACACATACATTTTGGCTTAAGGAGCCATTTGCCCCAAGAGAAAATTGACACACACACACAACACAACACACACACAAATACTGTGGAGTAATCCCAAGGAGCCCACAGATGAACTGTGCCAAAGACTGTGGGAATTTTCCAAGATGTACACTTTAAAAGAATTTAAAATCTGTTAGAAAAATATAAATACTATATATTTGGGGTGATTTCAACATGATTTTATGAAATTGTTTTTCTTTTGTGATTTTAAGGGGAAGGCAAGTTGAGGAAGCCAAGCTTTTAGATGGAGGATAGCTGTCCTAAATCCTATACCCAAAGCAGTGTTCTTTCTACCAGCCAATCCCTTACATGCTTCCTTCTGCTTTTCCTCAGCCTAACTCTACATGTGAAGAAACTAAGATTCAGATATACAAATGTGTAAAAGAACACTTTTAAGACCCATATCTTCTTCTTTTTTTGGAGAGGTTTTTGCCATAGGGTGCGTGTGCTCTCCAGACAGAGAGACAGAGAGACAGAAAGTGAGAAATCACCCCCCAGGGAGAAGGGCCATGCCGCAATCCCTTCTCTTCTGTTCTCCTCTCGGAATCTTGGGCATGCACACACACGTGCCCGGCATGAGTTTTAAGGGACATGAACCGGGACACGAACCGTGGTCGGCTACATAGGACTCCAGCGACATAGCTGTTACGCTAACTTCTGGTCCCAAGACCCATATCTTCTGAGCCTTCCTTTCCCCAAGCCAACTTCTAATTTAAACCTTTCCCTTTTCAGGCTAATATCACGTTTTAGTGTAATTTTTATTGTATTTTCTAGCAGGTGAGACACATTATGGCCAGGCACTCAGAAAACAGAGAGCATGATGTGCTCACAGTGTGGGACAGTTTCTCTCATGGTTAAGACTACACCTCAGCAATGCTGTGTCTGCTTGTGAAATCTCAAACTCCTGGATTGCTGTGGAGGTCTGTGGAATCGGAACCTCTGCACGGTGTGGAAGAGGCTGTCTCTAATGAGATCTGTGAAGGGGGACACCAACATGAATAGAACCAAGGGTAGCATAATGAGATTAGTACTCAAATAAAGATGGGTAAGCATGCTTATATAAATGGGTTTGTAAACTCTCCCTATCATAGTAGCTGAAGGATTTTTATGATCCTTGATTCAAGGGTAAAAGAGAGTGTGTGTCTGAAGGGAGCAATTGGGGGAAGACAAGCAATGTCAAGAGATGGCCCCTACTTGTTTCCTGATTTTTAGAAGGAAGCCAGCATGTCTTCCATCTGATTTCATTTTTTCTTAATTATTTTTTATCTAACTTTATTTATTTGTTTATTTATTCTAATTTGACCAGAGAGGGAGAGAGAGAGAGAGAATGAGAAAGCAAACCACCAGGACTGGGACTCAAACCATGGTTGGCCATGTGGGAGTCCAGCACCTTTAACCACCATGCCATAAGGCAGTCCCCTTCCATCTGATTTCTATACTGGGTCATGCTCACCTTGACACCAGCCAATTTAGAACATAAATGTGATGGTGTATGTGGTCCATCTGTTACCGACATTTTGTTTGGAATCCACAGACCTGTCTTTTACTTAATATAATTTGTTATTCAAAAGCAAAATCTTTGACATTGGGGGGGGGGGTCATTTAATTTTTAGCTCTATGAGGCATAGCCTAGCATAGGAGAAGAGAACACTAACAATTTTTGAGCATCCACTGTTCATCAGGCCATGGCCAGAAAAAACGTATTCATTTATATTGGATCTTTGAGAAAGTCGTGACATATTTTTGCACAGAAAAACAGAAAAATACATCATGACTTTCCTGACAACCAAATAGGTAGTAAAAAACTGTGCCGTCCACACAGTCAGATGATTGTGGATACTATATTAGATCAAGAGTCCAGGAATGGGTATTTAGTCTACCTTTTTGTCGCTAACCATTAAATACCAAAAACTAGGTAACTTCTAAAGATTTATTTATCTCACAGTCCTGGAGGGCCAAGGTTAAAGGGGTGTGTCTAGTGATGGTCTTGTTTGTGAGACCTCCGCAGAATCCCAAGGTAACACAGGGCATCCCAGGATGAAACAGAACCAGAACAGTGCATGTGTCCATGTTTGTGCGTCCACATCTCGAACTCACTCCTTCTTCTCATCAACCACCAGGGTGCAGTGAAAGGGACCCCACTCTGATATCCCAGAGGCTCCACTTAATCCCCTTCCACCCTCTTCATATTTTCATCACAAAATTTCAACACTTGATTTTGTGTGTGGAGGGGGACACATTCAACCTATAGCAGGTATTGACTTCCATTTCTCCTTCTGCGAGATTATATAACAATTGCACCTTTAATTAGAAGGGCAATGATGCTGATACTAAAAAATTCAGCGCAATGAACTTTTTATTATTAGAGATAAAAATTAATCCTCAATTCCTTTGGCCTTTTAATTGTTAACTGTGGAATCAGTCATGTGGAGGCTGAAGAAGCATCAAGGGATAATGTAATTGCAACTCTTCAAACAATTGTATCTGTCTAGAGAATGAAGATTGATGATCTGGAAAATAGATCTCATTGTTTCAGTAGTAGAATTACGGGCTTTGCCAGTGGCTATTAAGTGAGCTTCTCTAAGAAACTTTTTACTAAAAGAAAAAAGTGATACTTGTTAGATGAAGAAAATTTAATTCAGCCACTTTTCATTAAGCAAGGCCAGAAACTCTAATTCCCAAGTTCATAGTTGACGAAAGGCCCCAGAGCAGTAATTATCCATTTTTCAAGTTTCCTGATAGAAAGCTCTTCAATTAGATATAGACAAGGGGAAAATTATGGTAAAAGGAAGGGTATTTTGTCCTTTCTAAAGAGCACTATGAAAATAGAGACTATATAACAATGTTAGGAGATAATTATATTAAATGAGTTAAGCACTTTGAATTATCTTAAAAGATGTTAAATTGCTTTGAGTATGGCTATTTCACTTAAAGTGCTTAAAATTTTAATTCAGAAAATGAACTTGCATTCAGGATTCGTTTATGTTTTCTCTATCTTCAGGGAAGGTAGATTGCCTTGGGCTTCCTTGGGCCTCCCTAGGGAAAATAGGATTTTCTATGGATGAACTAGGTTGTGTTTTTTGTTCAAAGTGCCAGTGAGTGTTGAAATATGATTCAGTATTTGTGTCATACTGTTACAAAGATTGATTAATTATCTCACCTTTGATTCTGATGTTATTTGATAAAAATTGTTTTATTTTTAAAGAAATATTTTATTGAACTCTTTTTATTCATTTATTTGTAATTTGAACAAAGAGGGACAGAGTGAGAGAGAGGGGGGCAGAAAGTGAGAAAGCAAACCACCAGGTCCAGGACTTGAACTACTGTCAGCCATGTGGGTGTCCAGGCGCCCTTAACCACTAAGCTACCTGCTGGCCCTGACAAACATTGTTTACGTGACCATTATTTTTTCTACCTTCCTTACTCATATATGAGGTGAATGTGAATATAAATGATTGACTTGTTATGGGCCAGTGGAGAGTCATGGATTAATATAACTAAAAGGAAATGTCTTCTTTGTTGAACCACATAATGGTAGCACATGAAGACTGTATTTCACCTGTTTAATGTGGAACAAGCTTAGAAGGTGTGTTTGAGTAACCAAAGGCTTTCCTGTTTTGTTTATAGTATAGTGTTTTTATTTCCTGCCGAGCAAAGAGTGAATATCTTTTATTCTGTTTAACTCAACAGAGTAAAATGGAAGCAACTCTACAACTATGGTCCACCAACAAGCTCAACTCTGAGTAAATATATGTCCAGGGATTTTATTTCATCTTAGCACAAAAGTGCTTCAGAACACATATTTCCAATGGTTAGAAATAGTCACATTTCACACAATTTTGATCTGCTAATGGAGGCTCTTGCTAGCAGACAGTGAACATACATGGGACGTTTTTGAAACCCAAGTCTTGAATGCCAGATTATATGTGCTCATTATTACTATCATTAGAAGGTTGTGAGATCTGTCTTCCAAAAATGCAAAAAGCTACTCTTCCTTAAAGCTATAACAATTCTTATTTCAAAATGAAAAATAAGGGAACAGCATATGTGAATGGTATTAAAAGCTGGTGAAATTGGGGAATCAGGAAAAATGAAAAACAACAATGTTAACATGGTTCATTTAGGGTATTCAAAAAAAGAAGCAACCAGTGTTAGGTTTAGAAAAAGAAATGAATATTAATGTTCCCTAGCGGTAAAATCAGTACATGTTTTTTGTTTGTAAAACACTTCAAAAATATAGATATGAAAAGATCAGAGAAATTAACCCAATAACTGCTCTTGCAGTGCTTCCTCTATCACTCAGAACAGCCACTACTAGCCAATCATGTGTCTCACCTTCCTTCTATGTATGGCTAGGGGGACATTTAAAAAAAAAAAGAAATTAAGTAAAAGCCTAAAATGGAAAGCTATTGTAGGTACTTTTTGTCTCATTTAACTATTTTTAAATTATTCATCTAAATTATAAGCCACAAAAAGACTTTCAAAATGAGAGCCTGAGAGAGAAGGAAGTGAGGATTCTGTGTGAAGAGACTGCTCTACTAGCCAGCTTCCCACCCCTGTCCCTTTAGAAATGATTGTTCTTCCTGATCAGGGACCCTTAGACTTCAGTACAAGAGTGCTGATCTCAGTTGTGAACTTCAGAGATCCAAAGTATTGATGCAGCCTTCACAGGGCAGTGGAGCTCACATACATAGATAGCGAGATGCTAAATAGATGTGTGGAGAGATGAGAGCGCTAGATAGATAGGTAAGGAGACACCAACTCTAACAGGCTGGTGGGCTAGAGTGTCTATTTTTTTCATGAGTCCAGGAGAAATAAAATCTCCATGAAATTGTGACAAACCAAAGAACTTAGAAGGATGTTACTTAGGCCTGTGTCATAATCCATCTAAATTCTAGTAAATAAATTTGTTCGGATAGAATTAAACCACAGTGAGAAGGCAAAAGTCTTCAGAATGTGGTAAATGAACAGGAAAACTACTGCTAGAATTTTGGAATCAGGACATAAGGGATCAGAAACGAGATCAAAGAGATCCATTTTAGAAATAAAGGACATGTACTTTGTAGTTATAACAAGAATAGTAGGAAATGGAATGCATCTGGGAGAAGGACATGTAGACCCAGAAAAGCCTGTTACCCCACACGTGGAAATAGAGGAAGAGATCATCAAATGATGCAGAAGAGAAATTCATACACTTTGTTCTTGACCTGCTTAAAAGGAGCTGGGTTACAAAAGCAGGAGGGATGGGGAGGTGGAACACAGTATGATAAATAACACTGTGTAGAAAGCTGATGCAGGAAAAGTGTCAGAAAACACAGGGTCTCCTGTCATAGGCTGAAAATTAGCATAATATATCCCTTTGCTTGTCCCTGTCACATGTGCATATGTGACCTTGGCTAGCATCACAAGCAAAAGAATGACTGGTTAAGAACAGGATTTGAATGTTATTGATTTGCCCTGGCCAGACACCATCCCATAACAATTTCTAACTTGCAATGCTATTTTTAATGGCTACAAAGTGTCTCATTTTATGAATGTGCCATGGGCAATTTAATGAATTTTTATTATTTGACATTTATGCTGCAGTACACTTTTTTAGTATTATAAATTATGCCACAGCAAAAATCTTTTAGGTAAATCTTTCAAGCTTATGGGCGTGTCATTAGTTGTTCCCTTTGAATAATTCTGTAAATTGAGGTAGAAGGCCATAGGAAATGCCTATTTTAAATTGTTGATACATCTTGCCAAACTTTCTTCCAAAAAGTTTGTGCCAATATACACTACCACATTCAAAGACGAGACTGCTAACACATTATAAATCTCTGAGGTTTTTTTCCTAATAGTACATGTAGTATTAATTGATATGGACCCTCTTCCTGGTACTCATTGTGATCAAAGCCATGCAGTTTTAAAATACCTTGTGGAAGACATAGCTGTATTCTTTACTAATCAAAGAATGTTTAAAATATACAGAGCGATCGTAGTCATAAAATTGTATTACCAAAGTACTATAGCCTATTTCTCTACACACAATCTAAAATATTTGTCTTTCTTATTTCTTATAATGTAGCCAATAGAAAGGAAACTAGTAATTCTTTTCTCTAAAACTGGAAAACAGACTACAGAACTTCAGAACATAAGGTTCCTAAATAATTCATTTATGTTGCTGTAGTTGTCTTAAAAGAGCATTCAAAACATAATCCTGTCCACATTTGAAACTTATTGCTATATTTAAACAAGTATTAAACATTTCTTTACACACAGTATTAAATGAGAAAAAAATAGAAAATATTGTCCTTCTGTTATTAACTTCAATAAATGCCTTTATTTTTTAAAATAAAGAGATTTGGAGGAAATATCATGCTAGCTTTGAAGACTCACAATGAATCCTGTGTGAATGAAACTTAACAAAACAGTATTCAAGGGGTCCAGGCATGGTGGTGCAGGCAGTAGTGATGCTGCTTTGCAATTCTGAAGTCATATGGGAAGGCCCAAGGCTTATGTGCCAGGTCTCTTGCCCACACTGGTGCACCTGTCATGCTGGCTAGCTGCACAGCTAGTGGGAGGATCACGGCATGAAGACCTTGTTGAAGGCACTGTTCTTTCTCTTTCTCTATGGGGAAATACACTTTAAAAAGAAAACAACAGGGGCCAGCAGGTGGCACGGTGGTTAAGGTTCTTGGCTCCCACATGACTGACCATGGTTTGAGTCCTGGACCTGGTGGCTCCTTTCTCACTCTCTTTCTTTCTCTTCTCTCTCTCTGGTGAGCCCTTGTGCCCTATAGCAACTTAAAAATAATAATAATAAATAAAATTAAATAATTTTGTAAAACTAGTTTTTTTATAATAGATTATTCATTTTGGTTACATATTATTTTACATGGCTACATGTGTAGATATATGAAAGAAAGAGCAATAATCTAGGTATCAAGAATTTAAATATTCACTAGCTGAGGGACATTCGTACACTGTTCCTTTGTTTATGAGTCTACCAACACTCTACAAAAGCAATTCTAATTTTATTGATAATCATAATCATCATCATAATAATAGCTGGAGCTAGCAGGTGGCATGGTGGCTAGAATGCTGGACTCCCACATGGCCGACTACAGTTTGAGTCCCAAACATGGTGACTTGCTTTCTCACTTTCCCTCTCTCTCTGCCTCTCTCTCTCGTGAGTGCATGTGCCCTTTAGCAAATTAAAAATAATATTAGTAGTAAATAACAATTAAGCAATTTTTAGAATTAAAATAGCAACCATAAAAAAAAATTGAAGTGTTATATTCATCTCTGCTACATTGTAGATATGTGAAATCGGGAAGCAAAATTCAGTCACCTCTACTTCTCAGTTTATCTATTTTGAGAAATAAAACCTTCAGTGTTTCTTATCTCTCACAGGGTTATTACAAGGACTGAGATACTGAATGTGAAAATTTGTCAACTGCTATGTACTTATATTACTTACTACTTTTAATAATCATGGTGATATATTTTCTCTTAAGACCTCAAGATCTTAGATTTTAATATTAAACACTCTAAAGTGAAAAACCAGAGAGGTGGGAGGAAATAAAAACTCAGGGCCAACTGCAGTGAAGCTGCTGTAATGCAGCGTCTCTGATGCCGGGGCCACATGGGAAGCTCCCACGTTCACGTCCTAAAGTCTCCTTGTACAATCCCGGCATGCACGTGCACATGATGCAGGGGCAGCTAGCGCTGGGATGGATCATAGCGTAGAGTCCCCGTTGGGTGCCTCTCTTATCTCTCTCATAAGGAATATATGCATTAAAAATTTAAAAAAATGAAAATTTGGAAAAGAAGAGCAGTTCAAATGAACTTTACGTTGAAGTATAACACAGTTTGGAAGTGTTCGCTTTGATGAAGTAGAACTAAGTTAATACAGTTAAGTCACTATTACTCAGGTCAAGACAGAGAATGTTACCAATACCCAGCAGATCTTTTTGTGCTCTGTGATAACCACTAGCCACCACCTTCTCTTTCAAAGATAACCACTGTCCTGATTGCTAACCATCATATATCATTGCCTGCTTTTGAATTTTCTATAGATGGAATCATAGATTATACTTTTAATAGGCTCCTTTTGATTTGTTACACCTAGCTATAGTTAAGTCTTACTTATTACTGAATAATACAACACATTGTAGATATACCATAATTTATCTTTTGAGAAACACTTTTCAAATTAAGGAAGTTCTATTTTATTTATAATTTACTGACACTTTGTTTTCTGGCAAGAATGGATGCTTCTTTTTTTTAAAAAAAACAATTGTTTTCTATATTTATTGAGATAGTTGCATGATTTTTCTCTTACATTTTGATGAGGTGGTGAGAATTAGATTGATTTTAGAATGTTTAATCTTGCATTCTTGGAATTAACACAAGTTTATTATCAAAAGTAAATGAGTTAAAATTCTCATGTAAAATGCTTAACTTTTTTTAGAGGCTTTTGCCTTAGGGTACGTGCACTCACTAGAGAGAGAGAGACAGAGACAGTGAGAGGGAAAGTGAAAGATCATTCCCCAGGCAGGATGGACACACTGCAATCTCTCCTCCACTCTCCTCCTGGAGTCTTCGGCACACACACACACACACACACACACACACACACACCCAGTGTGATTTTCAAGCCACCAGGTCTGAATAGGTTGGCCATGTGGGAGACCACCTGCGTAACTACTAAGCCATCTGCTGGCCCACAAGTGCTTAATTTTGAAAAAGAAAAGTAGACAGTCATTTCTTGTCAGTCAGATTTAGTTGTAATCCAAACCCCCTTTGAAGTCATGAATTTCAAACAAATTAAGGCAAAATAGAGAGAATCGGGAATCAGGGTTGGAATACTAGATTGGTCAGAAACAAAAACCACAAACATACATGGTCAGTTCAAAACTGTGAAGACTCAGGAGTTCAAAATCAATTGATAAACCATGATTAAGAAAGCTGGATACACAAGAGAACACAGAAACTAATTTTGTTTCAGGCAAATAGAGGATATACTTTTCATCTGGCATATTCAGCAAGAAGACTGAATTCCTTAATCTCTGTCAGGACTGCTGTGAAACTCTGTCCTAAATTGACCCTGGCTCAGAGATGTGTTCTTGGACCTGGTTTCTTGCTTTTCTTGGACTCAGAAGATAGTTTGAAATGGTAATCATTCTAGCTTCTAGCAAAATCCTAAGCCTTCTTGAATGTTATTTCTTATTAACAGTTAATTTTGTTACTATTAGTCTTAGTAGTATATTAGTCAATCTGAACAGCAGAATCGTTTGAAGGGATTCTTTTTTTAAAAAAAAAAAATTTAAATTTAATTCCATTGGTTATGTAACTAGTATTATTATTTTAATTTGACCAGAGAGAGAGAGAAAGCACAAACATACATGGTCAGTTCAAAACTGTGAAGACTCAGGAGTTCAAAATCAATTGATAAACCATGATTAAGAAAGCTGGATACACAAGAGAACACAGAAACTAATTTTGTTTCAGGCAAATAGAGGATATACTTTTCATCTGGCATATTCAGCAAGAAGACTGAATTCCTTAATCTCTGTCAGGACTGCTGTGAAACTCTGTCCTAAATTGACCCTGGCTCAGAGATGTGTTCTTGGACCTGGTTTCTTGCTTTTCTTGGACTCAGAAGATAGTTTGAAATGGTAATCATTCTAGCTTCTAGCAAAATCCTAAGCCTTCTTGAATGTTATTTCTTATTAACAGTTAATTTTGTTACTATTAGTCTTAGTAGTATATTAGTCAATCTGAACAGCAGAATCGTTTGAAGGGATTCTTTTTTTAAAAAAAAAAAATTTAAATTTAATTCCATTGGTTATGTAACTAGTATTATTATTTTAATTTGACCAGAGAGAGAGAGAAAGAGAAAGAAAGAGAAAGCGAGAAAGCAAGCCAACAATTCCGTGATTGGCCATGTGGGAATCCAGTACTCTTAACCATCATGCCAACCTGCTGGCCCCTTGATGGGATTCTTATCCTCTGGATTTATGGGGAGTTACTGTGTCAGTTGAGTCTCCTGCGACCCTCAAAGATTTCCACCCACTTCTGTTTCCAACGTGCTGTTCAGAAAATTTCAACTGACAGATGCCTAATCTGATCCTGTAACATCTCATTAATGTTTACTCTTATAAACATGCAACAGTTTTTGCTAAAAAAGTCATGAAATAAAACGTTGCTCTTTTGCTCCTAATCATTTGTTGGACTGTCATTTTCTTTTTCCCTTTGTCTTACCCTCTTTCCCAAAAATTGCTCTTTTTCTGTCTTCTTCCAACTTCCCTTCTTCTTCCCTCTATTCTTTTTTCTTTCTTTCCTTCCTTCCTTCTGTTTCTTAAATTACATGAGTTTTACTAATGTGAATTTTAGTAACATATGCTAGCATTGGATATGAGAGAGAGAAAGCACAATTTCTAGCCTAAGAAACATATAATCTAGGGGGGTATGTAGGATAAATTCAATTTAATAAATTTCTATCCACAATATGTTGAAACTCAAAACCATGTGGGAGAACTGGCTCTGTGCACAATAGTTAAGCATCAGGCATAGGGAGCTGGATATCATATGGCTGACCATGGTTTGAATCCTGACTCAAGTGGCTTGAAAATTATGCCACATGGGGCTGGCAGATAGTGTGGTGGTGAAGGGCGCTGGACTCCCACATGGCTGACAATGGTTTGGGTCTCAGACCTGGTGTCTTGCTTTCTCAGTTTCTATCTCTCTGTCCCTCTTTGGTCAAATTGAAATAAATAAATAAGTGGATGAATAAAGTTAAATAAAATAATTCTTTCCAAAAATATGCCATGTATGTGTGTGTGCCCCAGATCCTGAAGGGATAGAGAAATGGAGGAAAAAGGATTGTGAAATGACCATGCTCCATTAGAACTTTCTCTCTCTCTCTCTCTCTCTTTCTCTCGGAAATAAATACAGCTTCTGGCAAAAACAAACAAAAAAATCACGTGGGGATATGTCGACAACAAGGCCTCATTCAATGTACAAAGAAATTTCTATGAGGATGGGAAAAGTTCCCAAAGAACATGTAAACACATAAGCTAAACTCCACTAACACTGTATAAAAGTTAGAATCACAGAGTATAGCAGAGGTATTTCAACTAACAGATGCTTAAACTCATCTTGTAACATCCCTATTTAGTGCTTCCACTGTGAAAATGCAAAACTTTTTATTTAAAAAACCATGAAACGAGATGCGCAGGAAAATAGGCTTGAGAAGGTACTGGACTAGGGTTTGGACTAAGGTCATCTGTCCTGACAGAGAACTCAAAATAACAACTCACCGATGAAGAACATCAATTCTGAATTCTTTCTAGATTCATGATTCATTTGGCATCTGCTTATGTGATTTCAGAATGTAACAACTGCCAGCATTGAAAACACCTTACTAGAAAGAATGGATCCTGAACTAAAATTTCAGAAAATAAAGTCATTTTTTAAAAAACCTCAAAGTGGGGCCAGTAGGTGGCATATTGGTTAAGGTGCTGGACTCTCACATGGTTGACCACAGTTCAAGTATTTGGACCTGGTAATTTGGAACTCACACCTGATGTGTGTGTGTGTGTGTGTGTGTGTGTGTGTGTGTGTGTGCGTGTGGGGGTGTGTTTGTGTGTGTGTGCACCCAAAATCCCAAGAGGATAATGGAGGAGAAGGATTGCAGCATGGCCATATCCCAGAGGTTGCTTTCTTACTTTCTGTCTCTCCATCTCTCCAGTGAGCACTCATGCCCTGTAACAAAAATCTCTCAAAAAAAAAAAAAAAAAAAAAAAACAAACTTCAAATTGTGTTTGAAAAGATCCTGTTAAGTAGGGGGTTGAAAAATGAATTCTTCAAGTCAGCTTCTTTGTGTTTTTCTTTGTTTGAATAGATAAGAGATTAAACAGATAAATGAAGGTATCAGGCACCATCTTAATCTTTTCCCATTCTTGGTAATAGACTCAGCTCTGCCCTTCCTCTACTCAACTTTTATCCAACTTACAGATAGACAATTAGTAGATCTTTTCAAATAAAAATGTTTATTTGCTTTTCTAATTTACCATTGTAACACTGGAATTCTAAAAGAAAGCATTTTAACTTTTATAGTAAACAATAAAAAAGCCTCATAAAGGCATCTCACGAAACATTCTTTTCAGAAGTTAACATATATTCCTTATGAATGCCTACATTGTGAAATTTGTGTTGCTTATTATTTCATCCAGAATCATCATTTGTTTAACTCCATTTCCTGTTTGGGGGGAGGTCTTTACAAGACATATTTTTAATAGGCTATAATCACACAGGCAACAGGGTTCTTGGCAAGCAGCTATTAACAGTATAGACAGAAACTTGGAGTGTGATGGTTTTAGGCTTCCTGAGCTTCTTGATGCTATTTTAATGCACTAAGAGTATAAACTAAATTTAGATCCTGCTGACTGTGACTGGAGTGAATGTGTGTCTCTTTTGCAGACATCGCTGGATTTAGTCACTGTGTATTTCTGTCAAACTGGGAATGCAGTTTACAGCTCGTCTCTTCTAAGTATTTTAATAATGACTATACACATGTATTTAATGACTGCTATGATTTGCAACTGACTGTTGAAAGTTTTGTTTCCAAAGCAGCTGCTAACACTTATGGTCAGTGCTTTTTCTGACAAATCTGGCATTACACTAAAAGTTCATTTCTGACAGTAAGTCTATCTTACTTCCTAAGTATTTCTCTCTTCCACTGTTTTTCAACCTCAGCAATAATAGCATTTGGAGTCAGCTCATTTTTTTGTCTCAGGGATGGTCTGGTGCCTTGTGAGATGTTTAGCAGTATCCCTCACCTCTACCAGCTAGATGTCAGTAATACTTTCCTCCATCTCAGTCATGACCACAGAAAATGTCTGCCGAAATTGCCAGATGGCCCCAGAGGGGCAAAATCACCCCCAGCTGAGAACCACTGTCCACTTTCTTTGTCCATTTCTCTCCATTTCCTTCACAATGGCAAACTGCTGCAATTGTTTTGCCGGGTTGTTCTGCCTACATTCCAGCCGCTCTTCACTTTATTCTCCATGTTGTAGCCAGGATGAAAATTTTAAAACTCAAATCTCATTTTGTTATACCCTTTCAAAGCACTGTTCCCACTTCCCAATAACTTAGTACAAAGGCAGTATTCTTTAAAGTAGCCCGCAGTGTTCACTCTGGTTGACTGTGGGTTTCATTTGAAATTTTCCACTTGCAGAGCAAAGCTGTGGTTGTTACTCCCCTTCAGCTGTCAGAACCCAAGTCTCTAGGATATCCACGCTGGCAAATGCCCTCAGGGCAGCCATAGCAATAGTGTTAAATTAATCTGTTTGGGCTGCTTTAGCAAAACTACCTTAAACTGGGTGACTCATAAACAACAGAAATGTATTTCTCATAGTTCTGGATGGTGGGAAGTTGAAAGTCTAGGGGCTAGCAGAATCTGTGTCGGAGAAGGTCCTGCTTCTTCATACAGGATGCTTTCTCTCTATGCTGCCACAGGGTAGAAGGGCCAAAGAGTCTTTCAGGGCCCTTTAGAATGGGGTTAATTCCATTCCAGAGGGCTCTGCTCTCATGACCTAATGATCACTTAAAGGTTCTACCTCCCAAATTTTGGGGAAACGGAAATATTTAGATCATAGCATTCTAGGTCTGGCCACCTGTGGCCACCTAAAATTTGTGTCCTTCTCATATGAAAAATGGATTTGTTCCATCCCAATAGCCCCAAAGGTGGTTGTTCTATCATTAACTCCAAAGTCTAAAGCCCAAGGTGTAGCATTATATTATCTAAGTCAGATATGGATAAGACTCTAAGCTTGATTAATTTTGAGACAAATTTTCCTCCAGATGTGAGCCTGTGAAATCAAGTAAGTACAATGTTTCTGAAATACAGTGGTGAGATAGGTACAAGACAGGTATCCCTGTTCCAAACAGGAGAAATAGGAAACAACAAAGGGGTGACAAGTGCTGAGCAAGTGCGAAACCTTAAGGCTCAAGAATTATCTTCTTCAGGACCAGCAGTTGGTGTAATGGCTATGTTGCTGGACTTCCATGTAGTCTACCATGGTTCGCGTCCCAGATGCTAACTTAAACTCATGCTTAAACTCATGCTGAGTGCGTGTGCGTGGGTGCCCAAGGTCCCAAGAGGAGAATGGAGGAGAAGGGATTGCGGTGTGGCCATCCCTCCTGGGAGGTGATTTCTCACTTTCTGTCTCTTTGTCTCTGTCTTTCTGGCGCATGCACATGCCCTATAGCAAACCCCTCTCAAAAAAAAAAATAAATCTTGGACTAGATACTCTTGGACCCTTCAGATCCACTAGAACTGTGTTTCTACCCTCTGGATACATTGGAACAACAGTTGGGTCCCCAAAGAGTGCAGGTGACCCTGATTCCACTGCTTTCTTGGGTGCAGTCTACGTTGCAGCTTTTATGGGACTGAGTCAGGTTCCTGTGACTCTCTCCAACTAGACTCTGGTTTTTCTATTAGCCTAGGTTCTCAGGAGCAGCCCCATGCTTCTGTCTTTGCATTGCATTGCCCAAGTTGGGGCTGTCCATGGTGGATCTGTCCTGGCGGCAGTTTTCTGCTTGAGGCCCTTGGCTCTCCAGAGCATCCATTAAAATCTAGGTGCAGGCAGCCACACTCCCACTGTTAGGCTGGTTCAGCACATCCACCCTCAGACAAATGGAACCACACTTGGGGCAGCTGAAGAGCAGAGGACAGAGTGCAAAGAATGGAGTTCAATTCATGCTGAAGTTTCATGGGTACCCACAGCCCCTTCTTTGAAATTGTCCTAACCCCCATACCCTTTCACGCTGGACCTGTGATGGCGGCCCTGATGACACCTGAATGCCTTTGGGTCATTTTCCTTGGATAATAGGTCCTAGCTTCTATTTATTTAATTTTGTTTTAGAGAGAGATATTTTGCTATAGGGCGTGTGTGCTCACTGGAGAGACAGAGAGAGACAAAGGGACAGAAAGCGAGAAATCACCCTCCTTCAGGGGGATGATCACAGCACAATTCTGTCTTCTCTATTTTCTTGGGATTTGGGGTATGCATGCACATGTGCCTGGCATGAGTTCTAAACCATCGGGTCTAGGACTCAAACTGCAGTTGACCACGTGGGAGTCCAGTGATGTAACCATTACACCATCTGCTGTTGCCCCTAGTTTCTATTTAGATGGCTGAATAATTTTCTGATAATTTGGCTATATCCCCACATATTCTCTCTTGAACATGCTTTCTCATTCTTTACAATACATACAGGCTGAGAATTTTCCTAAGTTTTAAGTTCTGCTTCTCTTGCATTGATAATTCTGTCTTTAAAACAGTTCCTTCCTTTCACAGTTTACTATAAACCCTCAAGAGGAACCAAGACACATCCCTGTTTCTGGATAATCAGAGACAGTTAAGAGAAATAATATATTTGAATTGAGCTTAAAAAA
>NW_006159816.1:3414601-3415971 GCF_000334495.1 Tupaia belangeri chinensis
GGAATGCACAATTTTACATAGAGGGTTGAGTGCTAGTCAAGGCAAGGACACTCGAAAGCTCTGGTGTGTTCATGGAACCTAAAATAGCCGATGAAGGTCAGAACCAACTCGATTATACAAAGTTTGTCTACTTGGAAACGTGTTTAGTGATATCTAGAATTCACTGAGCAATGGCTATATGCCAGGCACTGGTGTAAGTGCTTCCCATGTAATTACTCATATCTGCCAAGAACTCTGTGAGGTGGATACTATTATCATCCCATTTTACAGATGGGAAATTGGTAAAGAACTTTCCCAATGTCATAGAGTGTAGGTGGGCAGGAAGAGGCTCATGTCTAGGAGTTTTGATGCCAGAGCTCACACTCTTAGCCTTCAAGCCTCATGGCTGACAATGGAGACAGGATATGCTCTGGAGGACTTGATCAGAATGTCTCATTCTTGGGGATGATGAAACCTAAAGAAAGTCTGCCTCCTTTTTAGATATATGTACCACAAAATGGACTCATTCTTGTTCAATTTATTTAATTAAATATTGCCCATCTCTAAGAAGATGAGAGAGCAAAGAAATGCCTTTGCAGAGGTGTGTTGGACCAGCTCATCCAAACTGATGACTACATTTTCAGGAATTTTGCCAGTTAGTAAATAGAGCCATTATTGAAATTAATTATATAAGCTTATATGCAATGGATTATAGTTAAAATAAAAATTCAAAATTTATTACTTCCCAATTATTTTACTGTATTTTACTCTTTTCTATGTTCTAGAGGATTTTCGTTTGTTTCTGTTTTGTTTTGTTTTTATAACTACTATATCTGTGTAGTTAAAGTGCCGTGTTATGCTATTTCATCTCTTCACGACTCCACATTAGATGTCACATTGGTAACTTAAAATTATCAATGGTGAAAGTATTTCTACCATGATTTGGTCAACATTAAAAAACAGGGCTTATCCTACCCCTCCCAGAGAGCTGGCTGTTTAGTATTTACCACCAAACTACCACCCTTATCACTTCTTCAAGTTAATTGTCAGAAGGGTTCTTTTATACTGAGAGTTTAAATTGTACTACAGAGACCCCTGGTGTCTCAATTTTATTAGTGCTTCGATACTTAATAAAAGGAGTTTGAGGGACCAGCAGTTAGCATAATGGCTATGTCACTGGACTCCCACGTAGTCGACCACAGTTCAAGTCCTGAACCCGGTGGCTTAAACTCAATGCCGGGCACGTGTGCGTGTGTGCCCAAGATCCCGAGAGGAGAATGGAGGAGAAAGGATTGTGGCATGGCCATACCCCCTGGGGGGTGATTTCTTGCTTTCTGTCTCTCTGTCTCTCTCTGTCTGTCTAGTGAGCGCACGTGCCCTATAGCAAAAAA
>NW_006159816.1:3416169-3422894 GCF_000334495.1 Tupaia belangeri chinensis
TTTTGTTGTGGAGGCCCCGGGCACCTAAAAAAAAAAAAAAAAAAAAAAAAAAAAAAAACAACTCTCCAAAAAAAGAAAAAAAAAAGGAGTTTGAAAATGTTCATAGGTTTCTCATTTGCACAATTGTTTCAGAAAATTTGAGATTCCAACATACTTTTCATAACCATCTTAAAAACAACACAAAACAAAACAAAACAATTGTATGTTTTATGACCCCCAAGGGAGTAAGGCTTTTCGGTTTAAGAAACTCAAATTTATTTACTACAGAGTAAAAATTTCTTTCTTCATTTTCTTCCTTAATTTGCTGAACATGGGAACCACTGTAAGGTAAGGGGAAAAGCCAAGATACCCAGATTATTCTTCTGGCTGGGTCACAAAGTAGCCAGGTGACCTGGGCTTAGTGGGCTTGTCTGTATCTCTGCACTTCAGAATTACCTGGAGACTTTTTAAATGTACTAATGACAGGCCCCACCTACACCCATTACATCAGAATTTCTGGGGCTAGATCCTACATATTGGTATGCTTTGTAATGGTCCTGAGATGATCTTAATATGCAAAAATTGTGAGAACTACTGGTCAAGATATTTACAGAGAAGGTGAACAATCTATAATTAAGGGTTCCTGCTACAAACCTGAAATCTTGCTTACTTATTCCCTCTCCTCAACTTTCTAGCTATGTAACCTCAGGTAAGTTGTTATAGTGTCTGTGTTTTACTTTCCTCATGTGTAAAATTAGAATAACAATATATTCATTGACACAAGTGAACCCTGTGAAGCAGAATATGACTCTCAATTGGTTTCACACTCTTGTGGTCATTTCATGTCATCTCCATGCTTTGTAAAATATGGCCTTTTACCTACTTTGAACTGCACTTTTCATCTTTCCTTCTGTGTTCTAGACTTCTAATTACATGGATAGTTTCCCTTTTTGAGTGCTCAAATTCCTTGTTTTTCCTTTAGTTGGAAAATCCCAGACAAGGTAAAGTGCTTCAGATGGTTCAAAGTCATCGCTGCATGATTTCTATTCTATCATTTTAATACGTTTTAGAATAACAGCATTTGCTTTAGCTGAAACTGATGTGTCCTTTACATGACAAAGAATTAAATTCTTATTTTTTTCACCTGGTTTATGAAGAAGTAGTATTAAGTATTTGTAGACCCTGTTCTCAGTAGGAGCAAAACACTTGGACCAAATCATTATAAGAAAAACAGAAAGGAGAAAATGCATTTTCTCCATCCATTTACTTTGAGGAGGATCAATGACTAATTAGGTGGAAGCAAAGGAGAAACCCTTCAGGAATACACTATTTCAGGAGCAAAATCCATCAGGAGAAATAGCCAAACGGGTCTTTGAAATAGGGGAAAATCAGACCATGGCAAATTAAAAGTACAGAGTATCAGAAGACAACAAATCAAAAGTACTTATCGTGGAGTATATAGAACATATTTCTTTAAATGGCTGTTTTCCAGTGCCTTTGATAGAGAAATGGGAATAATTAGAATTTAGTGTATAAGCATCACCAAAATTTATTCTGAAGTTGAAAATTGGAAAAGATTAATTCAAGTCTTGGAAAAGATCAATTCTTCTGTGATCTTGATATGATTTTATATTTAGAAAACTGTGAAAATGAACTTACTGAACATCACATGTCATTAATATTGATGATGTAGTAAACAGTGCCCCCAATTGACTTATGGGTAGGATGATCCTTCAGAGACATAAATAGAATTGAGTACCATTACTTGAGATGAAGTTGCTCTTTTGTTGCGGTAAAAATTATTAATAAGTCTCAGTATAGGAAAAGTCATTTCTCTTGGCCAGTATTTGTTAGTTTGTAAGCAAAATACTTACGCTAACTAAAGATGGAGCAGTTTTGTTTTGAGAATACAGTAGCAAGTCTCAAGTCATCCAAGGTCAATAATTGCAGCTGACCTGGAGTGTTAGAAACTGGTGTTAATGACCTGGAAAACCATAGGGAACTATGCTTCCTCCCAGGATTAGTCTGTACCTCTTATGGCCTCTTGCCTTCTCAATGCTTTGTGTTCTGTTCTCTGTCTGGTGACCTGTCCTTCCCCATAAACTTTGGTTTAAGTATGGCCTCCAGTGAACCTGATCAGAGCGTGGCCTTCTCTGGCACTTTCTCCACTGGTTTCACATCTTCTCAATTCCTGAGGGATCGATTGGTATACCTCGTTTTGAGCTAGGCCAACCGTTCACGTTTCCTGATGATTAGCTGCCCTGAATCAATTATCTGCACCTGGTCTCATCAGCCATGACTGGAATGGGATGGCGTCATATACACAGGAGGGGCACATCAGGCAGAAGAGGCTGGAGGGTGGCAAGCACTGGAAATGTGCCTGGTGTTCTGCCTTAATTACAAAATGCATGGTTAAGGCTTTTCCAGTTAAAATCATTCCTGCAGACTACTAGTGAACAAAACTGCAATTAGAAGACATCCTGATTTCCTGCTGCCGTTGCAGACTATTTCGAGCTTGCTTGATATTATATAGATATTTCTTGAAATTAGTTATTTGAATTATAATATGATAACTGCTGTGTGTTAATAGAGAGACCTAAGGTTATGTTGGGGAAGAAAAAGAAAATCCATACCCCTGAAACTCAGAATGTGTCCCTTCTTTTGGGAGGGGAGTGCACAGAGATGAAAAATTGGTTTCTTCCAAATCATAGTTATGCCTCCATACCGCAAATATGTTAACTGATGTAAGAACCATAGTACAGTTTTATTATGTATAGTACAGCTTTTATTGAAAGACACAGAACATAAACATCTGGGGGGTTTTCTTTCTCTCTCTCTCTCTTTTTTAATACAGATAAATGTGGTAATCTTCAAGGAAGAACTAAGACATATGGACCTAAGTAAAATAGAACAACAACAACAAAAACATAGGCATTTTTGTCAGACACTAGAGCCTTTTCATAAGTTGTGTAGATGAGCCCTTTTGTGATAACAATGTGAGTGAGTGAAACATTAGTCTAACTTGAGTTCCACAAGAGCAGGGACTCCTGTAACCTCAGCACCCAGGACAGTACCTGGTACAAATGGGAGCTCAATGACAGTTCAGAGAATTAATAGATATTCTTACAATTTTCCATTGAACCAGCTAGATGACAATCAGCAAAGCAAGTTTGCTCCTCTGGGACTTAGCTTCTTCACTCCTTTCTCTATCCTCTTCTCTTCACCTCCCCCATTGCACATTGTCCTATTCTCATTAAGTACCTTCACTATTTTTATGTCCTCCAATTTTTTGCTCTCTACTTTAGAGTGCGGATAGTCGGTATATATTGAGTGGATACATACAATATCTTTCTTCCATTGCCTGGCTTACTTCACTCAGCAATGGATCCTCCATATCTGACCACTTTCTATCAAATGCCAGGGTCTTGTTATTTTTTATGGCTGAGTAGTATTCCACAGAGTATATATACCACACTTTTCCAATCCATTCATCAGTTTGTGGACATTTAGGTTGGTTCCATGTCTTGGCAATCATGAATAATGCTGCAATAAACATTGAAGTGCAAGCACTTTTCCGACTGAGCATTCTCCTGTCTTTTGGGTAAATACCCAGAAGTGGGATTGCTGGATCAAATGGTAGTTCTATTTGTAGACCTTTGAGGAACCTCCATATTGTTTTCCACAGTGATTGAACTAGTTTATATTCCCACCAACAGTGTAGGAGGGTTCCCTTTTCCCCACATCTCTGCCAACACTTATCACTTTTTATATTCTTAATCTTTGCCATTCTGACAGGGGTTAGGTGGTATCTCATTGTGGTTTTTATCTGCATCTCCCTTATGATAAGGGATGTTGAGCATTTCCTCATATGCTTTTTGGCTGTTTGTATGTCTTCCTTAGAAAAAATTTTTTTCAGCTCATTTTCCCATCTTTTAATTGGGTTCATCAATAAAAATATTTTTTAAATTAACAGTACAAAATCAGATGAGTGGAAGCTACACTTACATACTTCTAAACTACTGGGTTGTTGGGAAAGTCATGATGCATTTTTGTAGAGAAGAACACAGAAAAAGACATCATGACTTTTTCAACAACCTAATATATATCAGCAGTTTTGAGTCTAGTCAATTCAACTCTCATAAAGTATTTTATATGATTTCCATCTCAAATTCACCACCTACTGTAACCAGCTCTTAAAAACTCATTGGTGTCTTTTTTTCTTTTTCTTTTTCTTTTTCTTTTTCAGTTTGCCTGAGAGCATGCACTCATCAGAGAGAGAGAGAGAGAGAGAGAGAATCCCACATGGGGGATGGTCACACAGCAATCTCTTGTCCTCCATCTCTCCCTCCTTTTGAGATTTCAGGCATGCATGCACACATGGCCAGTGTGTTTCCCTGGCTACTGAATCCAGGACTTGAACTGTACAGCTGGCCAGGTGGAATCCAGTTCTCATAAACACTAGAACACAGGCTGGCCAGCATTAGTGATTTTTCATTGGATTATTATTATTATTATTTTGCATAGTATGTTGAGAACAAATCTTTTTTATTTTATTTTATTTGTACTTCACATTCACTGTGTATCATTACAGCATACAAAATGAATTTTCCCAACATGAGTACCCGATATATTGGAGACATTGTAGGAGGAGGGGGGGGGGAATGAGAGAACAAATCTTAAAATCCCTTTGGGTTTCATCTCCTAAAGTTAGATGTACCTTAATACTTTTCTGTTTTCAGAATATCATGCACTTCAAAACTGTCCAACTAGTCCAAAGTTTTATGGTTTTGTCCGCCTCTCTCTGAATACATGCCACAGGCAAACTAGAAAAAGTTCATTCCTCTCAGCTGGTGATCACTCACACAAGATAAACAGTCAGGGAGCATTTTGCTGCCCAAGGCAAACTCTGACTGCGAGGACCAGCTGGTTTTATATAAAAATAAGCAAGGTAGAATGGGTGCACACTAGGCAGGTAGAGGTTTAAAGAAAATGAAAAGAAAAATAATGATAGCACGTTTAACTTAATCCTTTGGAAAACCATACAGATCTGAGCATCTATCTTGAGAAAATCTACACTGTACTACTTGAACATCTGCTATCCAGCGTAGGAGGGGAGTCAGTGCTCTGGTGGCATCACTCACGACATAATTCTTTTGACATACCCAGTTGCGCAGAGATCTGATGTGTCCAAACCATGTTAATTAAATGGCATGATGTTGTCATGGAAATCTTATCATGACACTGATAAAGAATGCATAGTTTAATTAGGGCCATGTTGTAGTGGTTCCTGTGGAGTCACATCTTCCCAGCAAATAAATGATTGCCTTCGTGTGAGTTAAACCACTCAGGTGTAGATGCCAATGTTGCCATCATGGTGAAAAAGATTCTATGCATTGAAATAATCATGCACTAAGCCAATCCCTGAGCTGGATTCTCAACATCACCTCTCCGGAAGCTCTTGATGGATGCAGAGATGCAGATACTACAAGGCGAGAGATTAAGTCACTGAGGAGTTGTGGGATTAGTGACTAAAGCTCATTATAAATACCGTATTGCTGTTATCCTCAACCTCATTCTCTTTTATCTCACTTACTTCACATCCTGTCTATACATTAGCGTTATGACAGTGATAGACCTGAGCCTCCTGTGTGTCTTTAGTCCACATCGTTGCTCAGCTCTATAACCTTAACTCTGGTCACATCAGAGGATCATTAAGGTTAAAAAGAAACCTGAGTATTGGCTAGTTTTTATTTATTTATTTATTTTATTTGCTATAAGGCACATGAGCCCTCCAGAGAAAGAGAGAGAAGAGAGACTAGGGGAATGGCTATGTCACTGTCCATTCTCCTCTAGGAATTTTGGGTATACAAACACACACACACACACACACACACACACACACACACACACACACACCTGGCATGTTTTTTGAGCTGTCAGATCTGGGACTCGAAACGCATGGCTGGCCATATGGGACCCAGCCACCTTCATCATTATTTTTCTTTTCATTTTCTTTAAACCTCTACCTGTCTAGTGTGCACCCATTCTACCTTGCTTATTTTTATATAAAACCAGCTGGTCCTCGCAGTCAGAGTTTGCCTTGGGCAGCAGAATGCTCCTTGACTGTTTATCTTGTGTGAGTGATCACCAGCTGAGAGGAATGAACTTTTTCTCAACATTTACCTACTTCTTCTTTTCTTTTTTCTTTTTCTTTTCCACAGGGCACTACTACACCACCAGCTGGCCCTCTTACTCATTTTTTTTTTTTAAGAGATTTTTGCTATAGGGCACATGCACTTGCCAGAAAGACCGAGAGAGACAAAGAGACAGAAAGCAAGAAATCACCCACCAAGGGGGATGGCCATGTCTCCTCTCAGGATCTTGGGCACGCACGCATACGCACCCAATGTGAGTTTATGCCACTGGGTCTGGGCCTCGAACCATGGTCAGCTACATGGGAGCCAGCAACATAGCCACTACACCATCTGCTGGTCCCTTATTGGTTGTTTTTAATGTGAGATTGTTTTTAATTAGCTAGTTCTGCATCCAGGTTTTTATAAACTGTGTATATTTTCCTTTACATAGCTAAATCCATCTCTGCAATTCTTTACATGAGGTTTTCCTTTCTACTAAGAAAAAAGCAAAAATACAAAAATGGTAAAGAATGAAGTAAAACTTTTCTATAACTCTACAATGTTAACATATTTTGGAGTACTTTCTTCCAAACATGTTTCTGTATATATGCA
>NW_006159816.1:3422925-3439528 GCF_000334495.1 Tupaia belangeri chinensis
TGTTATATTTAATCCCTGTTTTTGTCCAGTTCTACATAATTACCTATGCTTTCACTTGTTACATAGCGCACCCTTTATTTGTTGTGTAATATGTAATAATATAGGCTCAGTCTTCTGCTCTTAAGCATTTTAAATGTCTCCATCAATATGTTTGTGATGACACATAATATAATAAACATCTTCATTCATACAGCAATTTTAATTTTTTTCTTTTTTATTTCTCTTTTCTGAGTATGTTCTGGATTTTTAAACTCAGAACTCATATGACTCCCTAAATATTCACTCTGTTCAAATAAGTGGCAGCCTAGTTAATAACAGTTATCATTCATCTGCAGAGAGCTGTACTTGTAGAAAATTAAAAAGCTGATTAGGCCCCAAGTTTTCTTCAGTTAAGCATAATTTAACCAGAAATAATAGTAGTTAATGCCTTTAGGTGGTCTTAAGTAAAACCTAAGCACTAAATATTAAAAGTTAGTGCTACTGAACAGTTCTCCACATATTTTAGATAATGATTATGAGGACTCTTGAATTAATGAATAAGATCGGCTAGAACTTCATATTTAGCATGATAGAAAAATATGAAATAATGGTACAGTTCAAAATACAAGGATTTATTCTGTTATTTTCATTCCCCTCCAAAGAGAGAAAGAAAGGAAAAAAAATCCTATAAGGAGGAAAAAATAAGAAAGGGATCAGGTGGTGGCACAGTGGTAAGACATGACACTCTGCAAGTCTGACCCACATGGGAAGGTTCTGCGTTCACATGCAGACGCCACCCTGAGTGTTCTGGGCACAGAAGTACCCTTCCTCCAAGGCTGGCTGTGAGCAGGGGATGGGATCATGGCATCAAGAGCCTGCTGGGGTGCCTTTTCTCTCTCTTTTTCTCCCTTGTTCATGAAAAAATTATCTAAAACAGAGAAACAAAAAGACTGCTTACTTTTAGAGAAAAAGATTTTTACTTAAAATGATTTATAGTTATTTTATTAAAAATAAATCTTTTACATTTTATGCAAATCATTTTTGTCCCCTCCACCAGAGAAACAAAACAAAACAAAACAAAACAAAACAAAACAAAACAAAACAAAAATCTAATTCAACCCTGTAGCCTTAATGCTCTGGTTTTTATAAGAAGAGAGCTTTTCAGAGCACTGGATTTAAAGATTTGTAAACTTAGCAGTTTGTTTATGCTACCTTAATGTCAATGTCTTCATCTCTACTATGGCTATCATAAGAGATAAATGGAAAGTAGATTGTGTGGTGGTTAAGAATGCTGGACTCCCACATGGCCAACTGCGGTTCAAGTCCTGGACCTGGTGACTTGCTTTCTCACCTTCCCTCTTTCTCTCTCTCTCTTTCTCTCTCTCATTCTGTCCCTTTCTGGTCAAATTAAAATTAATTAATTAATTAAAGTTAAATAAAATAAGTTCTTTAAAAAGAAAGACCCCAGAAGAGTGTCTGATGCATAACTGGCTCTCAGTCAATATGACTCTTCTAGTTTTAGGGTGATAAGAGATGATTTCAAGAGATGAAGTTTTCAAGTAATTCCTTCCCTTGAATGAAAGTCATTGATTAAAACTGTACTCATAAATGAATAGTTACCATTTGAATTATTATTTTTTTTCCAATTAGCTGTACCAATTCAAACAGTAACTTAAAATTTTGGGACCAACAGTTGACATAATGACTGGGTCACTGGACTCCCAGGTAGTTGACCACTGTTCGAGTCCTGGACCTGGTGGCTTAAACTCACGCTGGGTGCATGTGCCTTCATGCCCAACATCTCAAGAGGAGAATGCAGGAGAAGGGATTGTGGCATGGCCATCCTCCCTGGAGGAGGTGGGGGGGGGTGATTTCTTGCTTTCTGTCTCTCTGTCTCTGTGTTTCTGGTGAGCACGTGCACCCTATAGCAAAAACCTCTCCAAAAGAAAAGAAAAAAAAGAAAATTTGCACAGCAATTTATGCTTTCAAATACCATCATGTTTAGTTGGTTTGATCATACAGCCAGTATCATGAAGTTCATGAATGCTTATGAATATTGAACCTGACATAAAACAACTAACTTTTACTAAAGACAGAATTAAAAGTTATCTGGGAGGCTCTGTAACTTAGTTATTAAGAAAGCCAAATCTCATATAGCCTACTGTGTGGTTAGGATCTCAGCCTTGGTAGCTTGAAAAACATGCTGGATGTGTCCAAATAAGTGTTGTGCCCCAAATCCCCCAAAAATGCAGAAATGAAGAAGAGATTGTGGTCATACTCTATCGGAGGATACTTTCTCCCTCTCCCTTGCTCTGTCTCTCTCTTGCTGAAGAGCCTACATTCTCCTGGCAAAAAACAAAAGCAAAACAAAACAAAAACTTTTTTCTCTCAGTTTAGTCTTTTAACTGCCAAGTAATCAACAAGTAAGTAGAGAATTGGAAAATTAAAACTGAAATGATAGATTATCTAAAAGTTAACAGAAAGGAACCAGCAGTTAGCGTAATGGCTATGTGACTGGACTCCCACATAGTCGACCGCGGTTCGTATCCTGGACCCGGGGGCTTAAAACTCACACCGGGCATGTGTGCGTGCGTGCCCAGGATCCCGAGAGGAGAATGGAGGAGAAGGGATTGCGGCATGACCATCTGCCCTGGGGGGGTGATTTCTCGATTTCTGTCTCTATGTCTCTCTTTGTCTGGTGAGCGCACGCGCCCTATAGTGAAACCCTCTCAAAAAAAAAAAAAAAAACCAGAAAGGAAAATATCAAAGTCTTATCACACTGTGCTCCTAAACGATTTTTAGTATTTAAAAACGAAAAGTAAAATAAATGAGCCATGTGTAAATCTTAAAAGCTAAAAATAATGCATTAACATTAATCAAAAGAAGTTAGGAGGCAAATAATAAATACAAAAGCAAATATTAGTGGAATAGA
Organism: Tupaia belangeri chinensis; assembly: GCF_000334495.1. NCBI lineage: Eukaryota > Metazoa > Chordata > Mammalia > Scandentia > Tupaiidae > Tupaia > Tupaia belangeri. The sequence goes on from NW_006159816.1 coordinate 3,425,837, forward strand.
AGAATACAAGAGAAAATGAAGCAAGTAGTAAAAAAATAGCTATTTTTTTTTTGAAAGGGAGGAATTTACTCAAAATAGAAATCTGTGGTCAACCTGGTGAAGGAAAAACTTAAAGGTACAAATTGAAAACATCTAACTCTACCTAACTTTCCAAAATAACCCTACCGCTATTCAAACTGTGTAGACAGAGTGAGTAGTGTCAGTTTTCTAATTCCTTTTTTTGAAATGCACCTATATTTAATATCAGGCACCTGGTAAAGATGTATTAGTTTGAAACAAAACACCATAGACTGAGTGGCTTAACAGAAATTTATTCTCTCACAGTTCTGGAGACTAGAAGTCTAAAACAAAACAAACAAAAACATTGTCAATAAACTAAGATACAGAGTCTTTGAGAAAGTCCCTCTGGGTTTGTGAATTATTTATACCAGCTATTTATCATTTCAAAATATTTATTCAGAGGAATTGGCTATCTTTTCTGCCTTCAATTTCATGGGTGAACCAGTGATAGGCAAAACTTTTCTCTGCACCATACCTTTTCCCACTGGTTACCTTTCTCATGTCCTTGAATGCAGTTGATTGCTAACTGAGATCTGAAATTACTGTCATTCCTCCAATAATGAGTACCTGCTGCACTAATAACGAATACATAACGTACACCTGTTTGAATATGCTGTCTCTCTATGTGATGACTTTTATTTCAAAGCCAAATCATCATGGCCTTAATACCAAATGATATGATGGCTTTTATTCTTTTAAATGAGGATTTTAAAAAAGAAACATTTTAAATAGCAATTGAATGCAACATGTGAGTTTCAGAATACCACGTAACTTAAGAGACAATATGACAATCTATGACCAAGTTCATGTACAAATTGACAGCTACAGCCATGAGTGATGCCATGTGGGTTAACTATACTAAGATGTAATGAATTATGGTTGCGTCTGGATTGAAAGCTATGAAAATGTGGAAAAGGTGCGGTCTTAGAATCTATTATGTAATATGGTAATAACTTACAGTGTTAACTGTCTTCATGCTAGTTGGGATACCACAGTGAATAGAGCAATGGGTCTCAAAATATAGAGCGAGGATAAATAGCAGTAACATCATCACCTGGTGTATTAGTCAGAGAGTCAGAAAAAGTAGATATATACAAAGATAGATTTATGAGAGCAGATTTACTAGGGGAATTGGCGTTGTAACTATGGAGGCTGAGAAGTCTCGCAATAAGCTCTCTGCAGGCTGGAGAACCAGGGAAGACAGTATCATGACTTATTTCAAGTCCAAAGGCCTCAGATCAGGTAAGCCAATGGAGTAACTCTCAGTGTGAGCCCAAAGGCCTGGGAGTCCAGGAGATGGCTGATACAAGTCCCCAAGTCCCAAAGCCAGAGAATCTGGACTTGTGATGTCCAAGAGTAGGAGAAAAATGGGATTCAGCTCTAGGAAAGAGAACAAGCTAATTCACTCTTCCTCTTCCTTCTCGTTTTATCTGGACCTCAGTTTATTGGTTCTTCCCCACTCAGTCAACCATCTTACATGCCTGTCTTTTCCAGAATATACCCTCACGAACATACCCCAAACCAAAGTCCTACTAGCCATGAAGGTATCCCTTAATACAGTCAAGTGGACATCTAAAATTAATCATCACACTGGAAACTAATTATAAATGCAGATGCTTGGGCTCTACTGCAGAGGACTGAACTGGAAATTCAGGATACAGCCTGTCAGCCTTTTGTAACAAGCCCTTCAGGGGACTGTGATAAATACTCAAGTGGGAAAATCACTTGATTAAAATGAATGGGGAGTCATGGACAGGACAAAAAACCCTACACTTTTAAAAACAAAACCTTCTTAATTTAAACATACACACACCCCTCTACTAATTGGTATTTGACTTACCCAATGTAAGAATTTATGTCATCCTTTAGAGTGCTACATTTATACATAGGCCTTCAAAAAACTATGGGTAATGAAGAAACTATGTGTGGATTTTAATTCTTTTGTTGCACCAAAATAAACTCATACTTTAATTATAATTTTTCCATGAAATTTTGGAAGTCCTCTTGTAAATATATGTGGAATGCAAAAGGTCTATACGCTATAATGGCACAAAACAGACATTGGTCTGTTATGTCATTATTATCCTTAGCCATCTTGCCCCCTTTGTTGCTTTTACTATGAATTGTCCTAGCTTCATAGTCTCCTCACATCTTCCCCATATCACCTAGGTTCATTTCCTTTTAATGTGTTTCTCAGACTGTCTCCTTTACTTTCTCTCTTTGTTTTACTTAATTTGCTGTAGGGCACACACATTCATCAGAGAAAGACAAAGATAAAAAGAGAGAGAGAGAGAGAGAGGAAGTGAGAAAGCACCGGAGATAGAAAGCAAGAGAGAGGATATGAGAAAGTACCCCCTAAAGGCGAGGTCATGCTATATCCCCTTCTTCTTTCTTCTTGGGATTTTGGGTATGTGCCCATACAATCCTTGCGTGTTTTTTAAGATGCTAGATCTGGGGCTCGAACTGCACAGTCAGCCATATGGGATTCAGTCACCTTAACCCTCACACTATTGACTGACCCTACCTTTTCTTTTTTTTTTTAAACTTTTTAGCCTCATTTTAACCAAAATGAAAGTAGCTACCTATGTAAAAAGTTCAGTCCCCCAAATTAAGGAATGGAAAAATGCAGAAACATGAACAAATACCTGTAAAACTGCACTGTTTGTACTTTGGGAAGAAAGTAGAATTGAACTATTGCCCTCTATCATTATAATATGTAAAAGGTAGTATCTGTAGAAGAATAACAACAGTTGCTAAAATGTATAACGCTTGGACATGTCCATTTATTTTCTATTTTATGAATAGAAAATGTAGTCTCAGAAATCACTTCCAACTCATTGATTATAATGCTAGCCGCCATGCCATGTATTCTTCCTTTGGGCCCAGATATATTTTCTTTTTAAAATTGTTAATACACATAGTAGAAAAATAAAAAGAGACAAGATCTTCCTTTGTTACATGTTCATTGTAATATCCTTATTGCTCTAAAACTATAAGGCTCTCAATCAACAGATGTCGTAATGGCTATGTCACTGAACTTCTCCATAGTCGACCAGGGTTCGAGTCCCAGAATGGTGACTTAAAACTCACATTGTGAGTGTGCATCCCTAAAATACTGAGAGGAGAATGGAAGAAAAGGGATTGTGGTGTGGCCATCCCCTCTGAGGGCTGTTTTCTCGCTCTTTGTCTCTTTTTATCCCTCCAATGAGCGCATGTACCCTATAGCAAAGAAAATCTCCCTAAGAAAACAATAAAACGAAAATGTTAAGGCTCAGTCATCTCTCAGGAGACATCTATTTTAGAAATAATTAACTTCATATTGGAGTCAAACAACCAATTGTGAAACTGAAATCTCATTAGCGGTTCAAGCCCATGACACCAAATAATAAATATATTTGCACTTTTGATCCTCGATAAGTGACATAAGTTAAATATTCAATCTTCCTTAAAAACATATATAAGTTACAGAGTTACATTAATAGCAGAATTTCTTTCTGTTTTTGAAAAGTATGTTTTACTTTATTGTTCAGTGAGAAAAGACGAGAGCAACAGGGACTCCCAAACAGGGTCTTTATACCAGCTTCAGTCAGCCCAGATCTATGGCACACATGTGCCCACCATGAACAGGGGAAGCTCGGGGCATGAACCTGAGCTTCACCATGGGTCTAGGAAAACCAAGTGTTGTGTTTCTATTGTGTCACCATTGCCAGCCCTTCTGTGAGTTTACAGTGAACTATATTTTAAATTCTTAAGGGAAAAAACATTGAGGGAAGAATGAGGGTGATTACATTTTAAAAATATGATTTATAGACCTATTTGTGTAAGTTTAAACTTTTATTCTTTGTGAATTGAGTAGAAAATATTACTTGAAATTTTAAAGAAATGGCATGATCAATTCAGAATTTACATCTCAAACTCCAGTGAAGTAATCTACTTTTCCATAATTTTTTTTGGCTTGGGAGACTGAGGAGGCAACATCTACTGACAGTCACTGTATTGTTTGTAAGTTTCAAATGAGGTACACAGTGAGAGTGGAGTCCGGCCAGTACTCTAGCAGGGCTTAGCATACAAGGAGGAGTTTGTGAGGGCTCACACTCAATCTGTATAACACTTGTGGCAGGTTAAAGTACTTCTCAGCTCTTGATACAGTTATACAGAAATTACAGACTGACTGCATTTACTAGTGTTAAGAAACATGCTTCTAGGTAAGTAACAACTTGAAAATGGTAGGTTTATTCTAAAGTGATAGGAAATATCTATCTATATAGGTGTATTCAGCTTTAGTTATAATTTTGCAGAGTTACATAGACTACAGATACCATATATTTCTGGACAATGCTATGGTTAGTAGTATTTGTCCTACTAGGTTTCTAGGTGACAAAGTTTGGCAGTTTAGAACAGTCTTGGGAATGTGTATGTAAGTTAAACACATGGTCATAATTAGCATTTAACTATCCTCTTTTCTCACCATTGTGATGACCATTACATTTTGAGGTATAATCAGTAGTTATTATAGACGATGGAGGCTTCATATCTTTATGATATGCTAACAAGACTTCTTTTAAAGATATGGTGGGCTTTTATTGGTGGTTAAAATGCTTTGATATGTTTTCTAAAAAGAGCTGATTCTACATGGTTATTTTATTCTGATTAAAAATAAATAAAAATGCCTAGATTGTTAGCTTAGAATTCGTTTTGGGCAATGAAACGTTGAAAAGGTAAACAGTTTATATGCTGCGTATTTTTGTAATATTCACAATTACACCTTACACAACCAAAATAATTTAAAATATAGTGTTTGCTTTCATTAGTCTTTATAGAACCTGTACAAATCTTTCAAAGATTTGATATAAGAAGCTTTCTCACTTTATAAAGTAACATAATTCAATAAGAATTTCATTGGAAGCTACATAAACATTTTTCAAATACTTCATTGATAAAATGCTTCATTTACTCTCAAGTTAATATTGTGAAACACTGAATTCTGTGGCATGGATTATTTATCTGGAAAATAAACATTTTCCTACTGGAATATGTCGGTAAGTACACAATGTGTTGAGGAATTTTTAATTAATAAAGGCTAGCCAGCATCTGAAATCTGCAGGAAATTAGGTGAAAACATCTTTTATTATAAAAGTTGTACTTTGATTAGTTTTGTCTCACATGTAAGAACAATTTCGGTCTTTATTATGAAATTATTAAAAATGTCACTATTTATAGATATGTGATCATCCTTTTGGGATATAATAAACACTACATTAGTAGTTTAAATTACATTTTACTTTTTTGTCAATGTGTTTAAATAACTTAAATAGTATGCCAATCTGTTCAGAGAAAGCCTATAATTGATCTTGTATTTTGGGATCAAGTTTTGCTATAATGTTAAGACTACTCTGCTTGGTAAGGGTGTATTGTAGTGAAGCAGGGTTTTTGGTCCCAACTCCCTGACACTGTTCCTTACCATTAGGTTACTTTCTCTATGTTGTGATTTCTTAAAGTTTTACTCTATTTTGCTACTTCATTTCTGCCCTGTTAATTTCTATTATCCTGTGATGTTAGAGACACTAGATAGAGGGGGATTTTAAAAAGTATGTAGAAAGATGGAATGAAAATGCAATTCTATTTTGGTGTTAAAAACTTTGAAATTTATTAATGGCTTTTGAATACACCCATTCTCTGTTAAAATTTTTGAAGACTCTCCCTCCTATGCATGTATAAAATACGCTGGAAATTTTAAGCAAGGGTTATTATCCTTTTATATGGGAGCCCTCTGCAGGCTGTAAGGTTCATGTCATTGCTGGGAAGGGAACCAGCCAGGTGGATAATTTAGGAGAATGACCTTGGCCTCCAGAAAGTATGCCTATGCTTACGTGAAGTAGCCAACTTATATTTAGCATTTAGCAGGACCTTGGCACATACATATGTTTTGTGATCCAGAAAGTTGGAAAGTTCTGACAGTACCCACCTTGAAGATACTTATTAAGAAAAGTGATTCTTTGGCTGAAATCATCTGCACAGTGGGTGCAAAATCACACAGGCATAAATCTCAAAATATTTTCACACCTTGCCCGTAATATTTCCACGTGTCCAAGATTGCCTCCATTCAATTGAACATGAAAACTCTACAGGCTGATATTTTCCATCATTTCCCTGTGGCTGAGGTGGCAAAACATGAGCGTGAGATAATGGGAGCTTGAATCCTTTCTCCTCTGCATCCACATGGTTTCAGGAACATACCCTGTGCGTTTGCACTCATTTCCTCTGCAAATGAGGATGCAAATGATAGAGATCACTGCAAGTATTACGTCTGTACTATTTACAGAGTCAAGTATAGGCTTCAGCTTTTAGTTAGTAGCCAATACATGGTAGACAGTGGTGTTGTCTTATAAATTATCAACTGTCGATTGCTGTTTGGACTCACCATAGTTTCTAGGATCGACTGAAGCCAGGTAGGTTTTATGAAGTTATTTACTTCAGCATTCCAATAAGATGAATGGATTATTTTCTTGTGTGGATTTAGAGTGAACCAGAGTTAACTCTAAATTATAGTTGTGAGCTGTAATTACTCTGATGGTTAAGACCATTTTGGCCTCTGGGAATAAAAAGTTATATTTTACAGTTCATGTGAAAGAGGTATTTGTGAATTTGACTCTGTCTTCTATTCATACCTCGGTTAAAATGAGCCGTGGTGTTGAGCAGTTTCTTTGGAATGGTACATAAACTTACTTATTCTTGGCCATGAAGCAGTTGAGAATATGTAAACAGGCCTGAAAGGAACCAAACAGCAAATTCTTCAGAGGCAGGAAACCTAATATTTACACAATAATCAATAGGGTGGTGGTCATTAAGCTGGCTTATGACTAAGTTTTTCACGTTCATCATGAAAGAGAGCTAGCATCTTTTCTTAAAGGAGTTATGTTAACATGTGCAACAGACTAGAGAACTAGCACGGTTGTACTGCAAGCATTTTGACACCAGAGGCTCTGTGTTCTCCCCCCTGCTTCAGTGAAGAGTGTCCTCATAATTCTCCTTCTTGCCTCTATCAAACTGGCTTTCTGATCTTCTATTCATAAGAAGATAAACAACTCATATGGTTTGTCAACATTTCCTATGTATTTGTACTTCAACACACTGAAAAACTTTAGGTTGAAAATGTAAATGTAAGTGAACGGAATAAAGGGGGAAAAGACAGAAGCAAAACGTTCAAGGGACACAAAAATAGAAAATAATCTATTTATTTTGCATGATGATATATCTTTGACTGAACTAATATGCAGTGTATTCATGCTGGGGAAATCCATTTTGCATGCTGTAATAACATACAGTAATTGAATGTATAAGAAAATAAAATATATAAAAAATGTAAAAGTCTAAAAATTATATAACTTAATTTCATGTGACTATAATCAATAGCCAGTAGGTTGAGAGGTTTTGGAGAAACAAAGAGGTCTATCCTGTGGGTCACACATTCTCATTGCCCCCAACGGCTAAACATTCATTCTAGGGAGCAAAAAACATATTCTTCATATGATAAAGTGCAGGTATATGTAAAACACATAAATAGACATAAAGAATATGTACAGCATTAAAATTTCAAGGGATGCAAGTAACAAAAATCTGTCTGAGAAGCCCCCTTAGTGCGGTGATGTTGGGAAAAAAAAAAAAAGAGGCTCTCTGTGAGTACTCTGTGAGCCTATTAAGCACTCTGTGAGCCTGCAGAATACGAATTTTAACTAAATTGTTTCCAAATGCTTTTAGTATAAATATACCTGATTTAGTACCTATATTTGAAATCAGTATTTATTCTAGTAAATCAAATATAATCATGTGTTGTGTCATTATTCTGTTTAGCTGTTAGAAGAAATAAAGAGGAAAGAGAACAACGTGTGTTTGGATGTGAATTCCAACTCTAGCTCTTATTTTCTTTATACCCTCTGGCAAATCTCTTAACCTCGTTAAGCCTGTTTCCTTGTTTTTAATTTACAAGGGGATCATCATGTCTACCTGGTAGAATTCTAGTATTATAAAGATATAATATACATAGAAACTTGCCTGGTGTGTGAAAAATGCGTGCCAATTAGTAGCTATACTTTCACATGTTGTGCCTTTTTATATCAACCACTGTCTTTACAATTATTAAGGAAACATAAATTTATATGGAAGATAGAAGTATTACTGTCCATGAAGGACAGCAGTCCCTCTAGGACAAAGGTTAATGCTATCCATGAAAGGAAAATTTTCTAGCATTTCTTTAACTAGTAACCATATTTACTGACATCAATCAAAAACAGAATAAACGTAAAGGAAACTTTTAAGATGTCTAGATCCACCGTTAAATATATTAACTAATGTATGTTAAATACATTAACGTTGTATTTAAATACAATATACGCTAAATACAATGGTAAATACAGAACGATTCATTGCCCTGATAGTCTGAATGAAATAGGTTTCTTTAAATACTACATTGCACTTTGCTTTAAAGCCATTGTTTTGTTTCCCCTAATACTACAAGATATCAGTACCAGTTGAAATTCATGTCTATTTGTGATATCACTTTTACCTAGAATGTTATCATTTCTGTATTTTATTTTATTTTTTTAGAGGAATTTTTGCTATACGGTGCATGTGCTTGCTGGAGATACAGAGACAGACAGAGAGAGAGAAAGTGAGACCCCCCCCCCCGGGGGAATGACCACACCTTAATCCCTTCTCCATTCTTTTATTGGACTTTGGGCATGCATGCTCATGCACCTGATACGAGTTTCAAGCTGCCGGATCCAAGACTCGAACTGCTATAGGCCCTGTGGGAGTCCAGCACCACAACCACTATGGCACTTGCTGGCCCTGTGTTATCATTTCTTTATGTCATAGAGATGATACTTGCTGTCAGTTCACTAACATGCATGAAATTTTATGTCAGGGAGCTAATTAGAAGGAAATAGTACTCCAAACATGAGAATTCATGCAGATCTGGGTCAATTTCAGTATTGATGCAGTTATGAAGAATACTTTGTTTTCTTAAAGGGCTATTGATAAGTTACCTATCCCTTTTTCCTCCAAGTACTTTTCTACCTTTTTTTAAAAAAAAAAAAAAAATACTCCTAAAACTCTAACCTGCCAACATCATTTCCATATTGTTTTGCTTTCTTCTACTCTATTAGATTAATACCTCTACAGATGAGGGAACCAGCAGTTAGCGTAATGGCTATGTCACTGGACTCCCACAAAGTCAACCGCGGTTCGCGTCCCGGACCCGGTGGCTTAAAATTCACGTTGGGTGCGTGTGCGTGCATGCCCAAGATCCCAAGAGGAGAATGGAGGAGAAGGGATTGCGGCGTGATCATCCCCTCTGGGGGGTGATTTCTCGCTTTCTGTCTCTATGTCTCTCTCTGTCTGGCGAGCGCATGTGCCCTATAGCGATAACATCTCCCCCCCCCAAAAAAAATACCTCTACAGATGAAAATCCAGTGGAAAAGAAGAGCTTTAATTGTCAGCATTGTGAGTGGCACAATAGAATAACTGAGTAGCTCTGATATGCCTAATATATTCCCCCTTGCCTTTTCAGCTTATCTTCTTTTTTTTGGTAATTTAGCTCCTTAACAATGTTTCTACTTTTCTGTGATAGAAGTTACTTAATAACTTTATAATTACTGGCAGTAGAAAACACAGGCATTTAAAAAGCCGAGTTAAAAGAATGCAACACATTTATACAGCCAAAAGGAATGGAATTCAAAAGTACCAATGGTAACAATTATTCAAGACTCTTCCTAGCGTTTCAGGGAGCTGAGAGAATAGTTTCCCAGGATAGGCTAACATCACATTTCAGAAGCATTTGAGACCCAAAGAGCTTCATTTGGAATAAAACATATTGGCTAAGATGCTTTCTGTCTCTGCAGTCATACTCCAAGAGGACTATGGAAGAAATTTTGACTATAAAAGGCCACTAGGCTGAAAGTTTGGGTTAAGAATGCATGTATACTGGGCTGGCTCTGTGGTACAGTGGTAATGCACAGTGTGGAAGAGGCTGGATTCCCCATGGCAACAGCAGTTGAGATCTTCCGTTCGGTCAGCCTAAAACAGGTCAGGCACATGTGTGAGTGTGTGAGTGTGTAAGGTCCAATGGGTGAGAGGAATGGAGGAAGGGGTTCCTGGCATGACTGGACTCTGTGGACAATGCTCATTTCCCCTCATCCTTTTCTTTCTCACTCTCAGTTGTGTGTACACAGGCTCTGTCACACATTGTTTTTTAAGAATATTTGCTTACTAAATGACAATCTGGGCATTCTGGTGCACAATAGCAATTCTTTAGTCCATGCAAAATTGTTTCAAGTCTGCTTACTGCCTTCCAGTGGACGAATATGAGTTTTCAAAATATTGGATTGTTGGCAAAGTCATGATGCATTTTTGCATAGAGAAACAGAAAAATACATCATGACTTTTCTGGTGACTCAATAATAGGAGGCAAATGTTTTAACAGAAATGATGGGACTTTAAAATAGAGTTCAGTGAAATAAGCAAATAAACAGTGAAATAACTTTTCCAATCCTGGAAATCTAAAAGTGTCACCTCTAAGCTGTAAGAATGATCTTCAAATACTTGCACTTGGAACCACAGCATCATGAATAATTAACATGGATTTTTGTTCCTCTTTAGTCAAGATAGGCAAAATAACTTAATCAATATTTCTTATATAGAAAAGTTGGAATTAGAACACAGTCTCCTGTTTATCCTATTACTTTCCTTTTCTCTGTAGGATGGACAAGAGCCCTAGTCTGAGTGACGGACTTCTGTCCCCTGTGGTGGAAAGTCCTGAAATGCCTCTTCCTCTGTCCTTTAATTCTATGTGTCCCTCTGTCACCAAAGCCCAGGTCCTCCCTGTTCTGTAATCTTCTCAGAAATTAATTGGGCGAGGTCCATGACCTGTCTCTGTTAGAACTGATTTTGCTCTGCTTGCCCTTGCTTGTTTCTGTTTCTTTCTATGGAAATATTTCAGGATAATTTGGAGACATGTGGCCAATTATTTTCCATTCCTTTACAAAGATTAAAGTGGTCTTGGCTAATGATGTGCACTGACCAACCTGAATTTGCTCACTGACTGGGTTGAAGGAGAGAACACTTACCACCACTGGTCCCATACTAACTTTTATTTGTTTGTTTTCCTTTACAATCCTTTTAGCTGGTAGGAGGTAGTAATTTCATTTGATAATTAGTTTGTCCATGCATTTCTTTTTTTTTTGAGAGATTTTCACTATAGGGCACGTGCGCTCGCCAGACAGACAGAGAGAGACACAGAAAGCGAGAAATCACTGCCCAGGGGGGATGGTCATGCCGCAATCCCTTCTCCTCCATTCTCTTCTCAGGATCTTGGGCACGCATGCACACGTACCTGGCATGAGTTTTAAGCCACCGGGTCCGGGACGCAAACCGCGGTCGACTACGTGGGAGTCCAGCAACATAGCCATTACGCTAACTGCTGGTTCCCATATCCCTGCATTGGTTTTAAGTCTCGTATAAAATAACGGAGGTTGACTCTGTTCATTGGTGTGTCAGTCAGAGTTTTGGCTGAATACCAAAGGCATAATCAGCTCAGATTTTCAATGAGAATTTACTAAGGGTCCTATCAACAGAGATGCAGACAGGGTTCGCAGAGTCAACAGCAAGTATTGAGGTACCTATCGATCAACCACAAGCAACCCTAGAACTGAAAGTGAAGAGGAGGTAATGGAAGTGTTTTTCTTTATCGAAAGCTGAAACTGGAGGTGAGAAACAGCTGCTGTCATAGAGATACCACTCCCAGAGATTAGGCAAAGAGGGACATCAAAAAGAATATTTTAGCTTGTTCAGCTGATGGTGCCTCTAACTGACTGAATCAGACATGACGCCACAAGTAACGAAATGCAGAGAAGTAATGGACCCTCGCACTTAAACCTCTCATCTCACACCCAGAATAAAGAGAGGAGTAAAAAGAATCTGGGAGCAGAGAACAACCAATACTCATCCAGACATTTTCCCCATCCAGGATTTAATTTGCACAATAATTGATGGAAGTTTTCCTTGAGAGCACCATATCCTTCTCTGGCTTCCTTAATGTGCTAGACATACTTGGGTTGTTAAAAATGTCATATTTTAACTCAGGATACTGAATACACATGTTAATTGTGCTGTGCAGCAATAGTTTCCGGGGTCTCATGAGGGAAATCTGTTGGTTCCTAAAAGAAATGGCCCCAATATGTGGTTTGCATTGTGACATACTTTTTTCTTTCTTTTCAAAGGCCAACTGATATCCTATAGCATTAGCTGGCACACACCATAGTTATCCATGGACCTGGCTACAATAGCTCTATTTCCTCCCAGTTCTGAATTCAACGGTTTTCGTTCTTCTATGCATTTAAGAAAAAGACACCATTACTGCAGTTAATCACTCAACACATTTATTGAGCATTTATTATAGGGTAGTTATCATATTAGGTAGGCCTTAAGACTATCAAGGAGAACAAAGTAGAAGTCTCCTGTTCAGAAATATTTATGACTCTCTCCTCTCTCTCTCTCTCTAATTTTAAACCAATGTTTTGAGATCTCAGGGACTATCTTAAGAATCTTTTTTTTTTTTTTTGAGAGGTTTTCGCTATAGGGCGTGTGTGCTTACCAGACAGACAGAGAGAGACATAGAGACAGAAAGCAAGAAATCACCCCCCAGAGGGGATGGTCACGCCACAATCCCTTCTCCTCCATTCTCCTCTCAGGATCTTGGGCACGCACGCACACGCGCCTGGCGTGAGTTTTAAGCCACCGGGTCTGGGACATGAACTGCGGTCAACTACGTGGGAGTCCAGCGACATAGTCATTATGCTAACTGCTGGTTCCCAAGAATCTTTTATTTTTTGATTTTTTTTTCTCTTGGGGAGAAGGGAGAGGAAGGATAGTATATTATCTGGTGCTTTGCTCCATTCTGAACAGTGGAGTTTACCTAATAAATAGGTGAAGTATTTACAAATTCATTTCTTCAAAAAATAATTTCTGAGCATCTGCTGTGGTCTAGTTTATGGAGGGATGAAGAGGTTAAGATACCTTAGCACTGCTGCCATGGCTCATCTGGCTGGGAAGCAGATACACAAGTAACTGCAGCTAAGAGCCATGGGACTTAGCAAACGATCCCATTGTTTTGGAGGAGAGCAGTTCTGAGAGTTGCAGTCATAACCGTAACACCCAATTTCCTGGCTGCTCAGGCAAGCAGTTTAAAGCCTCGCTGTTAGTAATGTGTGCTTTTATTTAATAGGAGTCCCGTAAGTACTCACTTAGAAAAGCAGAGTTTCCCAGAATCCATTGGCACAAACTGTTCAGCTCTTTGAAATACACATGAAACAGTTCCAAGCACAGTGTTAACACTGTTTGGGACAAACTACGTGACTCAGAAGTAGGGGCATCAGTAGGAACTGGCTTGAGAAATCATTGCACGTGTACTTTATTCTAATACTGTAGTCCTACATGCAGAAATATACTCTCTGAAATTGTGGGGGAAAAAATGAACCAAGCAATCATGAAAATCCTAATGGTAGGTAGCACTAATTATACATATATATCCATATATATATATATGTATATATATGGATATATATATATATATATCTC
>NW_006159816.1:3439635-3449235 GCF_000334495.1 Tupaia belangeri chinensis
CACACACACACACACACACACACACACACACACGCCCAGCATGAGTTTAAGCCACCGAGTCCGGGACTCAAACCGGGGTCGACTACATGGAAGTCCAACAACATAGCCATTACACCAACAGGTGGTCCCACATTAATTATATATCTTAAAGATTGTAACTATGGACTCTTTAAAATTTTGCCAGAGTGCACACATGCTCCCTGGAGAGAGAGAGAAACACCACTCATGGGGAAAGGTCACGCTGCAATCCCTTCTCCTCCATTTCTCTCTCAGGATTTTGGGCACCATGCACGTGCAACAGGTGTATTTCTCAAGCAGCTGGTCTGGAATTAGAACAATGCAGTTGATCATGTGGGATCCAGCCATCTTTTTTTTTTTTTTTTTGAGAGGTTTTTGCTGTAGGGTGCGTGTGCTCACCAGAAGGACAGAGAGAGACAGAGAGCAGAGAGATAGAAAGCTAGAAATCACCCCCAGGGGGGATGGCCATGCCGCAATCTCTTCCCCTCCATTCTCCTCTCGGGATCTTGGGCACACACACACATGTACCCGGAGTGAGTTTAAGCCACCGGGTCCGGGACTCGAACCACAGTCAGCTACATGGGAGTTCAGCGACATAGCCATTATGCTAACTGCTGGTCCCTAGGATCCAGTCATCTTAACCACCAGGCCATGGTCTGGCCTGTACTTTTTGTAGCTAAGTAGAAGGGCATAGATCTCACCATGTTTCCAAATCTGTACCTTAAAATTCTCTAGGTCAGAATTTTCTGATTCATTGACATATTGAAAAGCAAGCTCAACAGTTCTGGTTTTTTTGTTGTTGTTGTTTCTGTTTCTCTCTCTCTCTCTTTTTCTTTTTATTTTTCTTTTTTTTTTTATGATGGAGAGCACATGAGAGAAAGAGAAAGACCCTTGACAGGTCTCATCATGTAATAATCCTCTTTTTCCATTCCTTCAGTCCATCAGGATCTTAGGCATACACACAAACATGGAGGATGACTGGGCAATAAATCAAAACCAGTCATTGACTATGAAGTTTCCAGCACTATAGTTCAGAATGTTACCAACAATAAAATACACAAATGTGAGCTACTGATACTGTGTGTGCTATCTAGGCTTTAGGACTTTTTCTTCTTAACAGAAGAAAGGTGGGAGAGAGAGGGAGAGAGAGAGAATTAGGGGAGAAGTATTTTTTTTGCTTTCACTATAGGGTGCAGTGCGCTTGCCAGCAAGACAGAGACAGAGAGATAGAAAGCGAGAAATCATCCCCAAGGGGGGATGGCCATGCCACAATCCCTTCTCTCCTCCATTCTCCTCTTGGGATCTTGGGCATGTACGCACATGCACCTGGCATGAATTTAAGCTGCCGGGTCCGGGAGTTGAACTGTGGTCAACTACATGGGAGTCCAGCAACATAGCCATTACACTAACTGCCAGTCCCAAGGGAGAAGTATTTTTGATAGGGTCTCTCCATGTCATGATCCATCTCCTCCACCTTCCCAATTAGAGGATTATAGGCATTTGCTAGTGCACCCAGCCCATTTAGGGTGGTTCAGGAGTTGAACCCAGGGCACGCATGTGGCCTCAGTCTCATGTAGTAACTCTCTGTTGTTTGTGTCAGTGTAACTAGGCCAAAAACATCATTTCTTAATCTAACTGAGACTAAAAATCTTCTCTAGTGGTACAGTTTTGGCATGACCAATGAGGCTCTTTCTATTTTTTTCTGAGTGATAGGAATGCTTGGATGGAATAAAAGTTTTTTTTTTTTCTTTCCTCTCCTTTATTTTTGGAAGAAAAGAAGTTTTTCCTGGTAAAGAAAAACTAGTAGCCATTTTCCACTAGTAAGACAATCTTTTCTAGCTTCAGTATGTTTATACCAATTGGGTTTACACCATAGTTCCAACTTTGTTAACACCAGTTCATGCATATAGTTCCATGCCAATGGTTTAGCACGCAAAGACCAAGAAGGTCTGTACAAGGCAACATTCAGATTCTCCTTTTTCTTCCTGTATTGATACATATTTGGTATTCTCATAAAAAAGTCTCAGGGACTTCTTACTGGAATTTTGTTTAAAGGTTTTTTTTTCCCTTATTTTTCATTTTTGATAAAAGAAGCAGTGTGTTTATTATATTAGCTATGTTTTAAAGCATTATGCTGAAGGTGTTTTGTCTCCAGACTCTTTTTTAAGTGAAGAACCTCTATATGTAAAATAACATGTCTGGTTATTAATCTTATAAAGCACAATACAACAAATATCTATTTCCCCATATCTCTCTTGTGTAAAATTTGTTCCTAGGGTGTATGTGCTCTCTAGAGAGAGACAGGAACAGAGAGAGAGAAAGTGAGAAATCACCCCCTGGGGGGATGGCCATATCGCAATCCCTTCTCCTCCACTGTCCTCTTGGGGTTCTTGGGATGCCCAAACATGTGCCTGGTGTGATTCCCAAGCCTCTGGATTTGGGTCTTATACCACAGTGAGCCATGTGGGAGTCCAGCTCCCTAACCACCACACCACCCTCTGGACCCATTTTGGACACTTTTAGTACCTGTGTATTTGTTGATCAACTTTTTTTTTTTCTTTTCATTTCTTTTTACCTTAGTTTAACCTCTTGGCAGATTATCATTGTTCTGCAATTTAAATTTCATTTATACAGGGTACTTCAAAAAGTTCATGGAAAATGAATTACAGTACAAGTTTATTTTGGTACAAAGATATTCTGAAATTCATGGGTAGTTTTTTCATAATATACATTTCACATGAACATTTTGAAGATCCTTCATAGGTTCTTCACTCTTTTTAAATTTATTATTTATTTATTTTAAAAATTTTTATATACATTCAATCACATTATTTAGCTTACAAAGTGAACATTTCAATATGTGAACATTTCTCCCCAGTCCAATTGATCAAAATATCTTCAACTGATAACACCACATCTCCCCATCCCGTCAATGTTCTGCCTCCGTATCCCTTCTCCAAATGTCTTTCCTTAGGTCCCGCTTCTCCACACACACCACATCTGGCATTAACCCCCATCTCTTGTGTTTGTACAACCTTAGGTCAATCGGTTTCAGTCATAGAGTGCAGACACTTGGTATATATTAAGTGGGGACATGCAATGTCTCTCCATAGCCTGGCTTGCTTCACTCAGCAAAGCTTCCATATCCTTCCACTTTCTGTCAAAAGTCAGGGTTTCATTGGTTTTTATGGCTGAATAGTATTCCATAGAGTATATGTGCCACAGTTTTTCAATCCATTCATCCATACAGGGGCATCTGGGTTGGTTCCATGAGTAGCAATCGTGAATAGTGCTGCAATAAACATCGATGTGCAAGCACTTTTCCAATGAAGAATTCTTCTGTCCTTCGGGTAGATACTGAGGAGTGGGATTGCTGGATCATATGGTAGTTTTATTTGTAGGTTTTTGAGTAATCTCTTAAAAACATTTTATTGAACATCTTGTTTCAGAGTGTAACTTAAACACAATTGAAAAATACATTTATCCTGTGCCAGTTATCTAACTCTGAGACAATCTATATAATCCAACCCTTTGGCTAGATTTTATTCAAATAATAAAAAGTCATCAGGAAAGACATGCACTCTGAAGACATTCAAGTCAGAATTATATAAAAACTAGTTTATGTATTCTCTTATATTATGCAGGTGAAGTAATGTACCTCTTTTCATCTTTGAGTAATGTCAATGGCAAAGGGAAATCAAAAGATATTGTTTCCAAATGTTTGCCACTTTGATGCTGACCTTTTTCTATTTCTTGCTTAGGCCACGCTCTCCTCTCTCTCTTTCTCTCTCTCTCTCTTTTTCTTTTTATTTTTCTTTTTTTTTTTATGATGGAGAGCACATGAGAGAAAGAGAAAGACCCTTGACAGGTCTCATCATGTAATAATCCTCTTTTTCCATTCCTTCAGTCCATCAGGATCTTAGGCATACACACAAACATGGAGGATGACTGGGCAATAAATCAAAACCAGTCATTGACTATGAAGTTTCCAGCACTATAGTTCAGAATGTTACCAACAATAAAATACACAAATGTGAGCTACTGATACTGTGTGTGCTATCTAGGCTTTAGGACTTTTTCTTCTTAACAGAAGAAAGGTGGGAGAGAGAGGGAGAGAGAGAGAATTAGGGGAGAAGTATTTTTTTTGCTTTCACTATAGGGTGCAGTGCGCTTGCCAGCAAGACAGAGACAGAGAGATAGAAAGCGAGAAATCATCCCCAAGGGGGGATGGCCATGCCACAATCCCTTCTCTCCTCCATTCTCCTCTTGGGATCTTGGGCATGTACGCACATGCACCTGGCATGAATTTAAGCTGCCGGGTCCGGGAGTTGAACTGTGGTCAACTACATGGGAGTCCAGCAACATAGCCATTACACTAACTGCCAGTCCCAAGGGAGAAGTATTTTTGATAGGGTCTCTCCATGTCATGATCCATCTCCTCCACCTTCCCAATTAGAGGATTATAGGCATTTGCTAGTGCACCCAGCCCATTTAGGGTGGTTCAGGAGTTGAACCCAGGGCACGCATGTGGCCTCAGTCTCATGTAGTAACTCTCTGTTGTTTGTGTCAGTGTAACTAGGCCAAAAACATCATTTCTTAATCTAACTGAGACTAAAAATCTTCTCTAGTGGTACAGTTTTGGCATGACCAATGAGGCTCTTTCTATTTTTTTCTGAGTGATAGGAATGCTTGGATGGAATAAAAGTTTTTTTTTTTTCTTTCCTCTCCTTTATTTTTGGAAGAAAAGAAGTTTTTCCTGGTAAAGAAAAACTAGTAGCCATTTTCCACTAGTAAGACAATCTTTTCTAGCTTCAGTATGTTTATACCAATTGGGTTTACACCATAGTTCCAACTTTGTTAACACCAGTTCATGCATATAGTTCCATGCCAATGGTTTAGCACGCAAAGACCAAGAAGGTCTGTACAAGGCAACATTCAGATTCTCCTTTTTCTTCCTGTATTGATACATATTTGGTATTCTCATAAAAAAGTCTCAGGGACTTCTTACTGGAATTTTGTTTAAAGGTTTTTTTTTCCCTTATTTTTCATTTTTGATAAAAGAAGCAGTGTGTTTATTATATTAGCTATGTTTTAAAGCATTATGCTGAAGGTGTTTTGTCTCCAGACTCTTTTTTAAGTGAAGAACCTCTATATGTAAAATAACATGTCTGGTTATTAATCTTATAAAGCACAATACAACAAATATCTATTTCCCCATATCTCTCTTGTGTAAAATTTGTTCCTAGGGTGTATGTGCTCTCTAGAGAGAGACAGGAACAGAGAGAGAGAAAGTGAGAAATCACCCCCTGGGGGGATGGCCATATCGCAATCCCTTCTCCTCCACTGTCCTCTTGGGGTTCTTGGGATGCCCAAACATGTGCCTGGTGTGATTCCCAAGCCTCTGGATTTGGGTCTTATACCACAGTGAGCCATGTGGGAGTCCAGCTCCCTAACCACCACACCACCCTCTGGACCCATTTTGGACACTTTTAGTACCTGTGTATTTGTTGATCAACTTTTTTTTTTTCTTTTCATTTCTTTTTACCTTAGTTTAACCTCTTGGCAGATTATCATTGTTCTGCAATTTAAATTTCATTTATACAGGGTACTTCAAAAAGTTCATGGAAAATGAATTACAGTACAAGTTTATTTTGGTACAAAGATATTCTGAAATTCATGGGTAGTTTTTTCATAATATACATTTCACATGAACATTTTGAAGATCCTTCATAGGTTCTTCACTCTTTTTAAATTTATTATTTATTTATTTTAAAAATTTTTATATACATTCAATCACATTATTTAGCTTACAAAGTGAACATTTCAATATGTGAACATTTCTCCCCAGTCCAATTGATCAAAATATCTTCAACTGATAACACCACATCTCCCCATCCCGTCAATGTTCTGCCTCCGTATCCCTTCTCCAAATGTCTTTCCTTAGGTCCCGCTTCTCCACACACACCACATCTGGCATTAACCCCCATCTCTTGTGTTTGTACAACCTTAGGTCAATCGGTTTCAGTCATAGAGTGCAGACACTTGGTATATATTAAGTGGGGACATGCAATGTCTCTCCATAGCCTGGCTTGCTTCACTCAGCAAAGCTTCCATATCCTTCCACTTTCTGTCAAAAGTCAGGGTTTCATTGGTTTTTATGGCTGAATAGTATTCCATAGAGTATATGTGCCACAGTTTTTCAATCCATTCATCCATACAGGGGCATCTGGGTTGGTTCCATGAGTAGCAATCGTGAATAGTGCTGCAATAAACATCGATGTGCAAGCACTTTTCCAATGAAGAATTCTTCTGTCCTTCGGGTAGATACTGAGGAGTGGGATTGCTGGATCATATGGTAGTTTTATTTGTAGGTTTTTGAGTAATCTCTTAAAAACATTTTATTGAACATCTTGTTTCAGAGTGTAACTTAAACACAATTGAAAAATACATTTATCCTGTGCCAGTTATCTAACTCTGAGACAATCTATATAATCCAACCCTTTGGCTAGATTTTATTCAAATAATAAAAAGTCATCAGGAAAGACATGCACTCTGAAGACATTCAAGTCAGAATTATATAAAAACTAGTTTATGTATTCTCTTATATTATGCAGGTGAAGTAATGTACCTCTTTTCATCTTTGAGTAATGTCAATGGCAAAGGGAAATCAAAAGATATTGTTTCCAAATGTTTGCCACTTTGATGCTGAAGATAACTATTATGCTATTTTGCCTTAATCAATTCTTACATTGTATCAAGGTATGACTGTATCAATTGTCTAGTGGATTTAATGCCTCTTAGCTGTCTAGTAAGACAGAGAAAGGTTTAGCTATCAGTTATTCATGTCTTGTGCTGTGACACATTGATCCAAAGAAAATTCATGTGTATAGATAGCCACAAAAGACTTTTGTGTCTTGATTTCTCACCTCTCTACATTATTGATTTGCTTTTCTTCTCCTCCCGATAAAGGCAATGAAAACCCACCCTGCATGAAATAAATGTGAATTACTGATATAGCCAAATGACTGAACAAGGCACTGTGCCATGCTCAATATGACAGCTTGTTACAGAATTCCTCTCTCAACTGTCAAACTCCACAGACTGTACCAAGCTCAAGCGTGAAGGATGACAATCGCGTTATCCTCTCAGCATTGAACAGTATCTAGTACTTGGACTTTCATTTGTCTTCGAGTAACCCTTATCTTGAATAATATAAGTCTCTTTCATATATACCTATATTTGTGATTTCTTCTGAATATCCCTATTTATGAAGGAAGTGTTCTTCATAGACCAATGTTCTAAACGTGGAACTTTGATATAATGGAACTAAATGTGAATCAGAAAATTGTTTCCTTATCTCCTACTGTAAACACCCTCCTGGCCTCCCAAAACATACAGACACATAAATGAAATCACTGATTTTACTTGTTTAATCTACCAAAATCTTCATTGAGAGGAATATTTCTACCTTTGTGACAACAAGCACAGGTGTTCAGTGTGTGTTTATGGAACGTCTGTAATTATGAGTGCATGTTCATCGTTTAGTCAACGCTCTGCACTTTGCCCACCGTGTGAGAGCTCAGTGCTAAGCTGGGTCTCCAGGAAGGGTATTTCCTCGGTCTTAGCCTAGCAAAGTGGTTAGCAGGAAAGGGAAGGAAACTAACATTAGAAAATGTAAGTAGATCTTATGATTAGAATTATGTGAAAATTTATATTTTATTCTATTAAACTTACCATTACTTTTTTTTTCAGATTACAGTAAGACATAAGACGGTAAAAATTTTAAAATATGGAGAAAAAAATATATAATAAAACTTTTCTTACTTCTCTACCAAACCCCTGATTCTCATTTCCACATATAAACCTTGCTAATGGATTTTGTGCTTTGTTTCAGAGTAAAACAAAAACACACAGACACACAAACATATATATTTTTGCTAGTACACTGCTAGTATCATATAATATATTTTGCACCTTGACATTTTTACTTAATGCTATATCTGATGTATCTTGTAGCTTTTTCCATACTAGTGCTTCTATTTACTTCATTGTTTTTTAAGATAATTTTTAATTTTTTTGAAACAATTTCTTAGTTCTAAAAAAATTGCTATATAGTACCATCAAGTATCTTCCTTTGAGTAGGTTACCCTATTACCCTGGAATACTGTGATAAGGATTTTTAATAAACAGAATAATCAATACAACCACAATACAGTTATCAGAATTGAGAAATTCATGTAGCTACAGTCTGACTTCTAATCCTGAGACTCCTTTCAGGTTTGGGCCGTTGTCCTAATACTGTGCATTATAGTTAAAGGATTCTTTTCAGAATCATTCACTGTGTTTCCTTGTCATATCTGTTTAATCTCCTTTAGTCTGGGATTGTTTCTCAGTATTTTGTGTTTTCATTTTCATGACCTCGAAACTTTGGCAGGTGACAGGCCAATTTGAATTTTCTCACATTTCCTCTTGATGAACTTCAGGTTGTGGGTCCTGATAGGACTGTCATGAAAATGATGCTGTACCCCCTCATTGCATCTGCCAGGTCATTTTAATTTCTTCCTTTACTGATAAGGTTCACTTTGATCTCTTGATAAAGTGGGTGTTTGTCAGGCTTTTCTACCAGAGTGTCAGTATTTTCCACATTCACAATTAATAGCCATCTTTTTTGTCAAAATTTCTACTTATTCCTTTATTTTTATCCACAGGGATCATGGTTCCTATTTTACTCAGTGAGGAAAGCCCTTATCTCATTTTTCATTGAGATACGCAAATTTTTCCCCATGAGGTCAGAGAGAGTCCCTTCGTGCCAGCCTCTGGGTCCTCCTGACTTGTCATTTTGTGCTCTCTGGCACAGTAAGACGTGTCAGGCTCATACTGCACCTTCCTGACCCCAGCCCTGGTTTCAGCCTTTACTCCAAGACCACCTGGCTGGTTTTCAGTGAAGAATGGGTACTAGGAATGCTCTGCTGCTGAGGAAGTCACAGCCCCACCCTCTCAGTGGACGGTGCTGGGGGGCAGAGGTGTGTACGTGCCTGCACACGCACACACAAGCATATGCACATCTATATTTATTTCTGTATGTGTCCATATGTGTTGAGTTCACACAGATAGGTCCGACACAACATCAAGAGTGTCTCCCTCTCAGCAGTGAGACTGGTTCCTGGTATTCCCACTATGTTTATGTATTTGGCCAGTTGTCCTGCGTGCAAGCATCTGCCTCCTACCTAGGCTCTGACACAGAGCATGGGACTGCAGTAACCATTTCCTCCCTGTGTGGAAGCCCTCCTTATCCCATGCTCCCACACCCCATTGGCCTCCTTATTCCATAATCCACACATTACCAGCTGAGTTCCATGCTGTAGCTGGCCACCCTCCACTCCCCACTCAGACTGCAACACTTGCTTCCAGGCTGCCCACAGGTGGACACCTCCATTACTCCACTGAAGCTCTGACCCCCATGCTGAGCAGTCCATTCTGACTCCCTCTTCTGAGTCACTGAGGCTTCCCCACACCCATTCCACCTTGATCTGCCCCATCTAATAATTTTAGGAAGGGATTACTCAAAGTGAAGGAAAGAGT
>NW_006159816.1:3449487-3465653 GCF_000334495.1 Tupaia belangeri chinensis
AGAAGAGGAATAAGACATGTGATCACCAAATATTTTAATTACAATATAGCTTATACCACTCACTGCTCTTTTCTGTGTGTCTCTCTCACCCCAGCTGTGATTACTGATACTATTTCCTCATGTTTGGGCTTTTTAATATAGGTAGTCCTTAACTTATGAGTCTTATATGAGCTCTCTGTTTACCTATGCATTCTCGTCTGGTTTCTGCCATCCCTGGAATCTCCCAGCCTGTTCTTGTTCTTTTTTTCCCCCTGGTATAGACCCTATTTAGGGAAGCTGATTCAGATCTGCTCAGCAATCTTCTGAGCCAGACTCAGGACTCAGCACTATAGTATACAGTCCTGGAGAGGGGGACTCTAGATACTTCTAAGCAGCTTAGGCTGAGCACATCACATTACAGGTAGCACAGCTCAGTTTCAAGATTAAACAGAGCTTAAGGGCCCAGAGAACCTGAAGTTTCCAGGACTGTGAATGAACAATGTCAGCCATATTAGGGTTTATTAGGTTGTTTTTGTTGCGTGTGTGTGTGCTAACCAAGGAACCTAGGCAATTTTCTCGTAGGTATTTTTGATATAGTATTTTTAATTTTGCAGCTGTTGAGTGTTCTGTTCACATATAGATGAGGCATGGTGTGGAGATTTGTACTGCAAGACTCTAGAAGACTTTCTCAGGCTGACCTGGAGGGCAGGCAGTCTGAAAGTCAAAGCCGTGACAGATGAGACTGATAACTAAACATAATGATTGTATGAAATTTTAATCCCTAGAAGTTTGCTATTTCTAGGTTATAGCTTTGCTTAGATCTATGATTACATGTTAAACAATATAAACTTTATTTATGCAGTTGAAATCATCTTTCCCAAAAGAGGACATTCCTTGTCATTTTAAACAAAGTAAAAACCCACATACCTTCTAACCCGATTGTGATCTGTTTATCCATGACATTTAAACTGGGAGCATGTTTTTGTAGTGTACTCACTTTACAAATTGGAGACTGTGATTTTAATTTGGCACATTACAGTATCTTTCATTACATCTACACTTGATCTTAGCCAAAAATCTGAGAAGCAATTTATTACATCTAATGTAGTGCCAAGTACAAAGGCTCAAAGAGTCTAAGGGTGTCACAGAGAGAAGTCAGCGAGGTTTATTTTGAGCCGTAGGCTGAGGACTCAGGTGTCAGCAAGAGCTCATTTATTCATTCACTTCTTTGGTAGAAATTTATTAAGTGACTTCTGGGCTCAGCATACTGTTAAGTATGTAACAGGATACAGTTGAATATGATACCGGGTTGATGTTCTTAAAAGATCACTCTGGCAGCATTGTGGGTGATGGAAGACAAGAGGGGAGCAGGGCAAAGGTATTGCTGTACTCAGGGGAAGATACTGACATGAAGTGTGGACAGTGTGGTAGAAAGGGGAGAAAAGATTAGACCCAAGAGGCTTCTTAAACATCCCAGGGCTGTGAGCTTCTTTAATCACCAGGGGATATCCTCTGATCTTCTTCACAGGGAGAAAAATGCACTTGGGCATATACATAAATACACTTTCATAAGGCCCACCTTTCATAGTCCCTTGGGCTGACCTAGAGCTCTGCAAGTCCCAGGGATACCTGTCCATGAGCCTCACTCTATAGGACTTCAGTAAGGGAGAACAGGTGTCAGACCTATGAAGGGAGGCTCCACAGGGAAAGGGATGCATGAGCTGGACCCATGAGTTCAAAAAGGGAAGAGCCCTTCATATGGTATGAACAGTCTCCAGGCTTGGACAGCGGGTGAGTCTTTAGGAATTGTATGAAGGGACCATAACGTTTACAACTCTAATTGTTTCTCAGGGGCTACTTCAGAACTACTGGTTGGTGCAAAAGCAATTTTCGGTTTTGGAGCGTACATTTTAAATCATTATAAGCAGGCTCAAGCATATCTTTCTTATTCAAAATAGAAACCATTACAATCAATATATTTTTGCCAATAAGAATTAAGTTTATTCTCGTAGTGTAAAAATCTGTGCTTTGGGATTTAATGAACTTGGAAAGCATCTACATCCTATTGGTTGTGGAAGAATTTTCCCTGCAAAAAGTTGTCCAAATGCTTGAAGAAGTAGTAGTCAGTTAGTGAGAGGTCAGGTGAATACAGCAGATGAGGCAAAACTTAATAGCCCAATTTGTTCAACTTTTTTTTTTTTAAGTGTTTACCATAGTGTGCATATGTGCTTGGTGGGGAGAGAGACAGAAAGACACAGTGAGAGAGAAAGCGAGAAATCACTCCACCACCAGGCTGATGGCACATTTCCATCCCTTTTCCATTCTACTCCTAGGATTTGGGGCATGCACACACATGTGCCCATCATGATTTTTCAAGCCACCTGTCCAAGACTTGAACCAAGGGTGGCCATGTGGGAATCCAGTTTCTTAACCACCATGCCACTTGCTGTCCCCTCATTCAACTTTTGAACCACTGGTTGTGCAACATGCAGTCAGGAATTCTGGAGAACTGGGCTCTTTCTGTTGACCAATGCTGGCTAAGTCTCTTGTCTCCTTTGCAGCAATTATTGAACCACCACTGTATTGTGCATTTGTGAGCCGTTGCTGGGCCAATGTGTTGTTGATGTTGCGAGTTGCCTTTGCTGCTTTATGACCCATTTTGAGCTTCAATAAGAAAATCATTGAACTTACTTTTTGTTTAACATCATTTCCACGGTCTAAAATAAATATAAAATAAACAGCAACTAGCAAGTCATAACAAAAAAAGTATAATGGAAGATATGTGCATCAAAATGGTATATAACATAACCACATTTATTTAAGAATGTACCTAATATCAAATGGCAAATTTCAACAATGCAAAAACTGCAATTACTCTTGCACTAACCTAGTATTCCTCACTATATTATATGATAGTGCATAGGAGCCCCTTAATGCAATCCCTGATAGGTAGACATCTGTCAATATTAATCCTTGTTGTAATTAAGTACATCAAAATACAAAAAAGACAGTAAGATATGTTGATGTAATGAAGACTTATTTGATAGTAATGGCTTAATTACATTAACAGTTCCAAGAGTTAGGAATGAAAACTGGATAAGAGTCAGTCCTGAAAAATTTAGCATTTGTGAACCATACTGTCAGAGTTTCTCTTTTGTAAGGTGCGGTGTCATATGATAATAATGCATGTCTTCTGAAAGTGATAAAAGTCTTTCTAGCTGCCACAGCAGCTGAATTGAAGTGACATGTTTCTCCCATTGGCCTTGTAAATCCAATAATGTAATAATGCGGAGTGTGCTCATACTTCTTAAATGTTTTCCCCAAACTTTTCTACCATTAAAATTCTGACATCTCATTGTCTGACAGAAGTTAGAGAAGGTTGACCCCTACCTTACATGAGACCATTCCCTTGCCTTTAAATAATAATTGGAGGGGCCAGCAGGTGACATGGTGGCTTGACTTCCATATAGCCCTCCTCAGTTCAAGTCCTGAACCTTGGCGGCTTGCTTTCTGTCTTCTCTCTCTCTCTCTCTCGCTCTGTCCCTCTCTGGTAAAATTAAAATAAGTAAATAAATAAATAAAAGTTAAATGAAATAATTTTTTTAAAAAAATACTAATTGGAACTTATAGTGTGTATTTTATATTTAAAAAATTATATGGTCTATAAAGGAATATAATGAAGACTACAAAAGTGGGACTTTTACTCAGAATGTTTAGACATTGAGATCCTAAATTAACATTTCAAATACATAAGGCAAGAAAGATGATTTTAGGAAAAGGACAATTTTAGGAAAATAAGACAGCAGGGATGTAGCATAGGATGGAGTTCATGAATAATAGCAGATTTATTTGATTGGGTAATGGACTTAGATATTCTTCATGTTTTTAGTCTGATGTCCCAATCCTCTCACTCACAACCCATGATAATGGCAATAAAAAGTTGCCAAAATTATTTTTTTTTCTATCCAAAAATGCATCATGACTTTTCAATGATCCAACATCTTTGGAAATGTTAACATTTTGGTTTGAATTTTAACAACCAAAGTAAATTTTTCACCAGAGATTGTTCAAAACAGAAATAGTTCTTAAAGGGGTGTGGTGGTTAGGAACACTGGACTCCTACATGGCTGACTGCAGTTTGAGTCCAGGACCTAGTAGCTTGCTTTCTCTCTCTCTCTCTCTCACTCTATCCTTCCTTGGTCAAATTAAAATAAATAAATAAGTGGATACATATAGTTAAATAAAATAATTCTTAAAAATAAAAAGGAAAAAGAAATAGTTCTCAAAATAAGTTTAAAAAATATTTGCAACTGATAGGATACAGGACAAAGGGCAGCTTTCCTATTGTATCTATCTTTGATCAAAATTGGGTCTTGATAACTTAGATGTGGAGAGGATATTTCACATAGTGGCTGCATGGATGCATTTTATTTTCCAACTGTGAGCTGTATGACCTTGAAATGATAGGCTTTAGCTGGTATGGTTGTTCTGAAGCTTAAATGAGATAACCGAGTATAAGTCTTAGCACAGAGGCTGAAGATAGGGATCACTCAGTGCAAGTTAACTACTATCATTACCTTCATCCAACTCTGGGAACACTAACAAAAAGAGCTTCGCAAAATCTAAGGCAGTCAGTGATGATAGAATGGATTGTATCTACTTTCCTACAGCAGAACTGGAAGCAAACTCCAGGATTTCAGCTTCAATATTATCTTCACAAGTCTAGCAGTTCCAAAACATGGCTATGCATAAATATCATCAGGGGAAATAGGTAGGGGGGTGTTTTGGTTAAAAGTGTAGAATCTTCTCAAAGAATCAAATTAAGTAAGCAGATTGAGAATGCTGCTCAGGATTTTAAATATTTTTAAAATATATAAAGCTATCATGTATTGGGTATCTTTTGTAAGTTAATACTAAGCTGTATTTTTTTAAAAAAATTTTTAACTTAACAATAATCTTATTTATTTATTTATTTATTTATTTTGCCCAGCATGTTTTAAAGCCTCTATAGATTCATTCAACTATCATCACAATCACAATTTAAAGTTTCAAAGCCCTAAAATTTTTTTCTTGATGAGCTCTTATACTCTCTTTCCATCCCAAACATTTGGTAACAACTGAGTTGTTCTCCTTTATGGTGGTGTTGTCTTTTGCAGAATATTACATAAATGAAATCATGTAGTATACTTGCAGAGTGGCTTCTTTCAAAACTCAATACAAAGTTTTTGAGATTCATCCCTGTTTTTGCATGTATCAGTTCACTTCTTTTTTTTCATCGCTGAGTGGTATTTTATTCCATTTGATAACAACCAGAATTTGATGAGTATTTTTTTTTAAACACTAGTATGTGTTTTAAACATGTGGAGAATGAAGCTATCAGTGAGTTTTCATACTAGGTTACATTAAATACATTAATTTATATGCACTTTTTTTAGAGAGATTTTTGCTATAGGGTGTGTATACTCTCTGAAGAGACAAGAGAGAGACAGAAAGTGAGAAATCACCCCTTAGGGGGGATAACCATGCTGCAATCCCTTCTCCTCCATTCTCCTTTTGGGATTTTGGACATGCACGCACACGTGCCCAGCATGAATTTTAAGCTGCTGGGTCCAAGACTCGAACTGCAGTCGACTGTGGGAGTTCAGCAACGTAACCATTACGCCGTCTGCTGGTCCTGATCTGTATGCACTTGAAGTGGATTTTTAAACTATGCATGATTCTGTAACTTACTACTAGTGTTTGAATATTGGTGTCCTGAGATGAGCAGATTCTCTAAATGTTGATACATTACCTTGTACAATATCAAGAAATAGATTTGTTAATCTCATCATTAGTCTCATCAGAAAAATTATTGAGAAGTTGTCAAGTTCACAGTCATAACTACTAGTTTTCCATAATCTTAATTTATTTTTTCATTTTTACTATGGGGCATGTGTGCTTGTCAGAGAGAGACACTGAGAGAGAGTGAGAAATCACTCCCCAGGGGTATGGACATGCTGTGGTTGCTTCTCCTCCTTTCTCCTCTTGGAACACACAAACCTGGCATGGTTCTCAAGCCATTGGGTCCAGAACTTGAATAATGCAGCCAGCCATGTGAGAGCCAGTGCTTTAACCTCTATGTCACCTGCTGGCCCCCAAAATCTTAAGTTTTATTCAAAAGGTTGAATTTTATTATTCACAATCATGACAATGATAAATAATAATATGACTTCAATTTCACTTCAAGTGAGATTTGCTTCATTTATTTGTAAAAAGTCAGACAAATAGCCAGGTGTGAATAATGAGTTTGTTGACCAGTCATGCTTTCAAGTGAAAGTGCTGCCCCATGAAAAGGTGGCTAGTTCAGCCCACAATTCCATCCATCATGTAGGAATCATGTAGGGGCTTTTAAATCTTTTTTCATTGTCATAGTGCCTGTGCTCACCAGAGAGAGACAGAGAGGGATCCAGGTTTCCTTAATCACAAAGTTATGAAGGTTTTTTTTTTTTATTTTGAGACAGTTATATCTTATCACAGTGCAAAGATACATTGCTTCCCATTTTGACACACAAAATAGTCAAAAGATGTTTCCTGAAGGGATGAAATAGAATAAAATTAATCACTTTCAGTACTTTATTATTATTATTACTATTATTTTAAGGAGATTTTTGCTATAGGGTGCATGAACTCACAAGGAGGAGAAAGACAGAAAGCGAGGAATCACTCCCCAGGGAGGATAGTCACTCTGCAATCTCTTCTCTATTCTCCTCTTAGGATTTTGGGCACACCCGTACACATGCCTAGTGTAAGTTTTAAGCCACCAGGTCTGGGACTTGAACTGCAGTCAACTACATAGGAGTCCAGTGATGTAACTATCATGCCATGTACTGATCCCCCCAGTACTTTAAGTACATTCATTCAGAAATTTCTTTCTCTTTTGTTTTTAACTCTTAGGTGTGTGGTGGTGAAGACAAGGACTACTATTAGTCTGGTATCTCTATCTTTTCTCATTCTAAGAGGCTGGCAGCTTTACACAGTGTTTTTTATACCATCAGTGCAGACGTCAACACAGGGAAAGACAAATAAAGCCTGATTCTTCTTATTAAAATAATTTTTAATTTCTTTTTATTTCACTTGGAGAATTGGTAGATTATGCTTTATGTTGGCTCAAAGAAGATTAACTAAGATCAACGTAGACCATAGGTTTTATGAAGAGAATCAAGTAGGAAGAGGAATGGAGTTGTTCATGTGTGTGGGAAGACCTGGGTGATGTAGTGACTTTGAGTCATGTCCTCAGGTATACAAACAGGTTTGCCCATCAGTTCTTGTTTGGGATATAAATGACATTAAGGGAAGTACATTATTGATTGTTAGGAAGGAAGATAATGCGTTTTATACCCTAGAGATCTTCAAGACACTATCCTACACTATCCTATCACTCTCTTAAAATATTTACTCTTTGGGTCGGTAGGTGGTGTGGTGGTTAAGGCACTAGACTCAGACCTAGTGAATCTCAGATCTAGTGGCTAGCTTTTCCACTCTCTCTCTCCCTGTCTCTCTCTGGTCAAATTAAAACTTAATGATAATAAATAAAATTAAATAAAAAATTATTTTTAAAATATATACTATTTCAAATGTCTGAATGTAGAAGACCAGACTGAATAATTTTTTTATGGTTCCTCCAAGTCTTAATATTAAGATTTTGTGCCCCCAAGGATGTTTGACGTAGGTCACAGTATTAATATAATTATATTCATTTAAACTTTTTTATGATTTTCTGATATTTCTGAAAGTCCAATTTTATTCTAACTCAGTCTTCAATTTCATATGACTTCTCAGAGCCCCTTGCAAGATGCTGTTTTTATAACTTACAGGTTAAAATGAAATCCTTTTAGTGTGATAGTGTGTTAAGGGAGCCACGTGTTGTTCACACACACGCGCACATGCACACATACACACTAAAGATTAATGGGACAGACAATCACAAAAAGTATGTCTTCCTTCCAACTTCATTGACAGACTCTCAGACCACAAGAGCACCTGATCATAGCCTGTTCTACAATGTGGTTCCTGAAGGCTTTGCCTTCAATTTCCTCATCAACTGTAAGGGTTGAACAAGCTTTGCTCTGGTTGGTAAGATTTCCTTTCAGGGACAAGAAGACTGTAAGTTGAATTTCTTTGACTCCCTCTCTACCTTTGAATTTGGGGATGATGGATAGAATTAAAATATCAGATCAATTCGGAATGTTTAGAGACCACAGAGGTTCAGTTTTGCAGTGTGCATGTGTAACATAAAAAAAAATTTAAATGATATTTTATATTCATAAAATGGAAGTTTCAGGAATATATTTCTTCTATAATTGGTTCCTTAAAGTTATAAGCTGAGATGCAGCTGCAAATAAAGTTATATTTCACTTCTAAAAACTGCCAGAAATGATCAAAGTCTTAGAAATGAAACTGTAAATATACCTTAACGTGTATAAACATTTATAGAAGTTAAGTTCTATTCTAGTTTTGCCTCTAGAAAAACATAATTTTAGGGGGAAGAGCTATCAAGGGCAATTAAAAGTGAGTAGGGGAACAATGAGATGGCAATAACTGAATTGATTAAAAAGAATAGGATGCTATTTCTTCAGTCTGAGAGAACAAAGGGATATGATTGAAGACTAAAAATTTGTAGCATATGGATAGGACCAGACACACCTGTTCATCACATCTATAAAAAGTAACACAAAGAAAAATCTTTGGAGCTCTAAAGAGGTAAATGCATTATATCAAATACAACAACTCGTTTTTTCATGCAATGGTCACGTTACGGAAATCATTGCCTCAGTGGGTGGTTCAGGCCTCTTTAAAAAAAAAAAAAGAAGGTTAAAAGAGGATTTAGGAATATTTGTATCTAATAGAGCCATAATAAAAGCTGATAGAAAATATCTCTTTCAAAAAACAAAATTCATTTCTAACTTTTAAACTGGAAATCAGAGAAATGAATTTTGGTCACAAGTGGTGGTTATCAGGACATTGTGTTCAAAAAGAGAAAGCTAAACATTTAAATCCTCATTAAGCTACCATTAAAGTATGCTATTTCTAGCCCAGAACTTTGATGCTGGAAGCCATTATGATATATTGGGGCTTTGTTTCCAGCCAATATGTACTCTCTGTGCATGTGCCTATGATTCTGGCTGGCTTGGAAGGGCTTGGAGAGATCTCTTTGTGGAACCCTGTTGAGGATGTCTGTTTCTCTCTCTCTCTCATGAAAGTAATAAATGGATAGACTTTCTTTTCTTTTTTAATTTAACTTTATTTATTTATTTATTTTAATTTGACCAGAGAAGGGTAGAGTGAGGAGAGAGAAAGTGAGAAAGTGAGCTGCCAGGTCCAGGATTCGAATTACGATTGGCCTTGTGGGAGTCCAGAGCCCTTAACCACCGCACCACCTGCTGGCCCCTAAATGGGTAGAGTTTCTTAAAAGACACACACACACACACACACACACACACACACACACACACACAATGAAACTTTGAGAGGTTACAAAGTGGTGTTTGTTTAAAAACTTCTGTCATATCCCTACCAATATAGTCTTTCCACTTATCAATTTGCTGATCGTTCTTCTTTCTTCTCCCCACTCCTCCCAGAGGGTAGATGCACTTGCCAGAGAGAAACAGAAAAAGAGAGAAAGGGAAAGTAAGAAAGCACCACCCACCCCAACGGGATGGTCACATGACAATCTCTTTTCCTCCACTTCTCCCTTCAGGATTTTTGGCATGCACACACATTCACTTGCTGTGTATCTCAAGTTGCCAAGTCCGGGACTCAAACCACGCAATCTGCCATGTGGGATCTCAACCACCTTAACCACCACACCATTGGGTGTGGCTCATGATCATTCTTTTCAAATAGAAATCATATATTAATATTTCTCATTGTAACTTCCCCGTATATTCCAATTTTCATCTTTTGCACACCAGATCATATAGCAAGAATAGTAGAAAAAAACATGTACCTTCTCCCCAAGGTTTCCACACCTGCATTAGCTCTCTTACTAAAGTCTATAGAATATTGATGTTTCACATATTTATGTTCATATATTTATATATCATTATATGCATATATATGTCCATATTCATGCTGAACCATTTGATAATTGCAACAGATATAAAATATATGTCCTGTAAATATGTGTCCTCATGGGTATCCCAAGAACTAGAACATTCTTTGAAAAATACCAGGGAGTACTGATAGAGTAGTCATATAGCACACATGTAGTTCAAGCTAGTTGTTTTGCAGAATGCCTTTCATTTTGGATTTTCTTGATTGCTTCATCATGAATCGATTCATATTACAGATTTTTGGCAGGATATCTACATAGGTAATGCCATGTCTTTTGCAGTGTCCTTCTCAAGGGACATAAAATGTCAATGTGTTCTATTACTGGTGACATTAAGGTAAAGTTACTACCTGCATGATTTCTCCATTGTAAGCCACTTTCTGCTCTTTAATTTAAATGGAATATACACAGTGAGACTTCCATGTTGGTTAAATATTCTGTCCCTGCAAAGTTTTGCTTAGTGGTTTTGGCATTTTTTGATTATTATTGCCTGGATTAGTTATTAGTATGTGACAGTAAAATTTCCACTTTTCTTTTTATATCATTACTTATACATTTTTTGTTGACTTGCCTTTCTCTTCTCCTTCCTTCTTAAAAAAATTCTTTAGAGTCATTGTGTACTTTTTCTTTTTTTCCATTTCTTTTACCACGATCATTTTATTTAATTTTTCCTAGCTTGATTAAAGTATACAACTGACAAATAAAAATTATATTTATCTGTGGTATACAATGTAATATTTTGATATATGTACTTGTGCATCTAAAATAAATCAAGCTCATCAACAAATCCATCAATTTGCACACTTGGGTTTTAGGGTGAAAATATTTACTATCTACTCCCTTAGCAACTTTCAAGTATGTAAGGCATTATTATTAACAGCAGTCGCCAGAATTTACAATGGATCACTAGAACTCCATCCTTTCTACCTAAAATGTTATATCCTTTGACCAATTAACTGTAATTATAATCTATTCCTGTCCTTGTTCATTATGATGCTCAAATGTATCAGATTTGATCACCACTGGGAACCCTTCTGAGTTGCCACATTTCTTTTTGAGATGTCTTCATCCACTTGAGCAGACCCTCTGTGGCACATCCAGATACGTATTGAGATACTTTGGGCCTAACTTGTGCTTTCCTGTCCTGGATTTGTTTTTCCCAAGATTTTCAGGAATTTAGACTCAGACACTATATTTGCTCGTTGCTACTGGAGAATCATTGCTTCCATGCTCTTTCAGTGGATACTACAATAGAATGCATACACACATGCATGTGTGCACATTGCTGGTTATAGAATACTCTTGCTACCTGCTAACATCTACTTCATTTCTGCACTGCAAGGTATTTTCTCTGCTTCCCCCATTTCGTATTTTCACTACCCTTCTCCCAGATGAGAGTCCCAGTACACCACAATATCAATGTATTTACTTATTTCCTCAGTCCTGCAATCTACACAAGATAACTTCAGATCTACTGTATCAATATTGCTACCAACAACATTGACTGACTCGGGTTCAAAAATTTCTACAATTCTGTTGTCTTTAGAATATATGTCTTTCTATATATAGTCAGAATATTTTTTAGAAACCAAATATATGTGGACTAACTTTTTTTCTTCTCTTATCATTTGATACATGCTTAGGGTCTTTTTTTAAAATTGCTTGCTTTAATTTCATTTTATAGTGATGCGAATACTGACTATGAGACTAGCCTGTTCATGAATATTTAGGTGTACAATATAGTATAGCTAACTTCGGGCACAGTGTTGTATAGCTGATCTCTCCCCTTTATCCATCTCATATCATTGAATTTTATTCTTATATTTGTTTTAAAAAATAATCTTCTTAAAAATTTATTTTTCAATGCTGTTGACTTCATCTGAACATGCAAACAAATGTGGCTTTTATACACTCAGGAAACTAAATCGTATAGTTAACTGTATGAAAAAATCAGTGTCATCATTATATGTAAGCTATGTCTGGAAACAATTAAGAAAAAAGCATAAATATTTTCCTTTCTTTAGAAGTAATTCATATTGGGTAAAGTCTTTTTACAAGCAAAATGATAAATAGTGATTTAATGTTTAAAAAAAGAATCGGAATAATAATAATAATCTGGAAAAAATTAATAAGCTACTGGGTGATGATGATGGGGATTTTAATCTCTTTGTATTGACTGATATGCATGGTATTCCTTCTGGAAAAAGAAATGCAATATACTGTAAAGTTATATGTGATTCAATGTAATATAAACAAGAGTATGATAATAATAAATTTTTAAAATGACTG
The DNA here is from genome assembly GCF_000334495.1 of Tupaia belangeri chinensis. NCBI lineage: Eukaryota > Metazoa > Chordata > Mammalia > Scandentia > Tupaiidae > Tupaia > Tupaia belangeri. Next base: position 3,461,846 of record NW_006159816.1, read on the forward strand.
GGAAAAATATTTTCCTCTTTGTAATAAGAAAAAGCTGAATTGTTACTACTCCAACTTCAGGATTGGAAGTTATGTTTTTCAAGCAAACTAATACTCCAAAGCAATATAGAGCAATAGTTAACAAATTGTCTTTCTGGAATCAAGTTTGCCTGAGGGTGAATCCTGGTCCCCATACCTCCCCAAACTTAATAATTCAACCAGGTCAAATTTTTTATCTCTTCATTGCCTTGGTTCCTTTTTCTATAAAAGCATGATTCTAAAGATGTGGGATAATACAAGGCACTTAGCCTAATATTCAATGAGTAGTTAAGTGTCAAATATTACCTGTGGCTTTGATGATGAAGAGGAGGATGTTAAATCAGAAATTGTATTATGGGTATCTAGAGTTTCTAATAATAACATTAAAGGCTTTTTTCCTGGTAATTGGGTATTTTGTGGGTTTGGAGTTAAATTTCTATTTCTTTCACTTATTCATACAAACTGCTTTTGATCCACAAGTTGTAAGTCATGGCTTAGCTAGAAGTTCTGGCGCTGGGAATGACCTTGTCCTTGTTTTGAAGTATCTGAAAAATAAAAATAAAAATTCCTCCCACGAAACCCCAGTCAGTTGCTGCGGCTGGTCCTGGGGCAGGCTGTCTGTGTCGGGATGCCAAGCATTACTGCCACTGTAATCACTGAAGCATCTGCCAGAGAGCTCAAGGCTGAAAACTAGGTAGGAAAGTCTGTATTATATCTAATAATAGCTCTGGAAATTTTCCTGAAACGCTTGCCGGCAACTCCCAGGCTTGACAGGCACAGCGATGTATAACCAAGGCAAGTATATCATTCCTACTGTGGCTTGTGAGTGTGAGATAGTACTGATCAAGAGAAGAGCCAGAAATCATTTGTCGTGACTTCTTTATGACTTTACTTCTAAAGTGAGTGCTCTTGGGTTCCGGCCAAGAGTGGCTGGCAGTGTTCATATATATGTTCTGTGTTTGTAATCCCCAAACTGATTTTTATAAACTACAAATGCATTTAAGCTATTGATTCTACCAATGCAATAAAAAAACATTAGAAAAATTCTATCTGACACCATTACTCTCTTACTACAGATAGGGCTTGTTTTCAAGACAGTACAAAATTATGTCCTGGTTACATTCACACGGACAGCTTGGCAAAGAATGTGTAATAGGCTCGGAGAGGGCTGGCTTCCGTTCGAGTTCTCTAGGGACCCCTGAGATGGGGCCGAAGAATCAAAGCATAACGCTGTAGATGTTCAAGAAGCTGGGCTTCCCACGTGGTCTCAGCCTGCAGAGTATATAGCATTTTAGCCCAGACCACCACAGCTGCACATTTTCCCTTTTATGATGAAATTTCAATAGCATGGAATTTAAAAAAAAACTTAAAAAAATTTTTAAGGAATAAAATCCCTGAGTAAGGCATAATCAATAGTCGTCCTACAGATAAGAATATTGTTTGTTTGTGTGTTCTTACAAGTTTTATGCGTTCCAACTATCGAAACTTAAAAGACAGCAAGAAAGACGGAAGCATCTTTCTCGTTTCTCTGCAGAGTGATATCCTAAAAACATTGCCATATGAAAAGGGGATCAAGGGGCAGGCAACCAGAAAACGTAGAAGAAATATGGAAGTGTGTCAGCAATAAATTTGTAAAAATAGTATTTTTCATATTTCGTGACTTGTATGCTATTTTTCTAGTTTTTTTTTTACATTTATAATTTGCTGATTTTGTTTCTTCAACCTGAATAAATATTCACTTGCTCGCCCAATTTTCTTTTTGTGATTCCTATTCATTTTCTAAAAGCAGATCCTCAAATTGGTCAGACTTCAGGCCCTCCCAAATCTTGATTTGCCCAAGCTTCTCATATATAAAAGGTACATGCCGTGTAGCTTTTTGACACTCATTCACGTGCTTAGTGCTCTAAGTAATGAGTAAAGAGTAAAAAATTATATTGTATACATTTAACATGACAGATCTTGTAATAAGTTGGCCATATTTGCTTTAAAAAAGAAAATTTGGGGGCCAGGAGATGGCATAGTAGTTATGTCACTGGACTCCACTGACTGGTTTGAGTCCCAGACTGATGGTTTAAAACTCATGCTGGGTGTGTGTGTTTGTGTGTGGTGTTTGTGTATGTGTGTGTGTACCCCAAAATCCCAGGATGAGAAGGAGGAAAAGGGATTGTGGTGTGGCCATTGCCCTTTGGGGATGATTTCTCACTTTCCCTCTCACTGTCTCTCTGGCAAGCATACCCAACCCTGTGGCAAAAATGAAAAAAAAAAAAAAGAAAGAAAGAAAAAAGAAAGAAAATTTCAGATGCTGTCCGCCAGTACTTTGTACCTCATTTGTGTTCTCTGTGTGTTCAGGGTTCTGGTAGAGAATCTCTTCCGAGTAAGACGGCATCAGTTTACATTGTGGGCAGAACCACGCCCCATCACAACATATTAAGCTCCTCAGAAAAAAAAATGCTTCCAGAACTGGTCATAAAATATGTAAGTGCCTGGAATATACTAGAAATCAGGGAATCTATAAAAAACTACTAGAATTATGTCAAAAAACGCAGGAAAGAATGTGAAAAATAATTATTGCAATTTAGTAAGACGTATTATACATAATAGAATTCATGAGTATAAAATGATACCAAATAAAATAAAACAAAAACACCCTTATTTACCTTTCAAGAATGAGGACATAAATTTATTATGAAAATTGATAATGGGAAAGAAAGCTTTTATCCTGTCTTTCCTGGGTAAACTGTAATTTGTATTAACCAAAAAGTTGACAAGAAAAAAATGCCTGTTCTATAGACAAATTCCAGCCAATAAATGCAGAAGAAATGAAAGAACTAAGCCATTGGTGGTTTTGTAATTAATACTGAAATAAGGAGTTGAGGAAGTGACTCACTCCATTCTTGCCTAAATTATTTGATAAAAACATGGGAAATCTTCATAAAATTGGGATGGCTGGGAGCACCAAAACCTACTAATTATGGGACCGTCAGGCAGCATGGAAGTTAAGGTGCTGGATGCACACATCCAGCTCTGCAGTTCAAGTCTCAGATCTGGTGGCTTGAAAACCATGCCAGGTGCATGTTCATGCCTTCCCAAAATCCTGAGAGGAGTCTGAAGGAAAAGGGATTGAGGCTTGGACATCAAGGGGGTGATCTCTCTCTCTTGCTTTCTCTGTCACATTATGTGACAAACAGTCCTTAATTTTTTAAAAAAGAGGCAACAGATATATATTGTGCACCTTCTGATATAATGAAAAGATAAGTACAATCCCACCTATGAAATATACTTGGTAAAAAACTGGGACCAGCAGTTAGCATAATGGCTATGTCGCTGGACTCCCATGTAGTCGACTGCTGTTCGAGTCCTGGACCTGGTGGCTTAAAACTCATGCTGGACACGTGTGTGTGCGTGCCCAAGATCCCGAGAGGAGAATGGAGGAGAAGGGATTGCAGCGTGGCCATCCCCCCTTGGGGGTGATTTTTCGCTTTCCGTCTCTGTCTGGCGAGCGCATGCGCCCTGTAGCAAAAATCTCTCAGAAAAAGTAGAGTACATATCTGAATAAACTTCTGTATCTGACTACCAATTTTTAAAAGGGACATGTTTAGAGCGAGAAAATGTTATGGTTAATGTGCTAGACAACCACATGGCTGACCATGGTTTGAGTCCCATATCTGATGATTTGAAACTGAAGCTGGTCTGTGAGCAGGCATGCCCAAAATTCCAGGAGGAGAATGGAGAAGAGAGGATTGCAGCATGACCATCCTGCTGGGCGGCGGTGGGGGTGGGTGTGGGATGG